>NC_134796.1:43961760-43976760 GCF_046742065.1 Oratosquilla oratoria
CATAAGGCCTACATTAGGCAGTTCCATGTCCCTTACCACCTGTCATACCCATCCATAAATTTATCTAATCATATCTTAAAACAACACATAGTTTCAACGCTCACTATTACATGGTTACTAATTCTGTTCCATTCGTCAACACAAGAGCATAAGAATGAAAGAGACTGCAAGAGACCTTCAGGCCTACACTAGGCAGTTTCATGTCCTTTACCACATGTCATCCCCTTCCATAAACTTATCTAATCATCTCTTAAAACAACCAATATTTTCAGGCTCGCTACATTCTTTAAAATAAGAACAGAAGGATATAAGAATGGAGAATACGAGAGACCATAAGGCGTACACTAGACAGTTCCATATCCTTTATCTGTCCTCCCCACCCATAAAATTGTCTAGTCATCTCTTAAAACAACTAATTGTTTCAGCGCTCACTACATGGTTATTAAATTGATTTCATTCGTTAACATAATAACATAGAATGGAGGAGACTGCATGAGACCATAAGGCATACACTAGACAGTCCCATTTCCCTTACCACCTGTTCTATTCATCCATAAACCTATCTTCTCTGAAAACGACCAATTGTTTTAGCACGTACTATCTGGTTACTAAGTCTATTCTATTCGTTAACCACTCTGTTGGCAAACGAGTCCTTGCCTATTTCCTTCTTAAACCTAAACTTGTTCCGTTTACTTCCTGGTTCTGGAAAATCTCGAGGTTCTTGGATGAAGAAAATTTCGAAAATAAAAATCCGCTCTTCCGCTCTTCCTTTTCGATAATTTTATTTTATTTTATTATTATTATTATTATTTTTTTTTTTTTGTGTTTTGAGATGAAGAAGAGGTGAGGAGATCTTGAGGTCTAGTGGTTCATAGATCGATTTTCTCACTCGAACATCGTGATTTTGTGTAAATGCGTGATATTTTGCTCTCTTGATTCTCTCTTTTATCTCTTTTACAAGATACGTCGTGTAACTCTCCTAGGTAGTTTAAAAAATAAAGAAATTAATAAAAAAAAAACAGAAGAAGAAGAAAAAATAAGTTTTTGCATAATTCCTTCTTAATATACATGTATATATATATATATATATATAATGTATATATATATATATATATATATATATACATATATATATATATATATATATATATATAAATATATATGTATATATATATATATAAACACATAATATATTTATATATATTAATACTCCCTCCCTTCCTCTTTTTTGAGATTCATAGCGTAGAGAAATTTCTATCTCCTGAAGTATCAAACTCGATTCCTTACCAGTCAGCCATTTTATATTCCAACTCTTCTCACGTCGAGATATTTGCTTTTGATGAACGTTTGCAAACCTTAGATTTTTTTTATGTTTTCTTTACTCTTCAGTTTCCACGTTTTCATCTTTTTTCAACTTTTCAATATGTTATCGACATTTTTCTTTTCTTTTCTTTCTTTCTTATCTGACTTGGTCAGAGGTTCTTCGTCGGAGTCTGTACTCTTGTTTATTGAATACTAAACGGGGATGGCGATTGAATCGATATATATATATATATATATATATATATATATATATATATATATATATATATATATATATATACACACACACACACACACACACACACGTGTGTGTGTGTGATTCACCATGGTCTTAGATCACGTTTTGGACTCGTGATCGACAGCTATTACCTTCCTGAAAGAGAGCTCAGAGCTCGTGAATGACCGATCTATGGGTAATGCTGTGACCTAACACGCACACACACACACAACTACCCGTCCACGAGAGTTAGAGTAACGACTCACAGCGCAGCGATACTGAAATTATTTCAGCCCTGTGTATGTGTGTGTGTGTGTGTGTGTGTGTGTGTGTGTGTGTGTGTGTGTGTGTGTGTGTGTGTGTGTGCGTGTGTGTGTGTATGTTTTGCGTGTGTGTATATGTGTATGCATGTGTACGCACGCGTGTGTGCGTAATAGAGAAAGGTGACTGAGGAATGAGGGAGGGAGGGAGGGAGGGAAGGAGGTAAGAGGAGGGATCGGGGAGGAGGGAGGGGAGGAGAAGGAGGGAGAGGTGGGAGAGGAGGGAGGGGTGGGAAGGACTACATGTCTGTGTCTATCGCGACACCCAATAACGTTTCAGTTTATATGTCTCTGCTTGTCTGTGTCTGTCTGTCTGTCTATGTCTGCCTACATCTCTAATTATTTATTTCATTTTTCATTTGTCTGTTTGTTTATCTGATTATTTCAGTCCGTCAGTGTAGTTATCCTGAGAAGAGTGAGGGAACTCGAACCCATAACTAAGCGAATGCGAGTCCAGCACGCTTCCGATTACGCCACAAGCGTCATAGTAAAAGTGAACTGGTTTATTTGTAAAGCAAACACAGTCAATGTTCGAAATGATAGTCATTGTTTCAAATTTCAGTGACTGGGGACGGTCCTCGCCCCCCCCCATAGGACATAAGAACGAAAGAGTGGAGAAGACTGCAAGAGACCATAAGGCCTACACTAGGTACATCCATGTTCCTTACCACTTGTCCTTCGTATCCATAAAGTTATCTCGTCTTCTCTTAACACAACTAATTGTTTCAACGTTCACCACATAGTTACTAACTCTATTCCATTCGTTAAGATAAGAACATAAGAATAGAGGAGACTACAAAGGGCCATAAGGCCTACACTGGGCAGTTCCATGTCCCTTACCACCTGTCATTCCTATTCATAAAGTTGTCTCATTTTCTTTTAAAATAATTAATTGTTTCAGTGCTTTCTATATGGTTATTAAGTCTATTCCATTTATTAACCACTCTGTTGGGAAATCAACTTTTGCTTATTTCCTTCTTAAACCCAAAAATACCATTGCCTGAAAGGTTTAAGACGGCTACCATCGCCGGCTATTAGCGCTCCACGTGTTAAAAAAAAAAAAAAAAAAAAAAAAAAATCAAAGTCGAAAGGTCTTGAGACCGAATGTCAGCCCTTCAGGGCTGCACCTTCGGGATCGGGTTCTCTCGGCTGTCCGTCTTCCAGGACCACAATAAACAGATAACTGTCATTGGTTCCATTATCAGTCATTTAGACAGTTAAGCACCCGGTTAATCCGCTACCATATTCAAATAGGCACCTATTTTTCTATCTATGCTATAGTATACCTATTTTACCTATCAAACATCAGATTAGTCCACTATTATATCAAAGTATGCACCTATTTTTCTCTCTATGGTATAGTATACCTATTTTACCTATTAAAAACCCGATTAATCCACTATTATACCCAAATAGGCGCCTATGTTTCTCTCTATGTTATAGTATATCTTCCCTCTTACCAAAGAAATTGAGAAATCCCCACCAAAAGACGCTTGACTGTAGCCAAAGTTCTAAGAGAAATTGGACAAACAGTAATGGGTCAAAAAAAAAAAAAAAAAGGAAACTACAAGAGACCATAAGGCCTACACTGGGGACTTCCATGTCCATTAACACCTGCCATCCCTATCCATAAAGTTATTTCATCTTCTTTTACAAGGTCTCAGCGGTCACTTGATGTTTACTAAGTCTGTTTCATTCGTTAAGATAAGAACGTAAGAATATAGGAGATTACAAGAAACCATAGGGCCTACACTGATCAGTTCCATGTCCCTGACAACGATAAAGTTATCTTATCTTCTATTAAAACAAATTGTTTCAACGCCCATTACGTAGTTACCCAGTCTAATACCCATCGAGACTCGAACCCGGGTATTTAGAATTACGAGGCAAGCTCGAGAACCAGCGAGCTGCCTCTCGATTCCTTCGACTTTTATTTGTTGACGTAACGAGAATCTTTCCAGCAACGGAGAAACGACAAAGTTTCAAGCCCAAGACGCTGTTGGCACGCACTCTATAATTACTTCCCGTTATTATGCGTCTTACAATTCTGTTTCCCAAATTTCGTCTCCTCCTTTTCTGCTCCTTCTGAGAAAATGCCAAGACGCATTGAGAGTTTGAGAGTCTGCCTGCAAGAACATGATGATCATGATGATGGTGTACCAACAGAGTGGATAACGGTTCGAATAGATTTAAGAAACAACATGTATTAAGCGTGGTAACGGTTGGTTTAAGAGAAGATGAGATAATTCTATAGGTGGGGAATGACAGGTAAGAAGGGACATGGAACTGCATAGTATAGGCCTTATGGTCTCTTGCAGTCTCCTCTATTCATATGTTATTATGCTTCGGTTTAACGTCGCGAACTCTCCCTATCGGGAGGCTTGAAACAGAACTTTGTAGCGTTGAACCATGCCCTTGGTTCAACTCGCTGGCGCCAGAGATCGAACTGCCGTCACCTCAACCTCCGCCACAAATACAGACGCTCTAACCCGCTCGGCCAGAGAACATTCTTTAGGAATATAACGACGGCATTAACAGTGGTATTCTTAAAAAAAATATTTCCTTATAGAACTCTTATAGAAATCCTTGGAAGGGAAAGATTAATATAAGGATTTTTTTGTAAGAATACCACCTTGTTCCTCCAACTCTCCTATTTAATTTTCTCTGAATGATGTGTAATAGAACCCAAAAACAGTTGCCGGTTACTCTGGGGCATGGGTTCTTGTCAAGAGAGGCAAAGCAACAGATAACTTGTTTTATTGTTTATCCGTGACTTGAAAGGTTAATCGATGTTTTCCATTTGAATATCGAAGTTTCTGCTTTCGGTCCTGGTTCGGTTTGCCTTGTGATTCTTATCCTCGTTTTATCCACATCCACGTTTGATCCACATCCTTTCTTAAATAATCCACCTCTCTGGCCAGTATATCCACCATCCTATAATCCACTGGATCATAACTAACATATGACCTCAAATACTTTACGATGGTTTTCTTTCTCACTCTTTTTCTCCTTTTCCTCCTCTTTTTTCTCCTACTCCACCACCTCGTCGTCGTCATCATCATCATCATCATCATCATCATCATCATCATCATCATCATCATCATCATCATCATTTTATCATCATCATCATCATCATCATCATCATCATCATCACCATAATCATCATCATATCATTATCATCATTTTATCATCATCATCATCATCATTATCATAATCAACATCATCATCATTTTATCATCATCATCATCATTTTATCATCATCATCATCATCATCATCATCATTTTATCATCATCATCACCATCATTTTATCATCATCTTCATCATCATCATCATCATTTTATCATTTTATCATTTTATCATCATCATCATCATCATCATCATCATCATCATCATCATCATCATCATCATTTGATCATTTTATCATCGCCATCATCATCATCATCATCATCATCATCATCATCATCATCATCATCATCATCATCATCATCATCATCATTTCGACCTAGCCCTCGTCCCCCAGCTCCTCCCATTCCCCCGTCCTCAATCCTCCACCTCATCAACAGAACGTCATCCAAAAGGAAAGAAACTTCCAATCGACAACGAATTAATAATGACGATTATGATCATCAAACATTCTCTATCAGAAAGGGGCGATGTACCTTAGTATTTGCCTTTCTTTGAACAACAAAATTGTTGAAGATATTTTCTAAAGGATCATATGAAAATCAGAGCAAGGTTCATAGTAATGGATTTAGTTTGGACAAATCTAGATTTAAGAAGATAGGCAAAAACCGGTTTACAGAGTGGTTAACAAATGGAATAGACTTAGAAACCACGCAGAGAGTGGTGAAACAATTGGTTGTTTTAGGGGAAATTTAGTTCTATGGATAGGGATCACAGGTAATAAGGGACATGGGACTGCCTGGTATAGGCCTTGTGGTCTCTTGTAGTCCCCCCTAATCTTATGTTTTTATTCCATTATTATTATCATTATCATTATTATTATAATTATTATTATTATTATTATTATTATTGTTATTACTACTACTACTACTACTATTATTATTATTGTTATTATTATGTATGTTATTATTTTATTTTATTTTATTTTATTTACTTTTTTTATTTACTATTATTTTATTTATTAATTTATTTATTATTATTTTTTTTTTTTTTTTTTTTTTTTTTTTTTTTTTTTTTTTTTTTTTTTTTTTTTTTTTTTTTTTTTTTTTTTTTTGTGGTAACCCGGTCAGAAGATCTTGGTCTTTGTACATGATGTGCTGGGTTGTTGGGAGGAGGAAGGAGGGAGGTAGAGTGTGTGGCAAGGCTGTATTAATGCTCTCCATCAGTCAGAAACTTCATGTCCAAGGTTCAACTTTAATCCCGAAAAAAGTGAAGGTGCGAGAGAGGGAAAAAGGGTGAGGAAGAGAGAGGGAGAGAGAGACAGAAAATAGAGAGAGAAAGAGAGAGAGAGAGAAAGAGAAGGAGAGAGTGGGACAGAGAGAAAGAGAGGGAGGGAGAAAGCAATGGCTTTAGTAATAAAAAACTGCAAATGACACCCACTTTTTCGGTTTTTGTTATTTTACGATTTATTTCTAGATTTATTCAATCATGTGTTACCTTTTTGATAGCAGTGGGATCTAGATGTAGTGTTATTAACCCTCTCTGTACTATCATCATCATATTTTAACTAAAATATTCATGTGAACCAGTAAAAAAAAAAAAAAAAAAAACTACGGATATGCACCTTCATGTTTCATTCTTTTTAGGGTTCCAACTGGGAGATCGAGTCCATTTCTACATTTTTTTTTTTTTCTTCGTGGTTTCCGGGACTGGTACCCCCGGACCTCAACCTCACAGGTAGCCCGGAACCGTTCATACATGAACGCAAGAGACGGTGTCCACGCTATAGCCACATCAGTGACGATACTCGGATGAAACTGAGGTCACCTCAGGTCACCGAGGTGAACAGCGGTTGGGGGGCATTACTCAGAGTGACTGATAACCTTCCTAACCTCTATGCCGCGGCCAGGGTTCGAACATACGCCGACATCCCCACAAGATCACCAGACGCGCGCGGTACCACCGAGCCACCTTGGGCTCTCTCCAGAGCTATTGTAAAACTGTGTAGAACATATTAATTCGTAAACATTAAGGCACTTGCATAAATCGTAGCTTACAGCGTTGTAGCTTCCAGCGCTGTAAGTTACAGTGTTGTATGGTGAAATTCTAACTTGTTTTCAACATTTATAACGTCAGCAAGAGGTTGCAAAAAGTGGTCGAAATTAAAATAGCTCTGACGTCTGTGACGTCAGCTGATTGTAATGTTGCGTAAAGGCTCAATCTAACCATATTCAATCAATTATGTTTTATCATTTTCATCGTTGTAATTATTATCATTACCACTATTATCATTATAATTATTATTACCACTATTTCTATTATTATTATTATTATCATTATTATTATTATTATTGTTAATATTATTATCATTATTATTACTATTATTATTATTATTATTATTATTATTATTATTATTATTATTATTATTATTGTTAATATTATTATTATTACTATTATTATTATTATTATTGTTGTTATTATTTTTTATTATTGTTATTATTATCATTTTTATTATTATTATTATTATTATTATTATTATTATTATTATTATTATTATTATTATTATTATTGTTTTTATATTATTATTATTGTTATTATTGTTGTTATTATTAAAAAAATTATTAGTTATTATCATTGTTATTATTGTTATTGTTATTGTTGTTATTGTTATTATTATTATCAACCTTATTATCACTATCATTATCATAATTTTTATATTAGTAATATTATTGTCATTACTATCATTACTATCAAAGTTTATTAGAAATTTATTATTATCATGATTTTCTTTTTGGGAGGCATGTGTTCACATGAGCCGCCCTTGTGACGTCACACAACCTGGTAGGCTCTTCTCACCTTAAACCGGTCGTCGTTTGTGTAGGTGATGTAACTCACGGTCAGGATGTGAAGATCCCTGTGTCGGATCCAAGACACCTGCAGAAGATTAAAAAAGAAAAATAATCAACTAACTGATTAATTGGATAAAAACAGGAATCAATAAACGATAAAGTTGTAAGTTGATAATGAATATATAGTATAATGAATTGGAAATGACGACAGATGATGAACGAATTAGTGGATAGGAAATAGTTATTTTGTGATTTAATTAGATAAATACGAATGTTTGAATGAAAATAAACAATATATTAATTTATACATTCGGTAAACTACTTCGGGATCTTTTTATACACTTAAGAGAATTCATTCAATGTGACATCAAGTGATTTTATTCATATTTATAATACTTTAAGATTATATTTTTACAGCAATGGAACCGGGTACACTTATTAGCGCGTGAGATGAAAAAAAATATATATCCGTGATGGCAAACAAGTCTTTTTTTTATTATCATAAGTAGCAAACATCACAGGAGAGAGGGGAAAAAAAGGCGTGAGTGTTTTATTAACATAACATCAGAATTCAAAAGCGATTGCTGCCAAAACATTGCCTTTGTGGAGACGAGCTCTTTGAAAAAATATCCACTGTTTTAGACAGACAGGCAGACGGGCAGACAGACAGACAGACAGACAGACGGGCAGACAGGTGAAGAGACTGATAGACAGATAGATACAAGCATGTAGATAGACAGACACACAGACAGACACTCGGATAGACAGAAAAATAGATGGGAAGACAGATATAGACAAACAAATACACAGATGGATGGACAGACAGAAAGACAGACAGGCACTCAGATCGACAGATATAGTTAAAAAGATAGGTAGACATGCATACACACACACTTACACACACACACACATACACACATACACACGGTGGTGCGGTTGGTACAGCCCCCGACTGTCACTACGGCGGTCCGGGTTCGAATTCTGCCCAGGGCTGAAATAATTTCTGTATCGCTACGCTTCGAGTCGCTACTCCAACTCTCGTGGGCGGGGAGTTGGGTGGTTGTGTGCGTGTAAGGTCACAGCACTACCCATAGATCGGTCATACGGGCTCTCTTCCGGGAGGGAAATAGCTGTCGATCACGAGTCCAACCCGTGATCCAAATACCAAGGTGAATACACACACACACACACACACACACACACACACACACACACATGTACACACACACACATGTACACACAACACACATACACATACACTCATAAACACAACACACACATACATACACTCATAAACACAACACGCACATACACACATGCACACACATACACACAACACATACAGTACACACATACACACACACATACACACATACACACACACATACACACAACACGCACACACACACACACACACACGCGCGCGCGCGCGCACGCCTATACACGCATACCTACTTTATCTTGCTCCATACAGTTCAACCTCCGCCTTTCCCATGACCCCTTCTCTCTCTCTCTCTCTCTCTCTCTCTCTCTCTCTCTCTCTCTCTCTCTCTCTCTCTCTCTCTCTCTCTCTCTCTCTCTCTCTCTCCCCTCTCTCCTACACTCCCCTTCCTCTCCCCTACCTTCCTTTAACCCTCTCTCTTGAGACTATTTATGGGATTTGGTTCAGATGACGCTGCCTGGTGTTAGGCTTATGGGACTGTTTATGTTTTCCGACTGTGTTTTGTATTTGTGCTTTTGTTTTTGTGTGTATGTATGCATTTTGTGTGTGTTGTTTGCAGTGTGGTGGCGTGTGTATGAGTGTGTGTATGCTTGTGTATGTGTTCGTGTGTGTGTGTTTGTGTGTGCGTGTATGTGTATGTATACTTCTCGTGGGCGAAAAACTACGGAGCTAATAACAAACTAAAAAAGAAACCGTCATTTAACCATTCCAAGCCTCCAATCAACTCCCAAATCAACCCTGTTTGTATCAACTAAGCCTTGACCAAAATATAAATAAATAAGAAAAAATAAAATTAGATAAATAGAATGAAATAAAATAGAATAAAATAAAAACAAAAAAAATACAAAATACAAAATAAAAAACATATATGTTAATTGATAAATTGATGATTACAAAAATAAAATAAAACAAATTCGAAATCGAATTGCCGGGGGATCAAGAAACGCTGAAGTTCACCATCTCGGTAATCCTTAATTGGGAAACCTAACGTACTGTGCTAAATCATAAACGAACGTTTGGAATTCGATTAACCGTTGATGAACCGCAAGGGAGCCATTGAGGCATCAAATCAATTCGGGGGAGACTTGGCCAGTAACCAGACGAGATCAAAACAAGTCCCGGGGACCAAACAAACCGACTGTGAGTCACGGTCCCACAAAAATCAAGGAAAACGACGTCAATGGCCAACTGGGAAGGTCAGGCGAAGAGGAAGAGACTCGCTTAGATAGAAAAATCGTCAGACAAACTCGTATACTTTATATATACATATATCATAAGCAAATACACACACACGCACGCACACACACACACACACACACACACACACACACACACACACACACACACACACATATATATATATATATATATATATATATATATATATATATATATATATATATATATAAACCCACACACGCACATACACTCTCTCTCTCTCTCTCTCTCTCTCTCTCACACACACACACACACACACACACACACACACACACACACACACACACACACACACACACACAAAAATACACACACACATACACGCACACACAAACTGTACTAACATGTAGGCGAACATTTGTAAACCACTCTGAAATATAAAAAATATCGGAACAAAAATGTGGAACAAAATTCTTTATATCTCGACAGCACTCCTCTTCGATAGAATACAGTTGAAGGGAGAGAGCCATGGAAATACAATAGCCTCATACAATAGCCTTCGTGGGGAGTGATTGGGACAGCGGGAGGGCGTTCTGGGAAGTGACCTGAGCTCAAGGTCATGTGTGGGGTCATGAGAAAAGTAATTAATCTTTGATTAGATATCTCACAATAAAGGGTGGTTTTTATGTCGGGGACCATTCTCTTTCAGATATCGAAATAGAGAGTATTATCGTTTCTACGCTTTTACTTTTTTATTTATTTTTTTTGTTCTGACAGTGATGTTTTCTCATTATATATATATATATATATATATATATATATATATATATATATATGTGTGTGTGTGTGTGTGTGTGTGTGTGTGTGTGTGTGTGTGTGTGTGTGTGTGTGTGTGTGTATGTGTGTGTATATATATATATATATATATATGTTGAGACATTCTGACAGGTTGACATAAGTGGCAGTAGGAAACACAGGATTCTTAGTCTGAGTTCATTCCTGACTGGTTTCGCAGTTATGCGAAAAAGCATACCTGCGAAACTAGTCAGGAATAAACTCAATCTGAGACTCCTGTGTTTCCTACTCCCACTTGTATGTATATATATATATATATATATAAATATATATATATATATATATATATATATATATATATATATATAAATGTGTGTGTATGTGTTTGCAGGTGTGTGTGTAAGGTCATAAGTTACTATATATATATATATATATATATATATATATATATATATATATATGTAATATATATGTAATACATATATATACATATATATATATGTGTGTGTGTGTGTGTAAATATATATATCTATATACATATATACAAATTTATATACACACGTATATATATATATATATATATATATATATATATATATATATCAAGGACTCCTATTACACAGGACGTGCGCACCCAGATCCCTGGGTCCAATAGCGAAGGCCAGTCCAGTGCAGGGTTGCCACTCCTAGTGTTTTCCCACTAGATCTATTATTTTTTGCCTCAATCTAGTAGTCTAGTGTTTTTTCGTTATGGATATCAAGAATCTAGTATATTTTGAAGATCCCTAATAAAAACGTTTAATTTTGCATAACGGAACCAAATTCTTGGAGCCAGATGCTTGATTGAAAAAGTTTGAGCCAAACACAGAAAAATAGTGCCAGATCTGGCACCATAAGGGCTAATTGGCAACCCTGCCTACTAATCACGCAACCATCCTACAAAATACAAAATATAGCAGGCTGTCGCGCTCGCGTCGAAGTTTGTATCTGTTTTCGCAAAATGTAATTTTCTGCATCATTTCTGTCTAATACTTCTCGAATTATTCCATGAAAGCATGATTTGTCATTGAAAGGTTTTGAAAATTAGCTATAACACATTCACACGTACAGTTACTATGAATTGAATGTATATCATCATACGAACTCCATAGAAATTGTCAGTCAAATTGGCGCACTTGTTATTTGCTTATAGTATGTTTGCGCGATTGATTGGTTACATTAGTATATACTGTAGATGGTTGTAGGACGGTTGAGGTTTGTATTATCCGAATTATTAGTTCGTGCAAATTTTTAAGTGCAGAATCGTAAAGAGCAATGCAACAACAGTCTTGCCTGCATACAAGTGACGAGTTTAGCTCTTAGTTGTCTACTTGACTAACTAGTGATTGGTTGTGAAAGTTTGGATTATTACACCATTACAGGCAGTGGTAATTAGTTTGATGTATACAGTTTTCTAACTTCAAAATGTTTTCATGTGTATGTTGTGTAATATAATTTGAATCTAGTAGTTTTTTGTTCAGTGTAGTAGCTTTTGGCAAGCTGTCTAGGTTTTTTCATTTTCCAGAGTGGCAACACTGGTCCAGTGTGCTACTAGCAATGGAGGTGTTAAGGTTGAGTTACTCCGTCTTTCCCGCGTGGCTGCCTTCAGAAGTGGATTGTATTTGTTTACATAGGTTCTTGCTGATTTTGTGTATTCAAAATGCCGAATAAGTGTGGTATTGTGAACTGTAACGGTGATTATAACAAGGATAACAGGTGCCGAGTGTTTCGACTGCCAAAAGACCGTTATGAAAGACAGAAGTGGATTGATGTGCTGCCACCACATAAGAACTTTGTTGTTGATTCTGACAGATTTTTCATTTGTACTGGGGTCCCAACACGCCTTCTATCAAATTGCCTGCTCTACGCGACCCGCGATCCCTCCCAGTGTCTTCAATGTGCCCGCTTCATGTCTGCCATCTTCAAAACCTGTACCTCGCCCGGCGAAGGCCGAAGACAAGCAACTGAGGCATTTTCTTCAGAAAGATACGATTACTTCATTTGATGCTTTTAGACCTGAACGTGACCTATAGAAGCAGTACAAGAACTTAATTATTTCAAGATCGGAAGAAAGGTTAGTGTGTCTGTTCATGGCAGAAAATTTCAGCGAGTGTAGACTGTCTGTGATTGTCGAAAACATGCCCACGTTGTGTAGCCCACTGATCTGCCGTGCATTCAAGAAGGGCATTAGTGTACCACTAGGTAAGACACTTCATCCCAATAATGGTTTGAGGTCGTATGGTCAGTTCGCCGAAGCTGTGCGCTTAGCAATCAACTATGACATCCCGTTTGTCAAAAAGATTGAGATTATTGTCACTCTTCTTCAAACCCACACGTCAGCTTGTGCAAACACCGAGAATGAGAATAAGCTGGTATTTTTGACACGTCAGTTGGAACTTTTATCACAGAAACAGTTTTCCATGAATGATTATTGTTTTGATCTTGAATTATACCCCAAGTGTAGTTATGAAGAGCTCAGAGACTTTGGTGCTGCCAAGGAAACGCAAGCTGCAGTACATCACTTCATCTATTGACAAGGATCAGGTGATGAGGGAAACATTTACCAAAGTGAAGACACTGCAGCAGAAGAATGTATTTCTCTTGATAGATGAAGTACAGATTCGGCCAACTGTTGCATTTTCTGGTTGGGTTCTGAGTGGTATGGCAGTGAACAAGCCAGACTGCAAGGCCACTTCTATGCTATGTGATATATACTACATGTAGGCTTATACCGTTCCTTGTATACTTGTGGCAAGCCTATATAACACTGCTCCTTATATTGATATGCTAAAAATGTCCTTTAGCAATCAGATCGCATATCAGATAGCAATCCGACAATATTTAAAACCTATAAAAAAAATCTATTGAAATCAAATAAATCTGATTTAAATAAAAAAAATCTATTTTCTATGTTTTTTAAAAATAAAAAAAAATAAAAATCGTGAACCCTGGTGTCCACTAACCTCATACAATAATACCTGTTAAGTCCGGCTAAAATTGGCATTTCAAAGCATAACAGTGCCTTAAAAATAGTTTCTTATTTCACTATAAATGCCTGGACTCAAGGCTGATGCGATAAAGAATTAAGGAAATCATTGCGTATTATAAAGAAAATTAAGTTTTATGAGACCGCTGACAAGAATAATTCTGTACAAAAGAATTTTTTCAGCTGAATAAAATCATCTGGCGGCAGAAATAAAAAACTTTATTATCATTACAAATTCATTTAGAACCTGAGGCCAGGTTATATTTCTCCATTCAGAAAAGATATTGCTGATAAGTACTTGGATCTTGTGTATGAAAAGGAATATAAAAAGTGTGCAGATGACCTGAATAATGAAACTGTGTCTTTCAATTGATGGGTGCTCTAACATCCATAATGAGCCCATAATATGTGTCACTCTAACAACATCCACTGGTCAGATTTATTTAGTTGACCCAATAGACACATTAAGGAAACCTCACACTACTGAATATCTTCTACAACTTGTACAAAATTCGATCAAGAAGGCTGAACAAGATTTTGGTTGTTACATTGGAAGTGTTGTGACAGACAATGCAGCAAATGTCACTAAGATGAGAAAACTCTTGGAGGAATCGAGTGAACCTGAGCATACCGTCCTCACATACGGCCTATACCCCTCCTTGTATACCTGTGGCAAGTCTATATAACACTGCTCCTTATATTGATATGCTAAAAATGTCCTTTAGCAATCAGATCGCATATCAGATACCAATCCCACATTTAAAATCTATAAAAGAAAATATATTTAAATCAAATATATCTGATTTAAAAAAATATATATATATATTTTTCAAAAAGATAAAAAAAAAAGATAAAAAAAAAAAATCGCCAACCCTGGTGTCCACTAACCTCATACAATAATACCTGTTAAGTCCGGCTAAAATTGGCATTTCAAAGCATAACAGTGCCTTAAAAATAGTTTCTTATT
>NC_134796.1:43984260-43999260 GCF_046742065.1 Oratosquilla oratoria
TCTTGGGCGCTTTGTCGAAAGGTTTTGGAAAGACTGGGTTAACCTACATTAAGCTTACGAAGGAAATAGGCAAGAACTGGTTTACCAACAGAGTGGTTGAGGAATGGAATAAACTAGTAATCATGTAAGCACTGAAACTATTGACTGCTTTAAGAGAAAATTAGATAACTTTTTGGGTGGGGATGATAGGTGGCAATGGACATGGAACTGCTTAGTGTAGGCCTTATGATCTCTTGCAGTCTCCTCTATTCCTATGTTTGATGGAGGTGAGGTTATGTGATCTATGTCAAGCATAGATACAGGTTCACAATATCAAAGTTTAGCTCGGGAATTATGTATGTATTGCTAGATTACTTACAGTCACATAAAAATAATTTTTTAGATTTACTTTAAAAGCGCAAACGGTAATCTGAGTGAAGGGAATTATTGACTTTGTATGTTTTTGATTTATGGAATGAATAGAAAGTAGAATGTCCTCACTCCTGGTTGGATATAATTAAGGTTTTCTTGATAATACAAACGAAACAGAAGCACCTCAACCCGAAGGCAAATTGAACGAAACAATTAGGTAAGTTGCTTTTGTTTATGAAATTGAAAGAAAAGGTACTCGTTACCCTCTCGGGGAGCGTTCAAGTTCAAATAGCATCATTCGCTGTGCTAGGTTCAAGACTGGAGACTGTTGGATATGATAATAGAAAAGAAGTGTTACATGACCGTATTCTTTGTCTAGGCATTGCTTTGCGAAGAAACAATCCACGATTCCAGGCTCAGGTAGTGACGTCATAGCGCAAGGGAAGGGGGTTACTGGAATGACATTTGTTTCCAAGAACAAAAGTATAATAAAACGATAAGTAGAGAAAGAAAGAAAGAAAGAAAAGAAAGTATCTGCTTCCGACCCGGGAAATGGGCAGAAGTCAGATATGACCCTTCATCCAGGAGGAGCTAAGATAAGAAGGAGACAAGGGGGATGGATGGGAGTGGAATGGGTGGGAGTGAATACGTGCCTTTTAATTCGGCTACCTCCCTTGTAAGGGGGAAAAATCCCTTGGCATAGAGATAGATAGATAGATAGAAAGATAGAAGTGTTGACATAGTGAAGGACGAATCAAACTATAGGGGCGACAGTGGGAGAGGGGGAGAGAGGGAGAGGGGCGAATGGGGGAGAGTGTCGACAGGCGCAACATAGGGAGGAAGCATTATGTTTACGCTCGTCTGATTAATATTTCATATACATCTTCTTTGTGGCTGAGGTAGAAGAGTGAATAAGTAGGTGAATATTAATATACTGAGTGTGTGCGTGTGTGTGTGTGTGTGTGTGTGTGTGTGTGTATGTGTATGTTTCACAAGAGTCCCGAATCATATGCTGGACTCCTGACGGGCAGCTATCACGCTCACGGATGAGAGCTTCATAGCTCACATAGTCTCTCTCTCTCCCCTTCCCGCCCGTCAAATGACTCCTAAGGGAGACTTTGCTGGCGCCAATAACAAGCCACAACGGCGGCGCCGGACAGTGTGACACCGGCCTAAGTGTTTGTCTCAGTGAATTTTAGAACTTCGAACAGTATGCCTTTGAAATGTTTAGTTTGGAGGTTTATTCCATTCATTGACGATGCGATTGGTGAATTTATTTCCACCTATTTCTAGGTTAAATCTACATCCTGGCAGCTGGAAGTCATGATTTCTTGTATAAAAATATTTGGTGTAAAAATATTTTCAACTTTGATATTATCAATTTACTATTAAATTGTAAAAGATTTTATTAAATCTGTGAATCTCTGGGTTTTTTTTTTAATAAGTTTAAAGTGTTTTAAGCGGTTTTCGTATGATTTGTTTCTCATAATCGATATGATTTTTTTTTTTACTCGTGGCTGTATTCTTTTCAATCTGTCATTATATCTAATGAGATCTGGGGACTATATGGAACCAACATATAAGAATATAAGAATGGAGAAGACTGCAAGAGACCATAAGACCTACACTAGGCAGTTCCATATCCCTTACTACTTGTCATCCCTATCCATACATATCCCTAGGGTGAACGGACCTGTGATTGGCTGAAGGTAGCATATGTTAACTGGCTGAGCGGGTTAGAGCGTCGCTACTTGCGCCGGAGGTCGAAGTGACGGCAGTACGAACACTGCCACCAGCGAGTTGGACCAAGGGTATGTTTAATCAAATTCCACGCTACAAAGTCCTCTGTAAGGGGGAGTTCTCGACGTTTGACCGAAACTTCTTTGACCAGAAGAATATTAATCAGTTGCGTCACGAACTATTCTTGTACACAGAATGGCGGACTCAAACTTGAAGATAATATTTAAGGTCTGAGACCCCGTCTCCCCATGCTCATACTTCTCTGCCCCCCTCCCATTTATCATAACTCCCCAACACTCCCTCATCCTGCTCTCACTCCCAACCACCCCTTTATCTCACTTCTCTGCCCACTTCCTATTTCCTTACACTCCCAAACACTTCCCTTCCCTTCCTCCCACTCCCAACCCCCTCCCCCTCTTCCCATAATTCTCTTAATCCCTCCACACTCCCTCCACCTGTTCTCACTCCCAATCCCCTTCCTCTTACTCCCATATCCCCTATACACCCTTCTCTTGCTCCCACAATTCTTTCAACTCCCTCATACTCTCCCCCCACCCCGGTCTCACTCCCAACTCCCTCTCCTTACTCCCACAGTTCTCTTAATCCACTCCCCAACAGTTTCCCATCGCTCCCACATTCCCTATACTTGCTTCTCTTGCTTACTCCCTCATGCTACTACAATTCTTTTTACTCTCCACACTCCCCTTCTTTCCATATCCCCTACACTCACTCCTCTTTCTACTCTTTTCATCTTACGAAAACAAAAACAACTGAAAGAGTTAGCAACCTATGACAATAACCCCCCCGTTCTCTCCCCCCTCTTTCCCCTCCCCCCCCGTTCTCTCCCCCCTCTTCCCCTTCCCCCCCTCTCCAATCCCTTTGATATCAGTTTTAGAACACGATGCAAAACACATCTCTTCCGTTTCTCGTCAACGTTTTGTTGTTGGTGTTTCCGTTGTTGACGTTTCTGTTGTTGATGTTTCTGTTGTTGACGTTTTTGTTGACGTTTTTTGTTGACGTTTCCTTTGTTGAAGTTTTTTATTGTCGACGTATTGATGATGTTTTTTTCGTGATGTTTCTGTTGTAGACGTTTTGTCGACGTTTTCTGTTGACGTTTCTGTTGTCGATTTTTTTACGTTTCTGTTGTCGAAGTTTTTTGTCGCCGTTTTCTGTTGACATTTCTTTTGTTGGTGCTTTTTGTTAACATTTCTGTTGTTGACACTTCTGTCGTCCATTTTTTTGTTGATTTTTTGTTGACGTTTCTTGTAATCGACGTTTTTTGTGACGTTTCTGCTGACGTTTTTTCTTGTCTACGTTTCTGTTGTTAACATTTTTACTTACTTTTTTTGTTGTCGACGTTTTTTGTCAACTTTTTTGTTGACGTTTTCTGTTGTCGACGTTTTTGTTTGTGGCAAATGGTCCTTAGTTTGACGGTGACAGACATATTCAAAGGCGAGATGTCCAGGGTTGAAATGTCCAGGGACTAAATGTCCAAGGGCGAGATGTCCAGGGTTGAAATGTCCAGGGACTAAATGTCCATGGGTGAGATGTCCAGGGGAGAAAGTCCCCGGGGCAAATATCCGGGGGGAGAGAGTTAAATGGGGGATGGAGTTTACATGCAGGGAAGGATGGAGGGAGGATTAACCCAGGGGCAAAATGTCCAGGTGAGAATTATCCAGGGGCGAGATGTCCAGGGTCGAAATGTCTAGAGGCGAGATATCCAGGGTCGAAATGTCCAGGGACGAGATGTCAAGGATAGAAATGTCCAGGAACGAGATGTCCAGGGTCAAAATGTCCAGGGACGAGGTGTCTTGGGTCGAAATGTCCAGGTGTGAGATGTCCATGGGCGAAATGTTCAGGGACGAGATGCCCAGGGGCGGTATGTCCTGGGGCGAGATGTCCAGTAGTGAAATGCGCAGGGGCGAGAAGTACAGGGACGAAAGTCCACGGGGCAAATGTCCGGGGGATGGAGGAGTTTACAGGGTAAAGAAGATGGAAACAGAGAGCAAAAGCGTAGGCGAACGGGGGGCCGGGGATGGTGTGTGCCTGGCTACAATGGATTACAGCGATGAATCGCACCGACGGTCCATAACGAAGCGGATGCAGATAAATGATAAACAAATCCATTGCAAGTGTATAGGCGGTGTGAAAATTTCAGGTAAAGGTGAAATGTAACGGGATATGGATGGGGGGGGGAGGGAGGAAAGGGGAGGGGAGGTGAAGGGAGTGGGGTGAGGTGAGGAGACGGAGGAGAGAGGAAGGGAGGGAAGGGAAAGGAAAGGGAGGGGAGAGGAGAAGAGGGGAGGGGAGGGAAGGGGATAGCTAGATGAAATGTAACGGGATAAATATAAAGATGGGGGAGAGGAGGGGAGGGTAGGGGACGGGAGGGGAGGGAAGGGGAGGGGATAGGAGCGGAGGGGAGGGTAGGGGACAGGGGAGGGGAGGGGAAGAAAGGAGATGGGAGGGGAGGGTAGGGTATGGGGAAGGGAGGGGAGGGGAGGGAAGGGAAGAGAGGAAAGGGGAGTGGAGGGGACGGTAGGTGAGGAGAGGAGAGGGAACGGGAGGGGAGAGGAGGTGAGGGGAGGCGAGGAGAGGAGACGTGAGGAGCGAGGGGTGGAGAGGCAGATGAGGGGAGGAGAGAAGTGGGGGGGGGGAAGGATCTGTTTACCTGTCTGGGCTCCAGGGGTGAATTTAGCAAGTCCATCTTTACTAGTATTGCCCATATGGTTTGGATAAATGGTATAAGGGCAAATGCGTGGGTAAGGCTGAAGGCAAGAACAAAGGCAAAGCCAGAGGTAAGAGAGGATAAGAAGAGGAGGAGGAAAGCGGAAGAGGGTAAGAAGAGGAGAATGAAAAGGATAATAGGGTAAGAGGATGAATATAAGAAAATGAGAATGGAGGAGACTGCAAGAGACCATAAGGCCTACACTAGACAGTTCCATGTCCCTTAACACCTATCATCCATATCCATAAAATTATATCTTCTCTTAAAATAACCAATTGTTTCAGTAAGGCTAAGGCGAAAGTCTTAAGGTTAATGGGTAAGGATGAGGGAAAGGTAAGGCCAAAGGGTAAGAGCTAAGGTAAAGGGAAATGTAAGGGGTGAGAGGACTGAGGTACGATTGACGTAAGGGACAGATGCCTTGGTTCGATAAACTCAAACTGATGATAAGAAGAGGGTTGTTTGCTGTCCAGGCTCTGGACTTGGACAAGGCGACTCGAGATGTGTACACTGGTAAGGTAACATACACGGTTGATCAAACATATACACACATGCATATAAACACAATCGAATGTGTGAGTACACACAAACATACACGCGCTCGCACACACACACACACACACACACACACACACACACACACACACACGCGGTGGCGCAGTGGTTAGATTTTCCGGCCGCCACTACGGCGGTCCTGGTTCGAATCCCGCCCAGAGTTGAAATAATTTTAGTATCGCTGCGCTGCGAGTCGTTACTCCAACTCTCGTGGGTGGGGAGTTGGGTTTGTGTGTTCTTGTACAGCATTACCCATAGATCGGTCATATATGAGGGAAATAGCTGCTGATCACGAGTCCATCACGTGATCCAAGACCATGGTGAATGGTGAATGACGAATCACACACACACACACACACACACACACACACACACACACACACACATACACATACACACACGCACATACGCACAAACACATTCATACTCACACATACACACACACACACGCACAAATACACACACACACACACACACACACACGCACATACACACACACACGCACACACATACACACACACGCACACACACACACGCACGCACATACACACACACGCGCACACACACGCGCACACACACACACATGTACATACATACACATACACACATGCAGACACATACACACATGAACGCACATACACATATACATGAGCACATCCACGCACACGAGATGTGGGTTTTGGTTTGGTGCACAGCCAATGCAGTCAGATGATTTTGTGTTTGGAAATGCGGTCATATGTCAACAGGCAGCCATGTCCGATGGTCACACTCAGAGATATTATTTATCTCCACATGCCGTTTTCTATGATGCCCCTTTTTTCATGAAACCATCTTTTGAAATGAATAAATGGAAAACGTCCGTCGTTCTTTTCCCGTGGATTTATTTTATTTTATTTTATATATACTTTTTTTTTTCAACAAGCCCACCGGCTTCGCCGGCCCTGCTCCGCAGGGGGCTTTTGCGCTTCGCGCAAGTTCGCGCCCTAGGGCTTCGCCCCTGTTTTAACCTTCTTAGGAAAAGGCGGAGAAGTAACATAACCCCCTGAAGAGTGCCCCTCTTCTTTGTCTTCTTCGGATTCACGGCTTCTCTTCGGGAAGCCATCGGAGCTACTTTCGTCATCGCTAGAGCGGTTTAAAGCCACCATCACAGCCTCGATCTCCTTCTTCAGCTTTTCCTCCAGCTTTTCTATTTTCGAGAACAGTCGGGCGCTAACATATTCCGCCATTCCTCCTCTGAGATTTTGTGTATGTCTTCCGGGATGTTGTTTGTCCTGTCGGACTCGTCCACTTCCTCGGGAATGCGGGTAGCCGCAACTAAAGACGCTTTTGTGGGCCCCTTTTCCTCCTCTTCTCCCTCTAAATAATCCTCGAACAACTCTCTGTACACCACGTTAACAGCAGGCCGGGGGGCAACACTTTTTCCAGCCCTTCGCCAGCCCGTATAGTACACCAAAGAGTCCCAGTTCGTTACTCTAGAACAGGCTACATACAGTTGACCGTGCGCGAAGCAATGTACAGAATCCAGCAGTAACCCACAGCGATCAAAAGTCTGTCCCTGGCTCTTGTTGATCGTCATAGCGTAACTCAACTTTATCGGGAACTGCTTTCGCCTGAAGGGCACGGGAGTGTCCTGCGACTCCAGAGCAATTCGCGGGATCAATACCTGTTCACCCCGATAAGCACCCCCTAAGATTTTCCCCACCACAATGTGTTTTCTTGAGGTTAGTGACCATCACACGTGTTCCGTTGCATATCATAGGAGGACAGATGTTCCTCATCACCATCACGATACAGCCGATCTTCAGCCTCAGATCGTGCAACGGCACAGACGGGCTGGTCATGGAGTTGAACACTGAAACCTGGATATCCGTTTCCTGATCCAACGGCGTGTCCGCGCTGTAGTACACGACCTCCTTTTCCTGGTTGAGATCGTAGATCATCTTGTTCACAGAGTCGACGTCGTCGTTGGTCGGCGAGACTATCGACCGCTTTTCGAAGTAGGAAAGGTTCAAGTGGTTCGCTCCGAAGTCGTCGTAAACTTTGTAGACCAACTCCTCTCTCGAAGTCGCTCGCACACCGAAACCCCTTCCGAAGTAGATCTCGCCGCTTTCGCGAGACCCGATCGTCAACAGCTGCTTCGCGAACTTGCTGTTCTTGACGTCGTCCTTTTTGAGACGGACGTTCTCCGTAAGCTGCATCTTCGCGAGCCCTTCCCACATGTAGCTCGATTTGATGCAGTGGGCTAGTTCCTGCTCCTTCCCTCCGTTTCTTATCACCGGCAAGATCTGACGAAAGTCTCCTGCGCACACAAACACTTTGCCCCCCATGAATTCGTCGTTGTCCATGATGTCTCTAAGAGTGATATCCACAGCAGTCAGCATGTTCTTGTTCGCCATTACGACTTCGTCCCAGACGATCAGCTCGGTCTGTTGTAGGAGCTTCGCCAATTCCGTGTTCTTCTTGACGGAGCACGCTTTAGTTTCGTCAAACTCCATTAACGGGATCTTGAACATGTTGTGGGCCGTGCGGCCCCCGGAGAGGGGTGTCCCGCTTTTCGTAGTGTGCGCGACCGAAACGGGAAACGAATCAAAAACGGGTCAAGGTTTAAAAATTATATTATTGAAAAGACCTAAGTTATCATCGTTGTGCATTTTTATAAAGTTATTATTGTTCTTCATCACGGGCATAACCATAAAACACATCGAGTTTATCTGTTTGTATTTGTATACGTGTGTGTGTGTGTGTGTGTGTGTGTGTGCGTGTGTGTGTGTGTGTAAGTATGTGTATGTGTGTTTACCTAATTGTAGTATACAGGAAAAGAGCAATGCTCATTAGGTCCCGTCTCCTACTCTCCAATTGATCCTACCCAGCTTCAAATTCATGAATTGCTTTTACCTAATTGTAATATACAGGAAATAAACAATGTGTGTAATGTGTGTATGTGTAAATGTAGATGTAGGCGTGTGTGTGTGTGTGCGTACTTAATCAATTCCATTTACTTGTACACATGGGGGCTTCGACTGTATATCTCAATTTATAAATTTATCTAAACACATAGACGTTGTTGGCCTTCTAATGATGTCTAACTTATTCCACACATCTATGGAAAGTTGTCCCTCCTGACATATTTCATAGATTTTCTTTCGTTTTTTATCTTTTGTTATGGTATCTTTTTTCAGCCCATACCAGTAGACCTCGTCTATTTCATTTTGTAGATATCATCATTGCATCACCTCTCTCTCCTTCCATCTAATGTCGGGAGTTCAAGATTTTCTAGTCTCTCTTTATATGTACAGAGGAGAATGGCCAAATTATACAAGGGCTTAGAATTTTATCATATGAAGACAGGCTTACACACTTTAACTTATAATATCTGGAAAGACCGAGAGTGTGGGGTGATCTAATAGAGGTTTTCAAATTAGTCAAGGGCTCTAACAAATGTGATGCAGGCAAGGTCACCATATTAAGACAGCAGGACAGGATTCTTAGTAATGGGATTAAACTTGAAAAATTGAGGTTTAGGATGGAAATAGGTAAAAGCTGGTTTACCAAGAGAATGGTTAACGAATGGAATAGACTTGGTAACTGTAGTGAGCGCTGAAATAATTAGTTATTTTAAGAAAAGGTTAGATAACTTCATGGATAGGGATGGCAGGTGATAATGGACATGGATCTGCCTAGTGTAGACCTTATGATCTCCTGTAGTCTTTGCCATTCATATGTTCTTTAGTCTTACCAGCTAGACTCGAGATTTTTTTAATTGCCGCCCTTCATATTCTCTTATATATATATATATATATATATATATGTATATATATATGTATATATATATATATATATATATATATATATATATATATATATGTATATATGCTAATAAGAACACGGGTACGTGTGTTCACTTATGCAAAGTAGACCACTTGGAAAAATAAACTAACGAAGCAGAGCGCTTTCGTATATTACATCTTCAATGCAACAAGTTGCACTGAAGATGTAATATACGAAAGCGCTCTGCTTCGTTAGTTTCTTTTTCCAAGTGGTCTACTTTGCATATATATATATATATGTATATATATATATATATGTATATATATATATATATGTATATATATATATATATATATATGTATATATATATATATATATTTATGACGTCTGGGTCGGATCAGACATTTCATTATCCATGTAATGCAATACCAGTCTTTTCTTTATCATATTTTCTATCAATCTCTCAATATACGTTTTTCTGTTGATGGATCATCTCTGATTGAAACTCCTGAGGTTTTTTTTCTTCATTTGTTTTTGTGATTAAGTCAGTATTCAATTGGTTGTTTTAAGAGATGATATAACTTTATAGATAGGCATGGCAGGTGGTAAGGGATATGGAACTGCTTTGTGTAGGCCTTCTGGTCTCTTGCAGTCCTCTCTATTCTTATGTTCTTCTGTTCTTGTAACCCCTTCTGCAGTCTCTTTATGCTTTGATTCATAAGGGGTTGCATTTCCTTGTATTTAGTTTCATCTTCCACTTCTAATTTCATTTATTAACTTTATCCAAGTCTCCTCGTAACAATTTACATTCATTTTCAACTTTCACTCTTTTCATGATCTCAACATCATCTGAAAATAATTGTTTATATATATATATATAATATATGTATATATATATATATATATATATATATATATATATATTACAAAGGCGGAGCATGCCGACAGGAGACCTTTTGATCCATATCTAGGTCGGATGCGAAAAAAAATCATATTAATAATAAAATAATAAATAAAAACTATAATAATGTAAATAACAAATAAAATACATAAATAAATGCATAGGTATAGTTGAATAATAAACAAACAGGTAAATAGTAAATAATAATAAATTGACATGTATAACTGATAATAAATGAAAATCAGACGGACAAATGATAACAAAACAAAAACAAATAATATAAGATAAATTATAATCATTACAGCATCTTAGGTATTTATCTAAATGATTATTAAAGTTTCGAACTGAACTACATTGCACTACCTGTGCAGGAAGTTTATTCCATTCATTAACTATATGTATATATATATATATATATATATATATATATATGTATATGTATATATATAATATATATATATATAATATATATATATAATACATATATATATATATATAATATATATATATATATATATATATATATTCCATCTATATAATTAATATACACTGTGGCCACGCGGTAGCACGGTGGATACCGTGTCGAACTTACGAACAGGTAATCGTGAGTTCGATTCCCGTGAACCGTTGCACGCTATGTCGCGTTGGTTCCCAGCAACCATGGCTAGGCGGGGAGGTGACCCAAACATCGGGAAAAAAGCGGCTTGCCGCAAATGACAAGTCTTTGACTCACCAGCCCGGGTTTCTCACTTCCCACTGCGTGGGAGTGGGATGGTGATTTTTATCATTATCAATATTATCATTATTACAATTATTATTGTTATTATTATTATTATTATTATCATTGTTATTATTATTATCATTATTATCATTATTATCATTATTATTATTATTATTATTATTATTATTATATTATTATTATTATTATTATTATTATCATTAATAATAATAATAATAATAATAATAATAATATTGTCATTATATATTTTTCTATTTATGTATTTATTCTTTACGTTCGTAACATTAGTGCAAATACCGATCCTTGTGGTACACCACTAGTCACACCTCTCCAGTCCGGTATTTCATCTTTTACCTATGTTCGCGTGCGTCTATTATTTACATTTTTTTTATTTCAATGTATCCCCTTTAAATCGGCGTTTCCAACTGATATCTTGTCGAACAAGGCCTTTCCCATGTACAAATCGTCCAACCTCTTTTCTCATGCAGAATCTCGAACGCTCTTAAAAAAAAAAAAAAGCTTATCGCTTTTGTTCCACATGACTTTCCTTGTTTAACTTTGCGTTCATTGGTAACTAAGGTTTCCTTTTACCTCACGTAATTTCATCCATCTCTCTTTTATGATTTTAATTTTCACACATTTTGGTTGTGCAAGCCAAGGACATGGGTCTATGGTTTAACAGATTCCTCTTCTAAATACTGGTACCACATTGGTGTATTTTCAGTCCAGTGGTACCTTCTACTTTTCTATTGAATATCGAATCAGTTGGTATATAAGTGGTTCTCAACGTGGGGGCCATGGGGCCCCCCAAGGGAACCATGAGGGCCCCCAAGGGAACCATGCCCCCCTAGGGGAGCCATGGGGGCCCTCAAGGGAGCCATGCCCCCCCCCCAAGGGGAGCCATAGGGGCCCCCAAGGAAACCATAACAAGGTTTTAGGAGGGCCATGCCTTGCTGTTACAAATTCTGCATTTCAAAATAATGTGAGGAATCTGAATGTAAGAGCATATCACAAAATCTATCAGATATAAGATAATTATGGTTTATATAAGATAATTATGCTTTGTAATAAAGCAAAGGGCTTCTCATCACCAACATTTCATAATTACATTTTTTTTTTTTTTTTTTTTGGCGGGATGGGATTTGAGAGAAAAATGAAGAGGAGCCACAAGAATGATGAGAAATCCCGAAGAGTGTGAAAGGTTAAGAACCAGTTGGTGTATTAATCATTTCACGTACTGCAGCTTCTATGTTGTTTAAAACCAGCTTTGCTTTAAGCGGGCCATACAAAGTCAATATTATTGCGCAATATTCAGTATTGTACAATATCATTAACGGTGTATGGATGGTATTGAAGAATAACACAATATATTGAAGACATCAAATGTACAGGCCAAATACTTGTGCCTCTTCAGTACCATCCCTAAACCGTCAATATTATTGTACAATACGGAATATTGCACAATAATATTGACCATAGAGGGCCCGCTTTACCCTTGTCTTCCTCATCATTCTTTCTCTTTTTGAATACTAACTGGAAAATTTTATTCTTTAATTCATTTTTTTTTTTTTTTGCTATTTCATGCACCACTCCTTTAACATTAGAAAAATATAAAACATCCTAAGTTCATCTTCATACTTGTCATTTACTCCATTTTGAAGAACAACGACAGACACAGGGAGACAGAGATAGAGACAGAGACAGAGAGACAAAGGCAGCTAGACAGAGATAGAAACAGAAACAGATAAGCAGACACAGCGACAGACAGAGACAGAGATACAGAGACAAAGAGCCAGAAAATCAAAGTCAGAAAGATAGACAGAAACAGAGAGACAGAAAGACAGAGAGACAGAAACATAGAGGCAGAGAGGGAAATGCGGAGAGATAGAGACAATAAGAGAGAGACGGAGATGGAAAGATAGAGAAAGATAGAAAGACAGATAGAGAGAGAGAGAGAGAGAAAGAGAGAGAGATAGAGACAATAAGACAGAGACGGAGAGGGAAAGATAGAGAGATGGAGATTGAGATAGAGAGAGAGAGAGAGAGAGGTTGGGGGAGAGAGAGAGAGAGAGAAAGGACAACATAGGTTGAAATGGAGAAGAAGCAAGAATAGAAGAAAATAAGAAAAAAAAAATTATAATGTCCGACCTGGCATTATGTATGTGTTGGGCAAAATTGAACTTCGTTTGTTTTTTCATCAGGGAGACGTCCTCGTCTTGCCTCAGGACAGGAGAGCTCATTTCCTAAATTTGGTTTCAGCGTTTGCTCCAATTACCCAGACCAACAACGATGAGAAACTACTCGACAAGAATCCACAAGAGACTACAAGACTACCAACAGACCTTTTGTTCCTAAATGATGTCTTACAAAGAGTATCTATACACATACAAAATTATAACTGAATAAGTAAGTAAATGAATGGATAAATGAATAAATTGACAAATGAATAATAGAATAATGCGCAACGGGTCACGGTCGTTGGTTTTGGAGGTTTGCCAAATGTCCAAAGATTGTGCCACATGCGGCCTCACTGCATCAGTTTTGATCATTTCATCTCCACTCATAGTATTAACTTCTCTCCTCTCCTCTCCTCTCCTCTTTTCCTTCTCCCCTCCTCTCCTCACCTCTTCTCGTTTCCTCTCTTCTCTTCTCTCCTCTCCTCTCCTCTCTTCACCCCTCCTCGGTTCCGCGCCTTAGCCCCAGGCCAAAAAACTGCCGCTCATCACTGGGATAAAAAAAAAAAAAAAAAAAAAAAAAAAAAAAAAAAAAAAAAAAAAAAAAAAAAAAAAAAAAAAAAGACCTCAAAATGAGAGTCGGGGTTGAATATTGAAACTTTTCATACGCAGGAGCGAGCCATCTGCGTACACGGGTTTTTACTCACACCAGCTGAAATGCGCTAAAACTCGGTGCGTGCGGAGTCCCCGGGAAATGGGGCCCCTCCTCGTCGACTGAGAAATGTCGGCGAGTTTGTTACGGCGTCGAGATGACGCAGAGTAAGCCGGGAGGGAACGTCAAGAATCCAACTCTCACTCTCACGTTCTCACTCTCACTCTCACTCTCACTTTCTCACACTCATACATAATCTCACTCTCACTCTTACTCCCGCTCTTACTCTCTCATTCTTCCTCTCTTATTCTTACTCTCACTCTCATTCTCACTCTCACTCTCCCACTCTTACCCTCATTCTCACTCTTACTCTCAATCTCATTCTCAATCTCAATTTCACTCTCATTCTCCTTTTCATTCTCTGGCTATTACTCACAATCTCACTGTCACTTTCTTACTCTTACTCCTACTCTCACTATCATTCTCACTCTCATTCTCACTCTCAATGTCACTGTCTTACTCTCATTCTCACTCTCATTATCACACTTCTTTTCTTACTTTCACTCTTACTCTCACTTTCACTCTCGCTCTCACTCTCTTACTCTCTCATTATCTTTCTCTTTCACTCTTATTGTCATCTCTCACTTTCACTCTCACTCTCGCACTCACTCTCTTATCTCTTTTACTCTCATTCTCACTCTTACTTTTACTCTCATTGTCTTACTTTCACTGTCACTCTCATTTCCATTCTTACTCTCACTCTTTTTCTTACTCTCACTCTCATTCTAATGCTCACTCTTAGTATCTCACTCTCACTCACACTCTCATTCTCGTTCTCACTCTCACTCTCACTTATTCATTGTCAGTCTCACTATTATTCTCACTCTCTTATTTTCACTTTTTCACTTTTGCTCTAAGTCCCATTGTCACTCTCCTCTTTCACTCTCACTCTCTACACTCTCGCTCTCTCTCTCTCTCTCCCACACTCTCACTCCCTCTCACACTCTCACTCCCTCTCCGCTTCACCTCTTCCATTCCTAATCACCTCATCCATCCCAGTCCCTCTCCCCCTCTCCCTCTCCCTCCCCATCCCCTCCTCTCCCCCTCCCTCCCTCCCTCACGCCCGTCTGGCTCCCATCTCCCAGCCTTCGGAGTCCTTGTTGACTTCACAATTGATCTTGGAGTATTAGAAAAGAGCATCTGTTGGAAAGGCAAAACTCCCCCAACACCTACCTCCCCCCCTCTCTCCCTACCTCCGTACCTGCCTTCCCCCTACCTTCCCCCTATCTCCCCCTACCCCCTACCTCCCCCTCCTATGTTCCCTACATCCCTACTTTCCGACCTCTCCCCCCTCCCCCCGCTTCCCTCTCCCACCTCTGCCACCCATGCATCGAGCGC
>NC_134796.1:44004260-44009260 GCF_046742065.1 Oratosquilla oratoria
TCGACTATGCCTATAATTCTATCTAACGGCATACGGCGAATTACTCTGACTCCTGCCTATGGAAGGCAAAGTCGCTTTACGGAGGAGATTGACAAAAAGCTTTGTCTCAACAATCTTGCCATTTTATTCAATGAAATATGCTTGAGAGAGAATCTCCTGCCCATTTATACAAAGAATATATATATACATACACACATATACATATATATATATATACATATATATATACATATATATACACACACATTCATATGCGAGTATATGTGTGAGAGAAAAATAGCAAAGGAAAGAGAGAGAGGGAGGTAAAGAGGGTGACAATGAATCAACGTTGAAAATACATATTTACAGGCGCACACACAAATTACTGCGTATACAAAAGACACACCCTTACGCACGCCTCCACGCGCGCGCGCGCACGCACTCATGCATGAAGCTGGAAGCACGCTGCACTTGCACAGTTCCCTGCATGTGCTTGATAAAGCGTTCTTGGTCTTTGATGGCGGGACAAGGAGACCATTAGGATGATGCTACAACATCCCCCGAAGAAGAGGAGGAAGAAGAAGAAGAAAAAGAAGTAGAAGAAGAAGAAGAGGAAGAAGATGAAGAGGAAGTAGAAGAAGAAAAAGGAGAGGAGGAAGAAGAAGAAGGAGAGGAGGAAGAAGAAGGAGAGGAAGAAGAAGAAGAAGAAGAAGAAGAAGAGGAGGAAGTAAAAGAAGAGGAGGAAGAATAAGAATAAGAAGAGCAACAACAATAACGATAGGAACTACAACCAGAAGTAATAAAACCCTTTCAACGGACGCAACTGTCACGATTTCATACTAAAGCTTCGAAGTCATCAATCGACTTACAAATTTGCAAAAAAATAAAATAAAATAAAATAAATAAATAAAATAAATAAATAAATAAATAAATAAGAGTGAAATAAAATAAGATAAAACAAATAAGTGAATGGAAAAAATAAATAGATAAATAACAATAAATAATTAGAAGTTGAAGAACAGGTAATGACGGTAGGAACTTAGAGCCAACGGAGTGTATGATTTTTTTTTTTGTAAAATGTCTTTTTCCGAAAATGTTTCGTGCAAGATTTTGACAAAAGGCTGCACAGCGAAGGAATCATGTAGCGGATTTAACTGCATGGAACTATTTATATGATGTATACGTTTTTTTTTTTTCTTAAATGGATTCGAACTATATAATCAAGTGCACACACACAGACACAGACACACACACACACACAAACACACACACACACACACACACACACACACACACACACACACATATACATATATATATATATGTATATATATATATATATATAACACACAGGAACCCACAGTCGGAGAAAGAATAAACTTCGAATAGAGAATAATCCTATATTTCGGCTATCAACTGTAGCCCTCTTCAGGAAAGTACATAAGATAGAGAACAGAGGGGACTTATAAACTGCAGTAAGAAGAGATGTGGACAGTTGACCTCACTCAGACGCGGGGCTAACTGGGGTGGCGGAGGAGGGAGGGGGTGAGGAGAGGGGAGGATGTAACGTCCGCACGAGCTTATTTATTGCTGCGCGTGAGATAATGTCAGGGGTCCACTGCCCTTTAGAAATATTAATATTAGGGCATTCCTCAATTAATGCTGATTCGACTATTTTCCTCCTGAAACCACAGTGGGACTTGAACACTAATCTGGCCTTACCCCAGTCGAAAGAATGATTCTTATTTTTAACATGAAGAAATACAGCCGAATTTTCCTGCCCATACCTAATTGACCTTTTATGTTCTGCCAATCTAGTGTTCAAGTCTCTCCCGGTTTGACCCAAGTAAACCAAATCACAATCTTTGCAGGGCAAACAATAAACACCAGGTGACTCAACTTCCTTCGGCTTTTGTTGAACGTTCACAATTTGCTTACGTACGGTGTTGGGATAGTGATAAGCAATAGTGAGACGTTCACGAGGAAACAATTTAGTAGAAGAACTGATGGTATTATTGAATGGAATCTTTAAAATGTCCTTAAATGAGCGGTGAAAATTTGAGGGGACGGAAGTTTTAAAATGGTTGGCCCTAGCCTTACTGAGGGCTTGGTCCAGAAACCAAGGAGGATAAGCCAACTTCTCAAGTTGACATTTGATCACCTCAATCTCGTGGTCCAGAAATTGAGGACTGCAAATCCTGAAAGCCCTCAAAAAAAGGCCAGAGGCAACACTTTTTTTGACATTGTCAGGGTGATTGCTAAAAAAGTGGAGATAACTGCCTGAATGGGTGGGCTTACGGTATACTGTAAAGAATAAATTATCATCAGTTCTTCTTAATAAAATATCCAAGAAAGGGATTTGGTGTCCTTCTTCCCATTCAACTTTAAATTTAAGATTCGGGGTCAATTGGTTCAATTTATCATGGAACACTTCAAATGGGCCCCAGCTGTCATCCCATGCCGAAAAGATATCGTCTACGTACCTGAGCCAAATCATTTCGGGCGGTTTGATGCTGGGCAAAAGGGTACACTCAAAATACTCCATGTACAAATTGGCCAAAACAGGAGACAAATTGGAACCCATACTGCAACCGAATTTTTGACGGAAGAATTGGTCTTGAAAGGAGAAAACATTTGAAGAAACACACAGGCGAACTAAAGCAAGAATTTTGTTGACAGGGAGGGGGAAAGAGTCTTGAAACGGTTGCAGTTTGGTTTCCAAAAACGTAAGTACATCATCAACATTAATTTTCGTAAATAACGAGGTAACATCAAGGCTGAGGAGCCTTAAACCCTGAACTTTCATATTTTTGGTCTTAGAAATAAAATCACATGAATTTGTGATGTGAGAATTAGAGAAATTACCTACGTACGTAAATTATCCCCGTACGTAGGTAATTTCTCTAATTCTCACATCACAAATTCATGTGATTTTATTTCTAAGACCAAAAATATGAAAGTTCAGGGTTTAAGGCTCCTCAGCCTTGATGTTACCTCGTTATTTACGAAAATTAATGTTGATGATGTACTTACGTTTTTGGAAACCAAACTGCAACCGTTTCAAGACTCTTTCCCCCTCCCTGTCAACAAAATTCTTGCTTTAGTTCGCCTGTGTGTTTCTTCAAATGTTTTCTCCTTTCAAGACCAATTCTTCCGTCAAAAATTCGGTTGCAGTATGGGTTCCAATTTGTCTCCTGTTTTGGCCAATTTGTACATGGAGTATTTTGAGTGTACCCTTTTGCCCAGCATCAAACCGCCCGAAATGATTTGGCTCAGGTACGTAGACGATATCTTTTCGGCATGGGATGACAGCTGGGGCCCATTTGAAGTGTTCCATGATAAATTGAACCAATTGACCCCGAATCTTAAATTTAAAGTTGAATGGGAAGAAGGACACCAAATCCCTTTCTTGGATATTTTATTAAGAAGAACTGATGATAATTTATTCTTTACAGTATACCGTAAGCCCACCCATTCAGGCAGTTATCTCCACTTTTTTAGCAATCACCCTGACAATGTCAAAAAAAGTGTTGCCTCTGGCCTTTTTTTGAGGGCTTTCAGGATTTGCAGTCCTCAATTTCTGGACCACGAGATTGAGGTGATCAAATGTCAACTTGAGAAGTTGGCTTATCCTCCTTGGTTTCTGGACCAAGCCCTCAGTAAGGCTAGGGCCAACCATTTTAAAACTTCCGTCCCCTCAAATTTTCACCGCTCATTTAAGGACATTTTAAAGATTCCATTCAATAATACCATCAGTTCTTCTACTAAATTGTTTCCTCGTGAACGTCTCACTATTGCTTATCACTATCCCAACACCGTACGTAAGCAAATTGTGAACGTTCAACAAAAGCCGAAGGAAGTTGAGTCACCTGGTGTTTATTGTTTGCCCTGCAAAGATTGTGATTTGGTTTACTTGGGTCAAACCGGGAGAGACTTGAACACTAGATTGGCAGAACATAAAAGGTCAATTAGGTATGGGCAGGAAAATTCGGCTGTATTTCTTCATGTTAAAAATAAGAATCATTCTTTCGACTGGGGTAAGGCCAGATTAGTGTTCAAGTCCCACTGTGGTTTCAGGAGGAAAATAGTCGAATCAGCATTAATTGAGGAATGCCCTAATATTAATATTTCTAAAGGGCAGTGGACCCCTGACATTATCTCACGCGCAGCAATAAATAAGCTCGTGCGGACGTTACATCCTCCCCTCTCCTCACCCCCTCCCTCCTCCGCCACCCCAGTTAGCCCCGCGTCTGAGTGAGGTCAACTGTCCACATCTCTTCTTACTGCAGTTTATAAGTCCCCTCTGTTCTCTATCTTATGTACTTTCCTGAAGAGGGCTACAGTTGATAGCCGAAATATAGGATTATTCTCTATTCGAAGTTTATTCTTTCTCCGACTGTGGGTTCCTGTGTGTTATCTACAAATGTGCTACTACATTTCTATTTAGAAATATATATATATGTGTATATGTGGAAATTGGTATGTTATAACACATTTATGAAAGTCGAAATTATACAGTTTCCCTTTATTTCCGTTATTATTTCTCCGACAGTGGGTTTATAGTGAACATATATATATACTGTATGTATACATATATATATATATATATATATATATGTATGTATGTATGTATGTATATACATATAGGTACACATAATAATCTTATGTGAGAGGACAGTGCCGTTTCCTTTGCCAAATGTACGTGAAATTCTAGAACCACCATTAAATGTCGAAATAAATGTGGCTCTACATCTGAAGCAACTTTATTTTTATGCCATCTGTTTATTATCCTCACTCATTCTCTCTCCGAAAAAACGTTAAATTATTCTTCGTTTACCTTACTCTATTTGATTGATTTTGATCATTGTGTGTGTGCGTATGTGCGGGGTTGTTTGTGAGCGTGCATTTATACGCAATTATATGCATGAGTGTATGAGCGAATATATGTCTTAGGTACTCTTCTGTTTGTGTATATATAAGTGCATATGTACTAAAATTGTGTACAGTACATCTATGTATAA
>NC_134796.1:44014260-44019260 GCF_046742065.1 Oratosquilla oratoria
GGCTCCTGTTCATCCTCTTCCTCCTATTACTTCCCCTTCATCGGCTCTTGCTTCTCCTCTTCCCCCTCTAGCTCCTCAAGCTCCTCCTCCTACTCCTCTTCCCCCTCCTCCTCCTCCTCCTCTTCCTCCTCCTCCTCCTCTTCCTCCTCCTCCTCCTCCTCTTTGCGCTCTTCCTTCTCTGGCTCCTTACATTCTTCTTCCGGCTCTTAGGCTTCTCCTAATTCTTTTCCTCCTTTTCCTTCTCGTCCTCCTTTTTGTTCTCCTCCTCGTCCTCTTCCTTTTCCTCTTTCTTCTCCTTGTCCTCCTCCTCCACCTCACCTTCCTCCTTCTCTTCTTCCTCCTTCCCCTCCTCCTCCTCCTCACCCTCCTCTTCCTCTTCCTCCTCCTCCTTCTCCTGTGGAGAAGTTGGGTCAGTTTGCTCGACAAAGTCAAGGTAAAAATGTTACTCCGGGGCTTCAAGATTGGAGTTCGGGGAGTAGGGCCGTCGACTTCGCCGCTGCCCACTCTTGTCCCAACTTTGTCCTCTTTTTTCTTCGCCTCTCGGAGCCAAATGAAGCAGGAAACAAGGGTCAAACCAGGTCACCCATCTTTGGTGCTTTTCTCCAAGGAACATTGCATCATCTGCGTACTTGGTAACCATGTAGTCATGAACGCTGAAGCAAATGGTCGTTTTAAGAAAAGATGAGATAATTTTATGGATATGGGATGACAGGTGGTATGGGACATGGAACTGCCTAGTGTAGGCCTTATGGTCTCTTGTAGTCTTTCCCATTCTTATGTTCTCTCTCTCTCTATCTATCTATCTATCTATCTATCTATCTATTTATCTATCCATCTATCTATCTGTCTCAGTAACTGTAGTGAGCGCTGGGATAATTGATCGTTTTAAGAGAAGACGAGATAACTTTATGGATAAGGATGACAGGTGATAAGGGACATGGAACTGTCTAGTGTACGCCTTAAGGTCTCTTGTAGTCTCCTCCATTCTTATGTTATCACGTGCTTCTTTCCGACGGAGCCAAGGGTCAGGCCAGGTCACCAAGAAACAAATCATCTACCTATGTCTCTTAGGGTTCATGTTTATTGTTGTCTTACAGGTACTGGATCATGTTTAAAAACAATATATATACATAAATATATATATATATATATATATATATATAATGTAAATATATATATATATATATATGTATATATTGTATATATATGTATATATATATATATATGTTGTTTTTAAACAATATAATATATATAAACATATATATATGTAATATATATATATATATATATATATATATATATAATTTAAATATATATATATATATATATGTATATATTGTATATATATGTATATATATATATATATATATATTTATATATATATATATATATAATATATATATATATATATATATATATATGTATGTATGTATATATTTATATATATAAATATATATATATATATATATATATATATATATATATATATCATATATACATATATGTTTATATATGATATATGTATATATATACATATCATATATACATATATGTTTATATATAATATATATGTATATATACATATATATACATATATCCATATATCAAGGACTACTATTACACAGGACGTGCGCACCCAGATCCCTGGGTCCAATAGCGAAGGCCAGTCCAGTGCAGGGTTGCCATTCCTAGAGTTTTCCCACTAGATCTATTATTTATTGCCTCTATCTAGTAGTCTAGTGGTTTTTCGTCATAGATATCAAGAATCTAGTATATTTTGAAGATCCTAATAAAAACGTTTAATTTTTCATTACGGAGCCAAATTCTTGGAGCCAGATTTGGAGCCAGATGCCAGATTGAATAAGTTTGAGCCAAACACAGAAAAATAGTGCCACATCTGGCACCAAAAGTGCTTTAATTGGCAACTCTGCCTACTAATCACGCAACCATCCTACAAAGTACAAAATATAGCAGGCTGTCGCGCTCGCGTCGAAGTTTGTATCTGTTTTCGCAAAATGTTATTTTTCTGTATCATTTCTGTCTAATACTTCTCGAATTATTCCATGAAAGCATGATTTGTCATTGAGAGGTTTTGAAAATTAGCTATAACACATTCACACGTACAGTTACTATGAATTGAATGTATATCATCATACGAACTCCATAGAAATTGTCAGTCAAATTGGCGCACTTGTTATTTGCTTATGACCATAATCCCTTTGGTGGACAAATAATCCACTGGACACTTGCCCCGTTCTAATACTGTATTTATGTTGGCCTATTCTTTTATCTAAACCTTTGCCTGTTTGGCCTATATAAATAAAATCACAGATTTTACATGGTATATTATAAATACAACCTTCTTTACTTCTTGGAGAATTTTTGCTTAACAGGCTCTTAATGTTATTATTGTTTTTAAATAAATAATATTATTATTGTTTTTAAATACTATCTGGATACCAAATTTTGAGTGGGCAAATTCCAAAATAATTACTTATTGTAATAATATTATAGAAAGAAATATTATTGAATCTTGTTTCATAAAAAGAAATTTGGAAATAACATGAACTTGAGTTTGGGTTTATCTAAATTGGACAATTTTATTATTGACAAAATTGTAGGACCTTTCCTAATATAGTATTAGAACGGGACAAGTGTCCAGTGGATTATTTGTCCACCAAAGGGATTGGTCATAATATTGACTGGGGAAATTCTAAAATAATTATTTATTGTAATAATATTATAGAAGAAAGATTATTGAATCTTGTTTCATAAAAAGAAAATTTTTGGAAATAACATGAACTTGAGTTTGGGTTTATTTAAATTGGACAATTTTATTATTGACAAAATTGTGTGTGATAATATGTAACATGGGACCTTTCCGAATATCCTCTGTCTTCTTATGTATATATTGTTTCTTTCTGTATTGCTTTTCTGTACCTTTGAAAATGTCTTAATAGACGAAAACGTTCGGTATCTGTTTTTTCAATTTCCCGGTGGTTTCTGCAAATATATATATATATATATATATATATATATATATATATATATATATATATATATATATATACTATATATGTTATATATATATTATATATATACTATATATATATATATATATAGTAATATATTATATATATACTATATTATATATATACTATATATATATATATATATACTATATATATATTATATATATATATTATAAATTTTATTTATATATATATAAATTTTATATATATATATATATATATATATATATATATATATATAAAATAGTGGAAATCAATATGAATTAAGCTATGGTAAGAGTAACGGAGGGGAAAGATTGAGAGAGGCATAGAGGAAGAGAGTGAGAGAGGAGCCGAAGTGAGAGATCGAGGGAATGAGGGAGAGAATAAGGGAGTAACCGAATAAGAGAGTAATGAGGGAACTGAGAGAGAGAGAAAGGGAAACTAAGGGGAAAGAGAGAAAGAGAGAGGGGAACGAAATGGATAGAGAGAAAGAGAGAGAGAGAGAGAAGGAGAGAGAGTGAAAGACACAATATCTGTGTTGAATCCGGCGCGATCCTCCGTTGTTAGCTTTGGCAGCGGAAGGTAATATTTGTCGGCTAATATATACATTGATGCTGTATTTGATTAAGGAGCTATGAGGGAGGCTTCTCTTCTCCATCTCTCTCCAATGCGGTGATGTAATTGGAAGTCGAGAAAGGTATCTGCCGAGACCTCCTCTGATTGTCTTGGCTGACATACATATATTTGAGCGCACGTGCCTACGCGCGCACGCACACACACACACACACGACCCGACGGCGCTGTTGGTAGAGTTCCCGGCTGCCACTACGAAGGTTCGGGTTCGAATCCCGCCCAGGAGTGAAATAATTTCAGTATCGCTGCACTGCGAGTCGTTACTACAACTTTCGTGGGCGGGGAGTTGGGTGTGTGTGTGCGTGTAAGGTCACAGCAGTATCCATAGATCGGTCATATATGATCTCTGAGCTCTCTGCCGGGAGGGAAATAGCTGTCGATCACGAGTCCAATACGTGATCCAAGACCATGTTGAATCTCTCTCTCTCTCTCACACACACACACACACACACACACACACACACACACACACACACACACACACACACACACACACACACAAGGAAAGTCCTCCCACCCCCGTCCTTCACCATAAGACCTTGTTCACACTAGTGGTTTGGGCCGCACGGAAACCGCGGCGGTACCGCGCTGCCAATGAGAAAATGTGCGGTTGTGTGTGAACATCTCCATTGACTTATATTCTAATTGAACTGCCGCGGTTCAAACTACTAGTGTGAACAAGTTCTAAGAGGTACTATATGCTGTTCTCGGGAACTGTGAGGGTAGTAATGGCTACCCTCTACAAAGAGGGAGAAAACCAAGAATGTCTGGCAACCTTCTACTTGGATTATTTTTTAATTTGTAAAGCGCATTAAGGCCGTTTATGATAGATGAAAACCTAATCACAAGTTTCCATGGGATATGTATTGGTTGATGTTAGTCTTTTAGCTCTCCACGGCGGTGACAGAATTAAAAGATACTTAACTCTTTGACAGTGGTATACACACACACACACACATACACACACACACACACACACAAATATATATATATATATATATATATATATATATATATATATATATATATATATGACACAAGAATGGATAGGATTAAACAACAAAAAGTTGTTTATTAAACATGGTTAGCTAACGTTCCTTAACCTTCAACCCGGAAAAGAAACATCCGGCATTAACCTGAACAAAATCAAGAATGCGGACCACTGTACTGAAGACGTTTACGTCACCTGAATCAAATCATCTGACGGCACTCAGCCTAAAGATGAAACAAACAGAAAAGGTGAAGGACGAAGGCTCTCAAGAGCCAGTCCCTCATCTGTTAAAAAAAAAAAAAAAAAAAAAAAAAAAAAAAAAAAAAAAAAAAAACACCTCAGAATAAAATGAACGAATATTT
>NC_134796.1:44024260-44236750 GCF_046742065.1 Oratosquilla oratoria
TGTGTGTGTGTGTGTGTGTGTGTGTGTGAGAGTGATTCACCATGGTCTTGGATCATGTGTTGGACTCGTGATCGTTAGCTATTTCCCTCCCGGAAAAGGGCTCAGAGATCATATACGACCGATCTGTGGGTAATACACGCACACCCGCCCACCCAACTCTCCGCCTACGAGAGATGGAGTAACAACTGGCAGCGCAGCGACACTGAAATTATTTCAACACTGGGTGCGATTCGAACCCGGACCGCCGTAGTGTCGGCCACGAACGCTGCCACTGCGCCATTGAGTTGTGTGTGTGTGTGCGTGTGTGTGTGAGTGTGTGTGTGTGTGTGTGCGTTCGCACGCGCGTGTGCGTGTGTGCACATGTGTAATTACATTTTTACATGTGTGGGTAAGTGGGCAAGGTTTTCCTATATGTCTTTGCACTTGAGACTGTATACAAAACAATTTCTTTATGGAAACAGGCACGAAAGTTTATGCATAAAATGTTCCATTCCTTAAGTGAGCAATTATCATGCATTATGTTCTGCTTGCAGACTTGATAGACAATTTCTCCCAAGCAATACCGCAAGGAGTAAAGGTGACGGCACACTAGGATAGTATGCTACTTGTTTCTGCTACTTCGATTGTCGATTGAGTAGAAACGACTTCGGTTAGAACATCCTAGACTTTCGTAAAAACACCTCAACATCGTATAAGTTTAAATTTCCTTTGTCATTCAGCTTCTCACTATATAACGCAAGAGTAATTTGATATCTGGAATTTTGAAAAACAAAAGATCATAACCAAAGCCATTTCTACTCGAAATTGCAAAAGCAAATAACATGCTAGCGACAAATGTCTGGTGTGCCACCATGTTAAGACGCTAAATATTCATTCTTTTTTTTTTATAATACAACAACCACTTGTTCAGAAATTCACGTTCAACTTTTTCCTAAAACGAGTTGGCTTTTAACGAAAACTAACACTCTTTAGAATGATTTATACCGTCGGGATATCGCAATAAATGAAAAACGTTTGCGCACGCACACACACACACACACACACACACACACACACACACACACACACACACACACACACACACACACACACACACACACACACACACACTGGTTAGAGTTCCCTGCCGCCAATACGGCTGTCCGGGTTCGAATCGAATCCCGCCCAGGGCTGAAATAATTTCAGTATCGCTGCGCTGCGAGTCGTTACTCCAACTCTCGTGGGCGGGGAGTTGGGTGTGTGTGTGTGAGGGTGTAAGGTCACAACATTACCCATAGCTCGGTCATAAATGAGCTCTGAGCTCTCTTCCGGGAGGGTAATACCTGTCAATTACGAGTCCAACACGTGATCCAAGGCCATGGTGAATCACCATGGCTGGGACCGAACTTGGCTCAGTTAACACCTGCATGTGTGTGTGATTCACCATGGTCTTGGATCACGTGTTGGACTCTTGATCGGTAGCTATTTCTTTCCCGAAAGAGAGCTCAGAGCTCATATATATGACCGATCAATAGGTAATGTTGTGACCTTACACGCACACACACACACACACACACACACACACACACACACACACACACACACACACACACACACACACACACACACACACACAACTCCCCTCCCACGAGAGCTGGAGTAACAACTCGCAGCACAGTGATACTGAAATTATTTCAGTCCCGGGCGGGATTCGAACCCGGACCGCCGTAGTAGCGGCCGTGAACCCTACTACTGTGTGTGTGTGTGTGTGTGTGTGTGTGTGTGTGTGTGTGTGTGTGTGTGTGTGTGTGTGTGTGTGTGTTTATGTGTGTTTATGTGTGTTTTGTATTCGTGTGTGATTGTATGTTTGCGTCTTGAGTGTTTGCGTGCGCGCGTGTGTTTGCAATGAGAATTGGTTTCACTTCTCACATGTGAGAATGAACTTAGAAGATCGCGCGTGTGTGTATGTGTTTCTGTGTGTGTTTGTTTGTTTGTTTGTTTGTATATGTATTTGTTTGTTTATCTGTGTTTGTCTGAGTTTGTGTATTTTCTTGTATGTTTGTGTGCTCGTGTATGTTTATGTGTTTGTACGTGTACGGGATTATAAATCTTTGTGTGTGTGTTTGTGTGATCGTGTGTATCTGTGTGCGTTTTATGTGCATGTGCGCGTGCGTGTGCGTTTGTATTCTTGTTTATATGCACAAGAAAATGGAAGTACATATGTCCGTGTGTGTGTGTGTGTCTGTGTGTGTGTGCTCGTGTGTATCTGTGTGCATTTTATGTGCATGTGCGCGTGCGTGTGCGTTTGTATTCTTGTTTATATGCACAAGAAAATAGAAGTACATATGTCTGTTGGTTTAGTATATGTTAACATGCATCCTACATAAACATACATCTTTTCAGGGCTCGGGAACAATGTTTCATTGTGTGTGTGACCATTTTCGTAATTATGGAAATAAGCCTGAGCGTACAAAGATGAGAGAAAGTACTTACCCACCCCGAGGACAGACGCTAGAAGATGCACAAGTATAAATGTTGTCAGCAGACGCGGTACTAACGTCCTGATGTTGTTCCTGGACGACCCAAGAGCCTTGGAAGCCGCGCGACCAAGGACACTGACCTCGAACTCCGTATGGTCTTTATGGGCTCGTCGTTCTAAATTTCTTCCTTTTCTTCCTTCTTTGCGAGTTTCTTCTTCACGGGATGATGATGATAATGATGAAGATGATGATGATGATTGCCTTCCAGGGACCACATAAGAATTAGTATCATTGCTTGTCATATCTGTGTCTTCAGGTCGAGTACCCAACAGCGCCACATAAAACGATTGCTTCCCCTTTCCAAAAGAAGCTCCTGTTATGTCATCTGCGTTCGTATCAATGCCTGATTCGTTCTGTCTTGTATCTTGATCACGCACACCTACACCATCTACCCCTTCCTTGCAATAACTAGGATCAATGTTTTTGTTATTTCTGATTTCACGATAAACACCGAAGGGGTCTCTGTTGCCTTCGTTTGAACGGTACTCGGATTCATTGCACTCTTCGTGTGTCTTATGTTTTCCTGTTTCGTTCCTGATGGCAGTCCCTAAAGCACAGCGAGACGACGCACACATATCACTGACGTTCACACTGTTTTTACTGTAACAGTTATCCATTAGTACAGTGTTTGTCTGATTCATTTTACCACGAGTTTTATCCACGTCATACTTGATGGTGTTTAAGTAATTTTCATCTGCGTAAGATTTTCTGTGTTTGTTCTGGTTTGTTCTTGCGTTTTTATTAATACGAATACTTCTGTGGGTTCTGAAAATGTAAAGTGGACGTTTAATTCTAGGTTTACTAGATGTGGCTGTGTTACAGTAATCAGTGTTTTTGTCTGAAATGCAGGTTGTCTTTCTGTGGTCGACGTTTTTGTCTGAAATGCACATCACTACACTGTTGTGTAATCTGATGTCTCCTTTCCTAATGTTATTGCCTGCAAGCCTGCCCCTGTTCTTCGTGTTCTTGTGGCTAATGATGTTCTTATTCTTCTTGTTCTTCATGTAGAAGACACCCCAAGAACTGTTTATGTTGTTCATGCTGATATTTCTGCAACTTTTGTTATTCTTAAGAGTTTTGTTCTTATTTTGGTCAGGACGTCCTGTGACGTCGACAAAATCACTGTGGACAATCTCACCATTACTTCTCTCGTTATCGTTTTCATTTCTTCCCAGACTTCTAATTCGCTTAAAATTTCTTCCTAATTCCATAAACTCTGAACCATTAAAAGGACCGTTATTAGTTTTGTTGTTATTGATGCGGTCATTGCTGTCAACAGGAACGGAAATGTGACTGCCGGCTTTCTGTTGTTTACCGTTGGTACTTCGATCCTTTCTAACCTCACTGATGACGTCATTGACGACGTCACTACTACAAACATGGCCGATGGCGTCACAGTTCGAGCTTCGATCAGACTCTGTGTAAGGAAGAATCCTACCTGAATGAAGGTGTACTGGGTTGACATCACCCTGACGACAAACACTGCCGTTGTCACCACTCTCTCCCGGCTCGTGAGCAAGACTGTTGCTGTTGTTGATGTCACTGCAGGTAGTGTTGTTGTTGTTGTTTTTGTTGTTGTTGTTGTTGTTGGCATTGTTGTCCCTTGTAGCCGCTCGCCCTAATCCCCTGAGGACCGAAGGCCAAAGAAAGACGCCATGTCCCGGACGTGTCTTCAAAGCTCTTTTCTCATTCTTCAGCAAACTCGCCGGGTCGCTGGAGATGCTTATGCTGCTCGGCTTGATTATGCTGACGCGGCTGCTGCGTATGCTGTCCTGGGTGCTTCTCCTCCTCATGCTCCTCATGGTTAAGGTCATCCTAGGAGGAGATGGTCTTGGACTTAAAGTTCTGGTGCTTTTGTGGAGAGTTTGGAGTGTGTGTGAATTGGAGATGAGCGAAGGAATATCGTTGTGGGATTCTGTCGTCTCATTAGTATTCTTAAACTGGGTCATACTGCTCGTGAAACTGCCTTTCTTGGGCTTGGCAAGGCTTGTTTTACTTTTCCTTAATCTTCTCGTGTAGGCTTTTTCAGTGTAGGTGTGGTCGTCTGTGGTCTTCGATGGTTTAATTTCATTAAAGGTGAAATTGTTTGGCCTTGTGTCTTCAGAGGTCAAAGAAACTATACTAGTGTGAATGCGGTCTGTGGCATACATACTTGCAAAGGCTATGTTTTTTTTTCTTCAAATTTCCCGATCGGGAATATATTGACTGAATGTATGAGAATAGGAAAATATTCAAAGAGTGAAAAATCGGAATCGCGTAAAATTTCTTAGATTTCAATCGAATTCACGGATTTTTGTTGGCGTCATCGGAAGCGTGCTGGTCTCGCATTGGCTTAGTTGTGTGTTCGAATCCCGCACTCCTCTCCGTTTCTCAGCAGGGACTGCTCGTTGCATGCCCCCCAACAGTCCCTAAAGCGCATAATAGAGCTATTCAGCACCTCCTGGCGTAGTCAACTCACCACCTTCCTTAGGGATTTCTAGTGTTGGTAAGTTTAATATCTTGGTACTATTTCACTGCGGTACCAAAGCAATGGCCGTATTTTCATTAATTTACAATTCTGGCACTTTGTGTGATAGGTCCAATTCTGTGGCGTTTTGTGTGATAAGTCCAATTCTGCTTCTCTAGAGGCGAATATTGTCTGTACTTGATATGTGGTGTTGGTCTTAATGGTATGTGAATATTTAGGCCTCTAAGAGTGCTGAACTCTGTATACTTTAGCTTTTTCTATATTCATAAATGTTTCTTATCAATCTTGTATCTCCTCGTATGGTACTCCACAAACTCACGTATCAATTTAGATCATGAAATGAGAATAGAAATATATTTTCTCTACGAATGAAATATGAAGGGTGACCCTCACGAAATGGAGAATTGAACTGTATAAATACCACGCAATGCTTTATCTATGTTGTCGACTACGACAGCACGAGATTGTCCACAAGGATAGAATCGCCGGTAGACTTCAGTTCATAACGATGACGTCGTTTTCGGGTGCACAGATACTTACAACAGGACTTCCTTATAAGGAGCGAAACGTAAAGAACTCGAGACCATGGAGTCCAGCACGAAATATCATATTTTTCTAAGGTTGCACGAAGTCATTACATCCACTTGATTTTTTTTTCTTTTCTTTTTTTTTTTTTTCTTTGCAATGAATAACTTCACTGTTCAGAGTCCCGTTTGATGTGAGTTTTCCTAATTATGTATTTCTTTGGGAAATTATGTCAAAATCAGCAGGTTAACTTGACGTGGAGATGAGTGGAAGCGGGTGTCAGGTGGTATTGTGGCACTCCGCAGTCGCGATGCCCAGACAGATGGTGCCAAGCAAGATCCTACCGGACACTTTCATACACTGAAAATAAATAAAAATTATTAAAGTTTGTCGGTAATATAACCAGAAAATCGGAGAAAATATTACGGTACAGTCAAGTGTTATAATCAGCCAGGGTGGCATAAAAATGTTAAAATGTATATACTTTCAAAAAAACAAGGTCAAGCTAAACAAATTACCATAAACCATTGACAAAGACAATTTTTTTAGGACGAAGCTTAAAAAAGAAGTTATACACACACACACACACACACACACACACACACACACACACATATATATATATATATATATATATATATATATATATATATATATATATATATATATATATGTATATAAATATATATATATCATAGATGGGTCTTACTAGAAGCAGCCGAGGTCCACCGTGATAATTAGGGAATCCTAACGATTGTTTTATAGAATTTTTATTTTCTCCAGTTTCTTTTCTTTTCATTGATCGTTGAGTTCTAGAAATTAGCTATCTGATTCCAAGTACATTTCTGTGAGCCTGGACCCGTGCGCATGTGTGTGTAGGTGTGTGTGTATGTAAATGTGCGTGTGTGCTTTTGTATTTATGCATGATGTGTAAATCTAAGTTATATGTTCTTATATGATAAAGTTACACTTACACAAACACCACACACAAACACACACATATACACACAAACTTACACACACACATACTCACAGACTCACACACACACACACACACACACACACACACACGCACACGCACACACGAGTTTAAGCAACTGTGTCGGACACATGTGTCTGCGAACTCCTGCTCCTCGGGGACAATGGCGCTTACAGCAGCAGCCTAAGGTCAGTCTGTTGATCTCGCCCCACTAGACTTGAGGAACCTACTGTTAGTGAAGTGATAAAATATGCAGCCCTCCATTGCACCGACCCAGTGATACAAATCTAAACGAGGGTGCGGTTACCCACTAATCAAAGCAAACAACATGTAGGAAATAATTTAGTGTTCACTACAGGTCAATTCGCATGGGAGGAGGGGGGAGGGGTAGTATTGACCCTCCTCACTAACCTGACACCATCCCTCTCAATCTAAACCCCCAAGGGACTTGACTTAGTAAAGTCAAATCTCTTGGCTCCCACCCACAGCACAGTACAACGCTGCATCTGTCAACGAATGCGCACCAACGGACGGCCTGACCTTATCTTCATTGGTAAGGCCCTGAACATCCGGTCATCAATGCTGCGAGTGGTTATCACAAGGGAAAGATTGCCACGCCCTGCATACACATATGAACAGTACTGTATCTTTACTCAATATCTAGAACTTTTGTTTGAAAAACCTCACTAGGTTTTTATTTTTTGACTGCTGTTTTCTTTTCCCCTGACATGTTTGATGTAATATTGATCAGCCAGTACATGTCCTGGTCTACAGAAAAAAGAATACAAGTTTTTGTATTTATTTATTTATTTATCTGAACTCTCTTAAGGCCTCGAACTGGCACCAGATGATTTTTTTTACAAGGGAAGGATGAGTTCCTCGTAAAAATTAGAATAATGAATAGAAAATTAAGATGACAGTAACAACAACAACAAAAACAAAAACAACAACAACAACGACAGCAACAGCAACAACAGCAACAATCACAAACCCACAGGAGAAATGATAAGGAAATGATAATAAGATCTTTCGTATATATTGTCTGAAGATGTAATATACAAAAGATCTTACTGTCATTTCGTTACAATATCACCCGTGGTTTTGTCGCAAATATATATATATATATATATATATATATATATATATATATATATATATACATATATATATATACACACATATATATATATACATATATATATATATACATATATGCATATATACATATATATACATATATATATGTATATATATATATATATATTTGTATATATATGTATATACATATATATATATGTATATATATGTATATATATATGTATATACATATATATATATATATATATATATATACATATATATATATATATATATATATATATATATATACATATATATATATAAATAATGGGTCAATTTTTCTCACGTTAGATTGAAGGTACTCCAGTTCAAAATTTTGGTGGAAAATTGCGTAACATGATTCATATTTTCAATTCTTATATATGTATCTATCTATTGATTGATCTAATTCATTCATTCGTTTATTCATTATTTATCTTTGTGTTCATCTGTTATTTATCTATTCATTTGTTTAGTGCCTTTTCATTTATTGTTTTATTCGTTCATTTATTCACTCAAATTTATTTATTAGTTTATTTATATATTTATTCGTTTATTCTAACTATTCATATAATTTTTATTAATTTATTGATAAATTTATTTATCTATTTAAATATCTATTCATCTATCCATTCATTAATTTGTTTATCTGATAACTCATTTAATGTTTGATTATTTATCAAATTATTTCTGGAATCTGGATTTACTGTAAACTAAAAGGTCTCCAGATGTCAGGTTTTCTTCCAACGCAAACAAAAGCGAATCTCTTCATTAGGTCTGGCCTCACGAGACCGATCATTTTATTCAACATGACAGTTGCTGAGAGAATATTTAGAGGAGACACCATGTAGGAATGAAATATCTATTACATACATATATCAACGGCTTTTTCCCCCTTGCAAGGGAGGTAGCCAAAGTCAAAAGGCATAATTCCACTCCCACCCATTTCATCCCCACATACTCCACACACATTCACCACCCCTCCCTCCCTCCCTCCTTCCCTCTTTTCTTAGCTCCTACTGGATGACAGGTCATACCTGCATCGCCCTTTATGAAAGATCCAAAACACTTTTTCGAGTATACAGTGTATTTGTAAGTTTCAACAAATGAAACGTTTTACGTTTAATGAAGGTTCCATCTTCACGTGGTGTCTACTTTGACTATTGATAGATTGCTTCAGACCATTCCTCTGCACGTGTAAACTGAAGTAGACTTCTGACCCCGGCTGTCCAAACGTAGAATGGCTTTGTGGGTTGCAAACTCACGCCCACATAGACACACATAGACACACTCGCCCACATACGCCCACATAGACACACTCGCCCACATACGCCCACATAGACACACTCGCCCACATACGCCCACATAGACACACTCGCCCACATACGCCCACATAGACACACTCGCCCACATACGCCCACATAGACACACTCGCCCACATACGCCCACATAGACACACTCGCCCACATACGCCCACATAGACACACTCGCCCACGTACGCCCACATAGACACACTCACCCACATACAAGCACACATACACGGGTACACATACACGCACGCATATTGCATACATACATTCGTGGTGGTGAGGTGTCTACGCCAGGAGACGCTGAGTAGCTGCAGCCGAAGCGGTCATCTTTGCCCTGCTGGGAATCGGAGAGGAGTGTGGGACTCGAACCCACAACCAAGCGAAGGCAAGACCAGCACGCTTTTCCGAATGACGTCACGAGCGCGCATATATGCACACAAGCGGACATTTTCACACGGAATGAAAACACAATAAAATGATGATTATTTACAAAAGAAAAACAGAAAGCCATTGGACAAATATTCACACAGGCACGTGCTGTGTATAACACTGTAATACAACACTTGAAATAATTATGTCGGCTCTCTGATTCAGAACAGATCATGGAAGCCATTAAAAACTTCCAAAATAATTACGAAAATATGTATTTCCTTTTACTCCTCTTGTATTAGTTACAGGTCAAAATGTAATTTGGCTAAAATGTGATTTCGTTACTCATCTTTCTCCAGAGGTCGTGAGGACAATGTGCTTTGTCACGATACGTATCTGCATATACTCTGTTTCATTTCCTTTCGATTTGGGGTTCATTTCTCTCGTGAATGACCAACAAATCCCTCTCTCCGAATCCTCTCTGCCCTGAGAGGACAGAACTCACTTGCCCCAGACCGCGCTGCAGCCACATCATCCACCTCTTCTAAAGTTACCAGAAGAGGAAGCTGAATGACCGCATTACAGATAACTGTACAGGGTGTACCACTTTACCCCATACTATATAACACGTTATGGAAGACTACATGTTACACTATGACGCATACCAACAACACAATATACTCTTTATAAAGGATTTGTAGGAAAATTCCGTTCAAACTGTTGCGGTCCTCAGGGAGACGGGACTGCTCGGCCAGACAGTCCAGGGAAGAAGAAGAAGAAGAAGAAGAAGAAGAAGAAGAAGAAGAAGAAGAACAACAACAACAACAACAACAACACCAACAACAACAACAACAACAACAACAACCATGAAGTCTTATAGGTCCTGTTCACGATAGTGGCTTGAACCGCGGTTCAATTACAATGGCAGTCAAATGAGGCGTTCACACACAACCGCGCAGGTTTTCCTTGATTATGCGGTACTGCCGCGGTTTCTGCGCGGTTCAGACAGATTGTGTTAATATCGCCTTATACAAGGATACTGTAGCCCATCTAAAATGATTTGACTAAATCATCTCAAAATACTTTGTTAACAATAATTACTATCCTTTTTATTTCAGCGTTCACTATTTGGTTATTAAGTCTATTTCATTCGTTAACCACTCTATTGATAAACTAGTTCATGCCTATTTCCTTTTTAAACCTAGATTTGTCCAATTTAAACCCATTACTACGAATCCTGTCCTGCTGTCTTAATATGATGACCTTGAGCGCATCACCTTTGTTAAAACCCTTGACCTATTTGAATACCTCTATCAGATCACCATGCCCTCTTCGTCTTTCCAGAGATTGTAAGTGAAGGTGCCTAAACCTCTCTTCGTATGGTAAACTGTATACAGATATACATACACAGCCACGCCCACACGGACAGAAGCATGCGCGCGCAGATGTACACATATTTACGTACATAGAAGAGAAAACAGAACCAATGTACACATGATTACACACAAACAACACACGCACACACTCGAACACACAGTCATAAAGGTAGTCTTAGAACACAGGGACAGGAAGATAGCTGACAAGTGAACATGGAATAAAATATTCCCTTTTGTAAATTGGGGTGGGGAACCTTTTTAAGTGTGAGTGCCAAATCAACTAAATCCTTAATACAAAAAAATTCTCGCAAGGCCCCAATACGCCGCCCAGCGCAATATGCGGACCAGTGGTCATATAGTACAAAAGAAGTTCGAAATTTATTTTATTTTATATTATTTAGTTATTTATTCTATTTACTTATTTATTTGTTTATTTATCTTATTCATTTATTTATTTATTTATTCATTTTATTTTATTTTTTAAGTAGAAATCTGGGTTTTGCGTGCGGAAAAAAGTCGTTAGCGTGCCGAATTTTGCACGCGTGCCAAATGTTGCCCACCTCTGTCCTAAGGGTTTAATTTACGCAGATAAATGCGACAATACAAGAGTAAAGTTTGGTCTTTCCTAATTCCCACATCTTGGTAAATACATTCAGGCAAACAAATCTATAAACACACATGATGCATACATGTGCGCACGCACACATTCACGTACACAAAGTGTATGTACAACTTAATCTAAATATGGAGAAATAAGACCTTGCAGAATGGCTCTACCTACTAGATGAGAGAGAGAGAGAGAGAGAGATAGAAAGGGGGAGAGTGAGTGAGAGAGAAAGAGAGGGGAGAGAGAGAGAGAGAAAGAGAGAGAGAGAGAGAGGGGGGGAAAGATAGGGGAGAGAGAGAGGGAGAGAGGGGCGAAAGAGAGAGAGAGAGAGAGACAGACAGTTCTGTTTAATGCTTGGCGTAATAGACGTTGGGCCAGTGTAAACACACACCGCTGGAGTGTGTGTGCACTATCTAGAGAGGAAAGCCAGATGCCTCTAGATTCTTCACCAAAGTAAAGCCACATTATGTCCCCGGCTGTCGCCAGGCATTTTTATTCAGCTAACGGCGTTATTTTCCCTCCAACCTCCGATTAATCGGCGGTACCGACTACTTCCAGAACTTTTTCCGCCGTAAACTCACTATGGGAAACTATTTTGTTTTTCAACAATTTACGTAGAATGTCATTTGATATTATGCTGGAGGAAAATTATTTTCCTCCAGCAAATTTGCTCCAACATTCGGAGGAAAAATAGCCCAGTGTGACAGAGCCTCAAGGGGCAGTCTCCGGGTCGCATGGAACTCTCCATTTGGTGATAGCATAGTATATCTACAGCTGCTGGTGATGAATATATGCGTCTAGCATCAGCTAGGATAAAGCCTTTAAAGGGCGTCCCTATGTTGAAGGGTGTTATGAAACTGTTTGTTTTCGTTTTATATATATACATACATATATATATAATATATATATATATATATATATAAAATATATATATATATATTATATATATATATATATATATATATATATATATATATATGTGTGTTGAGACATTCTGACAGGTTGACGTAAGTGGGAGTAGGAAACACAGGAGTCTTAGTCTGAGTTTATTCATGACTAACACTCCTGTTTCCTATTCCCACTTACGTTATATATGTATATATATAAATGATATATATATATATATATATATATGATATGTATATATATATATATACACATATGTATATATATACATATATATTATATATATATTATATATATATATATATACTGTATATATGTGTGTGTGTGTGTGTGTGTGTGTGTGTGTGTGTGTGTGTGTGTGTGTGTGTGTGTGTGTGTGTGTGTGTGTGTGCGTGCGTGTGTGTGTGTGTGTGTGTGTATGTGTGTGTGTGCATACATTATGTATATACTCATATACAGTATGTTTAATGTTAAAAGTTATAGGTAGTACTCTATGTCAAGATTGTTTGTTTTCTTTGTTTTTGATGAAGTTGAGAAACAAGTCAAATAAATCCTTGAAAATAAGAAGTTTCTGATTATAATCACAAAGCTATAGATAAGGGGTTATCACAATGGACTATTTTTCCTTCAACCTCCGATTAATCGGCGGTACCGCCCACCTCCATCACTTCTCCCGCCGTAAAATCACTATGGCAAAATATTTTGTTTTTTCAACAATTTACATAAAATGTCATTTCATATGGTGGAGGAAATGATTTCCTCCGCCACATCAGGTTTCTTCCCGAAAGTCGGAGGAAAAATAGCCCAGTATGATAAGGCATCTAGTTACATGACGGTGCAGAACTACTTACTTTGGACAGAAATGATCTGGAATTAATCAGAATAAAATCCACAAATGACATCCATCACTTGGTCGAAGAGGCTAAGTTCTGTTTTTGGGAAGACTATATATTCCCTTTTTTCTTTTTCTTTTTTATCTTCCCTTGTTCATGGCGTATATTGTATGTTTTCTTACAGTGTCATGTTTCATATATTATAGTTTGTTTACATTACCTTGGAGACAATCTATTATAGAACAAAAGTGGTACATCAAAAACGTCTCAACGGATTCCATACAAATAAGAAAAACAATTAAGATATACAATTCAACAACTATGTCCATATGATCAATGGCTTTGGTGGTTTTGAGTGTTATATCAGAACTGTTCGATTTATTCTAATAGTTTCATAAATAAATGTTCCGTTCCAACAAAACGATGACGTCATGTCGTTTCCAGGGGAAGGTATTAATTTTTGTGTCGCTGAAAAATATCAAAACAATTCCACATCTGAAGCTCATGTTGAAGTTCATTGGGTACATGCCACTGTTTCAGACACAGGATTCAGTCGATTTATGAAACCTATTACAAAACCTTGCGAATCCATTACATATTGTCAATAATTTATAGGCTTCGGGAAAGTTTCCTAACAGTTTTTTTCACGGTTATGATTTTTATTCCATTGCGTTGGAGTTTATTTGAAGAATTTTCGAGTCACATAATACAACATATGTTCATGAATAAGCCGAAAATTACGTGAAATGTGAGTTTATGTAAAGATTTACAAATTTAGATATTTTTCAAATGTTCTGTGACGTCATGTCGTTGTAAAAGCTTCTTCATAGTCGAGCGTATTTTCACTAAAGGACAGAAAACATATTCTAATATAGATTTCCCTAATTTCAAATTAATCTCAAGAACTAAAATTACCTGAATCGAATCCAGTTTCCTTTTTATCAAAATAACATGAAAACAATTATAAATAAAAATCCCAACTTGCCAAAGTATCCAAACTCCATAGAAAACGTTATTCACTTGTTTCAGAAAATTTTCCTTTCTTATTTATCATGTATATCTAATACCAAAACATCGTGGGGCTTGTGCCCTTCTCGACCATGCGTTTCCACGCTTACACACAAATCCACGCACACACAACCATACACACACACGCTCAGAGAGAGAGCGGTGAAGAAGTTCGCAGACTTACTCGACAGTACGCGTGCTTCGCCTTTGTGAGCTAAAGCTCGACTAAGTCGGCAGATTGCTCTCAGTGCCAGACGACGATGGGGAGGGGACGGGAGGAAGGGGGTGGAGGCAGGGAATCATGGAGTTGGCAGTTATATTTTGTCGAATTTAATGATCTTCGTTCATTTTCTTCATTGTGTTTGTGAATTACACTGAGGCTGTTATGCCACCGGTTGTTATATTCTTATGTTATTATATATCTTCGCTAAGCTGGAACGAAATGTAGGTAGGAAAGTAAAGGGTTGGTATGGAAATTAACTGGCATAGGACAGTGAGAAATACTGTATATAAATACCGACTACATATATATATACATATATATATATATATATATATATATATATATATATATATATATATATATATATATATATATATCAGTATATTTTGTCGGTAAAATTTCTTTTAGACATATGTTTAAGATCAGGGCTAAATCTATTTCAACTATTGCTTTCTCCATTCGTCTTATGAACTTTTTATATTCCAATGGTAGATCAGACACAAGTCTACCGTGGCAGGAAAAGGTAATTATCAAATATGCTGGGGAGGGTGATTGTGCATAGACGGGGCTTTTATGGTTCTGTGTAAGTAAACGAAATTGGCTGAGTCTAATGCCCACGTGTATGATTAAGGTACCTAATGTGTTAGTTTGTGTTGTGAAATGTATATTTTCTTAAAAGAAAGAGAGAGAGAGAGAGAGAGAGAGAGAGAAAATCTGATTCTAAGGACATACAAATACTCACCTTTTCCATAATCTTCTTCTTCCTCCTTCTCTGTCATTTTCTGTCCCCTTCCCGTCCCTTCCTCCCCATTCCCCTAAGTCCCTCTTCCTAGTTCTACTTTTGCCCTCATCTCCCCTCTGCTCCACGCCTTTCCCCAATAGCCAGGCCTTATCGTCACCCTTTCCCCTTCCCCTTTCGCCTTCCCCTTCTACTTCCTCTTCCCCGTTTCCCTTCCCCTTCCCCCTCCCTATCCCCTTCCCCATCCCATTCTCCATCCCCTTTTCCCTTACCCTATCCTCTTCCCCCATCCTCTTCCCCTTCCCCCATCCTCTTCCCCCTCCCCCTCTCCTTCCCCTTCCCCTTGCCCTTGCTTAACCCCTTTTCCATCCCTTTCCCCTTCCCGCTCTTTCCTCTTCCCGCCTCTTCCCCTTGCCCATCCCCTTCCTCTTCCCCTTCCCTTCCTCTTCCCCTTCCCCCTTCCCTTTCCCCTCCCCTTTCCCCTCCCCTATCCTCTCCCGTTCCCCCTCCCCTTCCTCTTCCCCTTCCCCTTCCCTATCCCCTTCCCCCTTCCCTATACCCTTTCGCCTCCCCTTCCCCTCCCCCTCCCCTTTCCCTTCCCTTCCCCTTCCCCTTCCCCTTCCCCTTCCCCTTCCCGACAGCAAGCTTCGCTTGCAGTCGTTTTGACGGTTGCGTCGGTTAAAACCGTTATATCTCAATTCGTCAAGATGGCGGCGAGGAGAGGGGAGGGACCAACGAGTACTTGAAGGGAAATAGATGTGGAGGAGGGGAGAGGGCGAGGGAAATGGGAGAGGGGAGAGAGCGAGGGGAGAGGGCGAGGGGAGAGGGCTAGGGGGGAGGGTTAGGGGGGCGAGGAGGGATAGGTGAGGCGGAAGTAGGGAGGGAAAGGAAATAGGGAGGGAATATGGGGAGGGGAAATGGGGAGGAGAGAGAGGTAAGGGATGGGGGAATAGAGACGGTTAAGAGAGAGGGGAAAGGGAGAGGGGAAGGGAAGAAGACGATGGGAGAGGAAAGTAGCTAGGGAAAGGGAATGGGGAAAGAAAATTGGGAGGGGAAAGGGGGAGAGAAGATGGAAAGGGGAGAAAGGGAGGAGAGATGGTTAGAAGGGAGGGGGAAAGGGAGATGGTGACGAAGAGAGAGAGAAGAGAGGGGGAGGGGAGAGGGGAGAAGGAGAAAGAGGATGGAGAGATAGGTGTAGGGGGGAAGAGGGGAGAGGGGGGATAGGAAGAGAGGGGAGTGAGAGGGAAAGGGGGAAGATAGGGAACGAGGGAGAGGAGAAGAGGGGGAGAAGAACGAGAAGGGGGAAGAGGGGGAGAAGGACGAGAGGGGGAAGAGGGGAAGAAGGAGAGGGGAGGGAGGGGAAGAGAGGGGAGAGGTTGTGGGTACCGCATCTAATTAATTGATTAATTAAATGAATTGTTAACGCTTATTCTAGATTGTTTGAAATATCTAGATCAGTGATCAGCAACCATCAGAACGAGGGCGTGGCGTCATGTACTGTACATTTGTACAACATATGTAGCTATCAATTATCATGATTTGTTGACATGTCTTTCCCAATCTGAACTTATTTTGTTTTATTTTTGTATTGCGGCTCCGACAGCACAAAATGCTTTATTAAAGTTTAAAAAAAAAATGGCTATAAGGATTACCGATCACTGACCTAAAGCCCCAGTCACACCAAGCTCACGACCGGTTTCCGACCACCTTCGACCAAGCGATTGGTCGGCGACACAAAACCTATGGAAGGAATTGAAATGGATAAAGTTAATGTGGTTGATACGATGAGAATCTATGTACTGGGGAATATTCAGTGTGTGTTGTAATATATCTATCTATCTATGGATCTATCTATTTATCTATCTTATTACCGACAACCAACGATTTCCAAAGACAACCTGCAACTGGTCGGCGACTACCTGGTCGCCGGTGGTCGGAAACAGGTCGTAAGCTTGGTGTGACTGGGCCCAAAACTACAAGTATATCCAAAACATAGGCAGCACCAATTTCCAGTATTTTGATCGATAATTTCTATTATTGATGATCGATTCGGTTTAACGTCGCTAGCTGCCCACTGTCAGGAGTCTAGGACGGTGCCTCTTACTCTAGAGGAGTTTGTAGCGCGAAATTTAATGAACCATACCCTTGGTCCAATTCGCTAGCGGCAAGGTTCGAGCTGCCGTCACCTCGACCTCCGCCGCAAGTAGCGACGCTCTAACCCACTCGGGTCATTGATTTTATAAATAAATTTGTTTCTTGAAGCTGGACACTGCCTTATACATATTTACCTAACTTTGAGCAGCGACGAGCACAAAGTTTCAAAATTAATCAAAGTACTCCAACTTTAGTTTGTGTAGTTATTGTGGATTCTGTGGACAAGCAAGAGCACGAGTACTCCACATCTGTACTTAATTGCTTCATAGGAAGGGGGAACGTCTTCAGCTCAACTTAACAAAGTTTGATATAAAGAAATATAATAATAATTCTAACAGATAATAATAACAATAATTATATCAGTAATAATGATAACAACAACAGCAGCAACAACAACAACGAAAAACAACAACAACATAAATACTACTACTACTACTACTAATGATAATAATAATGATGATGATGATGAAGATGGTAACAATTATGATAATGATAGAAATGATAATAATTATAGTAATAACAACAGCAACAGCAATAGTAACAATAACAATGACGATGATCATCATCATCATTTATGCAGGCTGAACATTTGGGCTGATCTTTTAAAGTTTTCCTTTATGTGTTGGTTCATTGTTTGATTGATGGGTCTATATATTTATTTACTTGTCTCTTTATTAATCTGTTTATCTATTAATTTATTAATTTATGTGTTTATTAATATATTTATCTAATTATCTACATATCTATTCATATGTCTATTTATTCATTTATTTGTTTGTTGTTTGTTTTTTGTTTGTTCATTCATTCATTATTTCAGTAGTGGGGGCATACGGACTAATCACGTGGATAATTGCTTTGAGCGGCCGGACTACTTTGAACTGGGTCAGGCCTAACTGTTCAATAACTACTTAGATAATCATATTCGTGTGGTTTAATGAGGAATTTACGAAAGGACTCTCTATGACGCTCTTGTATAAGGACTACCTTACCTTACTCTTCAGAGGAGTCTTTACTCTTTTCGCTCGGGAAGGGAAGTGGTTGGGGGTGGGGGATTCTCATAGTTGAATAAAAATCGCCCCGGCTTTACCAAAAAAAAAAAAAAAAAAATAGATAAATAAAAAAAAAGTTGGACAGCTTCACTACGATCTCTTTAGATTCGATTTTGTCTTCTCGCGCACCCCATAATTTTATGCATTGCTGTTCGCCTTTGGTCTCTTTGAGCAGACGACCCTTATTCAAAACTAATTTGTATCGTTAAAGACCCTGTCACACCTACGCGACTTAAGCGAGTTCGTTTGAGTAGAAACGACTTCGGTTACAGTCTTTTATTTTTTGAATCTACAAATGTCAAATCACCTTTGCGTCATATAATGAGAAGGTGAATGACGAACTGAGAGAAGTTAAAACCTGTACAAATGTTAGACACATTGTTGAATTGTCCTAAGAGAAGTGAAAAATACTTTAAACGAAGTCGCCTTCGAGCTTTTTAAATTCACAACATTTAACGAGAACCTTGAATGTGTAATCAGGACTTAAGCAACGCTGTTTTTCTTTGGCTTTCTGGAGCAGGTGACCTCTTTACAACACTAAGTTTTTATCGCTAAGCATCCACTCATTGCCACTAGTTTTCGTTTTGTGGACCCCCTCGGGTACTTCCGTGGCTCTCCCAGGGACCCATGGGTCACGTGTTGTGAGCTGCTGGGCTACGTCACCTCCGTACGAAACACTTTGAAACCACGAACGAAAATCATGGCACGGGAGCCCTTCGACGCAGTGACGTATGGTTTTTTCTTTAGCTAAAGGTACGTCTTCCTCAGCGCGATTATCGCTTAACTATGATCGTTCACGACTCAATGATGATCGTCAAACGATTGTCTAGTACACTAATTCTTCGTTTTTGAGTGATAGGGCTGTTATGCTACGAGCTGCAAAGTATATTTTAACCGGACGTACCAACACTTTTAGCCAAATATGATTCCAGCTACTTGTCCAAAACAAGCCTAAAGGTGTGGCGGCACACATGCTATTTACTTTTGCTATTTGGTTTGAGTAGGAACGACTTGGGTTACAATATTCTAGACTCACTTAAAGACATCTCAACAATGTGTCTAACATTCGTATTTTAGGTTTAAATTCTTTTAGTTCGTCCTTCAATTCCTCACTCTATGGCGAAGGAGTAATTTGACACTTGCAAATTTGATAAACAAAAGATCGTAACCGAAATAGTTTCTACTCAAACGAAGTAATAAAAACAAGAAGCCTTGAGACCTGGCGAGGCTGGGAATCGGACAGGCGGGAAGTGAGACTTTCTATTGGTCAAATACGAACAACAAAGACGACGACGTCTACCAATCAGAGGTGAGGTAGTTCATTTCAAAAGTAACGGCTGTCGTGGTGTGTGTCGTCGTTCAGTTCTTTACGTTACGTTATGGTTGTGTTACGTTACGTTACGTCAAGATTAAGTTACGTTACGGTGTCGTTTCTTTATCGTTACGTTACCGTTGCGTTACGGTTACGTTGCGGGGGTACTGAACACAGGTCATTTTCATTATACAATATTATACTCAAGATCGCATCTTAATCCAAGTGCCAATGTCGAATGGCGAATCTAACTCAGTCATCAAGCACCACAGCACAACATAAGAATGAAGGAGACTGCAAGAGACCATAAGGCCTACATTTGGCAGTTCTATGTCCCGTACCTACTGCCATCCCCTGCATCTGAAGTGCTTCATTGGGTGAAAAATGTCATTTGAGGCGAGTATGGTAATTCCACTTTTTACTCTGTCTAGTGTTTTGGTGGATTTCTCTTTCTCCATTTGGTGTTTATAAGTCATTTCATGTGGTTAATCCAGTTTGCCACCTGGTAATTCGGTTTAGTTGGAAAGAGATCTATATAGACGTCGAAATATTAGACCCATCTTGATTAACCCTTTGCCTACGTGTTTCTGTGTGTATGCCTGAAATGGTTATAAACTGTGTGTATCCCAGTAATGGTTATAAACTGGACAAATTTAGATTTAAAAAGGAAATTGGCAAGAATTGGTTTACTAATAGGGTGGTTGACAAATGGAATGAACTTAGTAACCATGTAGAAAGTGCTGAAACTATCAGTTGTTTTAAGAAACGATTAGACAACTTTATGGATGGGGATGACAGGTGGTGATGGATACGGAGCTGCCTAGTGTAGGCCTTATGGTCTCTTGCAGTCTCCTTCATTCTTATGTTCTTAAGTTTGTGTGCATTGTATTTGTGTATGTGTGTTTATTTGTGTTTGTGTGTTTATTTGTTTTGTTTATATAAATCTATTATGCTCATAGAACGACAAACCTAGTACAGTAGGTACTTTCTATTTATACATAGTGTGCGTGACGCGTATGTCACGTTACTACGTACAGTGAAGCTGTACGGCAATAATAAGAACACAAGAAAAAATAAAACTGGAGAAAGACCATAAGGCCCACGCTAGGCAGTTCCATTACATCCTGTAAGGGGAAATATATTGGTAATCGAGGTGAGTTAGCTTTAGCATCCACCAAAGTGTGGGTATCGAATTAGGATAAGGATAGTGTCTAGATCACCGTTTATCAACCTTTGTACCCTTGCGTAACCTATAAAATAAATTGTATGTCTCAAGGAACCCTTGCGCAAAGAAAGATTGAAAAAAAAAACATACCATATATTTCTCATTTTATTTTCATCGTAATAATAGGTTAGATAGGATGATGTTTATATTACATTATTACAATAACCAAGAATATGTCGTGCGTGTTTAATTATATTACGTATATGAAATTAAATAAAAAATCAAAAGTGCATTAGCTTATCTCACTTGTTCTCGCGGAACCCTTAGGGACCTTTTGCGGAACCTTAGGGTTCCAGGGAACCCTGGTTGAGAAACGCTGGTCCGGATTATTGAACGTTAAGAGAAAGTGACACACATGTATTAGGTCTTGGCTTTGGGGCAATAAGTCTTACTGAGGGACATTCGAGGCAGTAGTGGGGAGACTGTTGGCGTTGAGACTGTCGCATAGCTTGCAGCTGGAGTACTGTGGTACGTCTCCCGCCTCAGAGACTTGCCACAGTGGTCTGTAACCCAGGCGGAGCCGTGCAGTCTCAATATTGTGTCTCCTAACGAGGAGTCCGTGCTTGAGATATCTCGGGAGAGAGAGAGAGAGACGAAAGTGGTCATAGTGTTGTATTGATACGATTTGTGCGCGCAGTGCATTCATGCGGTGGAGTGGTTGGAAGAGCGGCAGAGTGTATGATCTTGTAGCAGAGGGGAGAGGGTGTGGTATCGTCGGGCAGTGGCATTAACAGGCATTTTTGGTGAGGAGATCTGCCTTTTCATTGGCAGCGATTCCAATGTGGGAGGGAATACACGGGAAGCTTATGGTGAAAGTGTTCTTGAGCTGTGATTAGCTGTTGTAAAATGTGATGGATGAGGGGGCGGTGTATGGGTTGTGAAGACGTGACGGCCTGTAGGTCGGACTAGGAGTCACACATTACCACGTCATTCAGTCGCCGCTGACACGGTAGGTTAACAGCCAGCGGGAGTGCCCGTACTTCGGGCTACCGTCTGTCTGTAAGGACCCGTCCACGTAGATACGGTGCGCGGCAGGGACGGAGGAGGACATTGAGGTGATGTTCCAGGGCTAATTGTTTCTGGAGGAGCGGTGGGTCTATCTTTGAAGTGGGTGTGAAGGTGACACGAGGCTGTGGAATCCTCCATGGAGGCGGTCCGTGAACAACCTCGGCCATAGGGACTTCGATGTGAATACGCTGCAGGGTGGAGCACACTGAGGGTGTGGACGCCGGGACGCAGTGGAGGGCGGGGTGCGACGGGGTCAGATGGGGTGAGTGGAGGCACTTGACGCTGAAGATGTTAGCGTGTATTCTTTCAATAACTAAAGGAAGATTAAGTTTGGTCCGCATGTTTACTACTCTAGTGGAGGTGGGGCATCCAAGAGTGTACCGCATCACTCTGTTCTGGAATCTTTCTAAAGGCACCAAGAAGGTCTTGGAAAGTTGTGCAAGGGAGAGTTAGTCTATGACTGACCGAATGAAGGCAACATAGATGGTTCTTGCCAAATGGATGGATAGTCCAGCGGCATTGTTGGTGAGCCATGTAAAGGGGATAAAGCGCTGATCTAACCGGTGGAGGTCTTGGATGCGCTGCTGAACAGGTATGGCTGGAGTGATGCGTACTGGCGCTCCCAGGTACAGGTATTGTGCGCTGGACGGGATGACACTGTCCTGCGGTGAACACTGGCAGTGTTCCGGAGGCCCTAGGAGAGAATACTCGATTCTTTTCTGGGGAAAGGAGGAGGCCAGAGGCGGATGTCGACTTGTAGAAGGATGAAGGTGCTGTAGGACGGCAGCAGAGGTGGAGTGTACACAGATATCGTCAGCGTAGCAGGTGACAGTTATGCCGGGAATGTTGGGGAGAAGGGATATCAAGCGGTGCATCAGGACGTTAAAGAGAAAGGGACTTAAAACCCTACTCTGTGGAGTACCAGGTTCGAATTCCCTGGAGGTAGTGCACGTTCCCTGGAATAGTACACGTGAAGTCCTGTTTGAGGGATAGCCACGGATCCATCTCAGGAGGTTGCCTTGGGCGCCAAATTCTACGAGCTGGTCGAGAATAATCTCCCTGTTGGCTACGTCGAAAGCACTCTTGAGATCAAGAAACGCTATCACACATGTTAGGGGAGAGGCGGGCACGTAGGTCCATCAGGCTGTGGTGTGTGCTCCGCTGTGGTAAGAAACCACACAGTTGCGGTGATAGTTTATCCTGTAGGCGAAACATAAGTCGAGTAAGAAATGTACGTTCGAGGACTTAACAGAAACAGGAGGTGAGTGAAATAGGCCTATACTTGTCTGTGGCAGGTTTGGGGATGGGCACAATGTTGCTAGATGTCCATGCACGAGGTACACATCTCTTGCTAAAGCAGTGGTTTCCAAACTATCTTACCTGACGCCCCCTTTTACAAAGGATTACAAAGGCGGAGCATGCCGACAGGAGACCTTTTGGTCCATATCTAGGTCGGATGCGAAAAAAAATCATATTAATAATAAAACAATAAATAAAAACTATAATAATGTAAATAACAAATAAAATACATAAATAAATGCATAGGTATAGTTAAATAATAAACAAACAGGTAAATAGTAAATAATAATAAATTGACATATAACTAATGATAAATGAAAATCAGACAGACAAATGATAACAAAACAAAAACAGTAGACCCGCACGCCCCCACTCCCTCTTTTGTTCATGTAAAATGATTCTTGCATTTATTTCATAGCATTGTTCAGGAAAACAGATTTCTGTTTGTATTAAATTTTAATAATGAAAGCCACTCAAACAAATAATAGTACATTCCAGAGACATTTTTCTAAGTAACTAAAAACGAAACATTTGGTTCAAAGGGAGCGAAAAAAAAAGTTTGAACATTAGCAAATTGTGGTTGGTATCGGTGACGTGTCCAAAACGTGTAAGGAGAACTAGCTTATAGAAAACGGGTTGGAGTGACTGCTATCATTATACTTTGCATGTATGTAATGGCAGATATTTGATCTTTGAATGATTTTATTATTCTAAATAACAAATATTTTTGAGCAGACGACTTCACGCCCCCCTTGTATCCTCCTCACGCCTCCCTAGGGGGACGCGCCCCCTAGTTTGGGAACCACTGTGCTAGAACAGAGGTTGTAGGGTTGCAGCAAGGGATTGCCAGGTGCTTTAAGAACTTGATTATTGATAGCTGATGCCATCATCCCCGGGAGCTGTTGTTTTGCTTGTGACAAGAGCGCGACGCAGTTCGTCCTCAGTGATGGGTACGTGGTCATCCTCATTCGTCCGTAATATTGCAGCCATTAGACGCAGGGTGCGGATATTCTTGTGGGTGGAGAGTGCCTCTTGAACGGGGCGGGAAGATTGTTTGCCTGTGCTTGTTCAGGTCAAGTACTTAGCAAGTCCAGTGCAGTGTATTCACCTCGGATCTGCTGCAGCCTCTTTTCGAGACAGCCAGACACCACCCTACGGCAGTGAGCTCAGAGCTCATTATTAGCATATCTCTGGGTAGGTCTGAGACCGCTCACACTCCACACACCGGGAATGCAAGGTCACAACTCCTTGACTAACGTCCCGTACCTACTCGCTGCTAGTGTGTGTGTGTGGGTGTGTGTGGGTGGGTGGGTGTGTGTGTTAGGATGTAATCTAGAAATAAGAATTGTTTTCTACTTGTTACAGAAAAAAAAATCAATTATTTTCTTTAAATATGTAAATTAGTATAGAGGGCAATGACCGGGTTCTATGACAATCGCGAAGCACCCTGAGAAGATACAAGTTGCCGGTTTATCAATTTTCCTGACTCTTTTTTTTTTTTTTTCCACCAGGTTATGAATTCGAGAATGTTCTTGATTTCTCTCCCTATCTCTATAAATCATTGCACGTGTCTATAGATATTATCCCGCCACTGTTAAGGTGAAGTGATATCTTCTAAACACCAACAATTGTGGAAAGTTGACGAAGCATTATGGGAGTTGGATCTACGTCGTTGCTGTTGCCCAGATTACTATTTATAGAGCAAAGTTGGTGGTGGACCACGGCAGAAGGAATTATGAATCTATATATTATTTTCTAGAAAATATTGAGCCTAATATTCTGGTAAAACAGAATCCACAGCATTAAAAACGTATGCTCACCCAATTCCCCATTCCCAGCACACAGTCTCGTATGGAAATGTATACCCGTTGAATTAATGAAATACAATGATCCTACATACTGTCACAATTTTTGAAATTGTGACACCCGGCTCGCTGTCCCCCCTTCCCATTTTCTCGTCTGTTTTCTCACCGTTTCAGCCCTTCGTTCCCTATACTCGGGGGAATTACCAGAGTCCTTAAGACTTCTAGTAGCTACATCCTGTCCTTTCTCCTCCTCGTTATCCTCTTCATCTGTCATGTCATTTTTGACAATCAATTTCAGTGCCTTAACGAAGGGAGAGACTTCTAATTATCTAGAAACACCCCCCCCTTTTGATTTGTGTTCTCAGAGCCAGGCTCAACGGTTTTCGCGCCCACACAAAGCGCCCAAACACACCCCCTCCCCCCCCCTGCGCGCTGCCACATATTTGTTTAAGCTAGGCAATTAGAATAATTAGGATTGTGTCTAACCCGCTCGTGAACAGTGTCTACCTCAAGGAACAATTGCAACTGTGTCACCTCCCACATGAACATTATTCGTAGTACCCTTCACAACTAGGGACGGAGACGTAGAACTATTGGCAACGTCGGAAGCCGGCTAGCGGACATCGTGACCTGACCTACCGCAGGACACAGGCAGTCTAAGCATCGAGTTCATCAAAGGAGGTCAGACCGCTCGATCTCGGAAGACCAATAGTGTCCTTTCCTCCCTCATGTGACTGTTGGGGATTTATATCCTCGTGAGCAAATCGAGTGTCGATTATTTGGGTATAAACCCCTCAAGCAAAAACTCTGAGTGTAGTGCGATTGACCGGGAATACGCCGATGAAGTGACTTACAACCCCCATCACAGCGCGCCCAGGCCGTCCACCCCCCGCCCCCACCAAACGAAGCGGCGCCGATCGAAGCTCAGCAGAAGACCATGCTAATTGAAGACGTCTCCACAAGCAAGACACTTATTAAGTACTAATTCATTAACAATTTCTTAAGCTAGGAACGCGCGCAGGGAATAGATAGGATGTATGTATGAAATCCAACTGTTAAAACCCTTATTTAATCAAGATATATTTCTAGTGTTTAATTATTTAAATTCATTAAAACTCACAATAGGAGTTCTGGGTTTCATTAGCCTAGGACGGTTCACTTAATGAGTTGTCCCATCATACCCCTCCCCCCTCTTTGATTTACTCTCACGCTTGCCTTGCCTGTATCAACATGTAGTTATAGTGAATGCTACACTGCAGCTAGGGTCACCTATTAATTAAATCTAACATTTAACCCGAATCTCAGGACGGAGTGGGCAATTAGTATGAGCACTAGGGAGTAGTACGTTATAACCTGAAGCACCAGAGGTAGGGTACAGGGGACCAGTACTCGAATGAGTAAACCAACAAGGAGAACGAGGAAAAAGGTCAGATCATAACTGTTCTCGGACCCTACCTTAGACATATACCATATCATTACTGGCAAAACAATGTTTGATACAAATTTGTTAACATCAATCATTGTTATACTAAACTAAACTTCTGAAGAACATAAAAAAAGGGGGGAGTTCAGAACAGTTATGAGTGAACGCAGATTTGGATGGTATTACTCATGGAATCAGGTATCCCTCACTAAGCTACGAGTACATAGAATAAAAGCTGTTCTCTGTCCATAGCTGAGACATATAGTAACCCTTGACTTTTTTCTTGAAGGTAACCTTATTATTTGACTTTTTAATGGACACAAGTAGTGAGTTCCATAATTGAGCACCTGTGAAGTGAAAACTGTTTTTGGTGAAGGGACCTGAATGAGGTACAATAAGAGACTCTTGACTGTTCCGGGTTCGGTTCTCAGCCGATAATGTAAAATTACAGCTCACATATGAGGGAGCAGAATTATGAACGACATTGTAAACCTGGTTTAGTTTCAGCTGCTGGACACGATATTTTACAGGTAACATTCCTACCTTGCTAAATTCTTCTATACCAATATGACTACGTTGAGGTAAATTTAGTATGAATCTAATTATCTTATTTTGTGCAACCTGTAGCCGAGACTGGTTTTTTCTGCTCAGACTACTGTACCAAGAGCTACAAGCGTAATCAAAGTGATGTTGTAACAAGACTGAGACCAGAAGCTTCTTTGTTTCCAGATCAAAATTTCTGGCTTTTCTGTAAAAAAAATTGACTTTATGTGAACACTTGGATACAATCTTATCCGTTATGGCATTCCCTGAGAGAGACTGATCTAAGGGTAGATATAATGCAAGAAAGGGACGGATGGGCAGACTGTGCTTTCCTGGATTTACAAAAGGCGTTTGATAAAGTACCACACAAAAAGCTATTAAGAAAACTCAAAACAACAGGAGGTGTACAAGGAAAATTATTGAAATGGAAGGAAGATTTCTTTCAAGGGAGAAAAACGAGAAGGGGTTTTAGAGATAACTCGACCTGGTAAGAAATTATAAGTGGAGTCCCACAGGGTTCAGTATTAGCTCCGATAATGTTTGCTATATATATAAATGACATGGATGAAGGTGTAGAATGTTATATGAATTTCTTTGCAGACGACGCAAAACTACTAAAGAAAGTACAGAAAAAAAATTGTGAATCACTACAGAGAGACCTGGACAAAGTCTGGGAATGGAGCCAAAAGTAGAAAGTGAACTTCAACATTAAGAAATGTAGTATAACAGAGTTTGGAAAAAGTAAATATATATATATATCTCTATATACTTATATATATCTATATATATATATATATATATATATATATATATATATATACATATACGAGTACTATATACAGTATATATATATATATATATATATATGTATATATATATATATAATGTATATATAAGATTGAAGGTGAAAGAAGTAGACGAGGAGTAATGTGAGAATTTCACGCCTTAACGTTTCGACCCCCAAGGGTCTTGATCACAAAGCTAACAACTCACACGTAACAGGATATTTTATACACGGACGGGTCATCTTATGGGACACTTCGGAGAGCTTCTTATTTTATTTACGTATTCTTTTATTATTAATAAATTTGTGGCTTTTGCTAGACATATAAAGCCTTCTCTATGGTTAATGTTGTTATTAGTGTTAATGTATGCTGCCTCAGTTATCTTCCAAGAAACTAAGGAAGACAATTGAGGCAGCATATATCAACACCAATAACAACATTAACCATAGAGAAGGCTTTATATGTTTAGCAAAAGCCACAAGCTTATTAATAATAAAAGAATACGCAAATGAAATAACAAGCTCTCCGAAGTGTCCCATAAGATGACCCGTCCGTGTATAAAATATCCTGTTACGTTTGAGTTGTTAGCTTTGTGATCAAGACCTTGCGGGTCGAAACGTTAAGGCGTGAAATTCTCCCATTACTCCTCGTCTACTTCTTTCACCTTCAATCTTATTTGTCATAATATAGTCAATATGTATATATATATGTATATACATGTGTATATATATATATGTATATATAATGCATATATATGTATATATATAAATATATATATCAGGACAATATAAAATCGGTACAAAGGAAGTAAAGAAAGTTAGCTCCGAAAAGGACCTAGGAATAATTATCACTAAAGACATGTCCCCAGACAAGCATATAAACAAAATAGTCTGAGAAACCTACAATTTACTAAGATCAAAAAAGGTGGCTTTTAATTACTTGGATGAAGTAATGGTTAAAGAAATATTAGTCACACTGATAAGACCAAGATTGGAGTACACTGCGACACTATGGACACCCAGTACAAAAAAGAAAATAAGGAAATTAGAAAGAATCCAAAGAGCAACGACGCCGTGTTTGCAGCAGTGTTTTCTGCAGTATTTGTAAATTTTGTTTTTTATATTTACCTGATGTAAAGGCCTTTGTGTGGTCCGGGTTTGAGAAGCAGTCTTGTTGACCTGTGTTTCCGTAAGGTGCTCAGCATTTTTCATAGTCTGGGGTTGGAAAACTTCTACCTGAGAAGGTGAGGTTTCTCACGTGGTGGCTTCAGCTTTATCTAGGTAAATGCCCTCCGGTGAGGAAACTAGGACATTTGAGCCACTGTAAGTAGAACTGTCAGGGTGAAAAGCTATCCCTCTAAAATTTTGGATGTACTTAGAAATTGATTCATCATCCAACTCTAATATCTTTAAATTACTATTGTAATCATTAAAATTAATTATAATGAAATCCATAAAAAGGACTGTATTCGTCAACAAACTCTATATATGTATATAGATATACATACAATTAATTTTTTTTTTTTTTTTTTCTGTCGCGGTTCGCCCCGACAGAACGTTTGGGCCAGGGGACAAAATATTACTTTTTATTTATCTATTGATTCATTATTTCTAATGAACAATCACTTTCACTTCCTATCACAGCATAATATCTACATATTGTTACGAAGGTGATGTTAGGTTAAGCCAGTATGTATCTATGTGTAATGCGTAGATTTGTCTACGTAGGTAGTGTATGTGATGTCATACGTCAACCAGTTCGGTAATGCCCAGCACTACTAAATATCCTGGTAGGCCTACATCAATCTATTTCTTTTCATTTCTTCGAATAAAGAACACAAATGAAACTATTACACAGTATAAGTGCATATCATACAAAAAGGGTTGCCGTTGGGAAAGCAATACCTCAGCGATATAAACCCGTATGAACGAGGGTGCACGCAGATTGGACTAAGGAAAAAAAAGTCAAGTCTTCATTTATACAAGGTTTTTGTAGATTATAAGTGGTATATAGAGTGAATGAAGTGTTGATATTCATGTAGCAATAGAAAGGAAGAATGTAGGCTACGGGAGGCAGGTAAAAGGAGCTTCCTGGTATTGTTAAGGTTAGCCAAAGGTATCGTCAGACAGTAGGCTTAAGAATCTACAGTCTGGAGGAAAGCGAGATTTTTTTTTTTACTTTATTTTCTTTATTTTGAATATGAATAATGTAACATGTTCTCACATCTGGCACTCACATGGTCAAAGAAGAGAAGGAATGGAAAAGGGAATTTAAGTAGAAGAGAAGCGGGGAGAGTCCCGGGAGTTCCTGGTGTGATTCGATGGTGGTACGTGAAGAAAGCAGTTCTCCAGTCATCTCGGGGCTTCTCACCTGCGGTCAGGGTAGAACATTATTGGGGATTGCTACATCGGACGATCTGACGTGGTCGGAGCAGGAGAGGGGGAGTATGGAAAGTCAGCATCAAAGGTCATCCGGACTTGCTTGTGGCCTGCCACCGTGACCAGGATAAAGGCAGGAGCAGGCGGAGGGAAGCTTGTAGATATCGATGAAGAGACCCTTGTAGGATTCGCAGGGGTCGAAGGAGAGGAGGCGGTGGTAGATGTACTTCTGGGTGCAGTGGCTATGGTAGCAGGGAGCGAGGCCACGGCACGAAATATCGGGGTACAGGCACGTCTCGAGACGGGCCGTCTGGGTGTAATAGTGGACGTCGTTGACGATGACTCTCCAATTGCCATCGACGTTCTGGGCGCGTTTGGGCATGGCGTAGGCCACGTCCGAGGGACAGATGAAGCCCTCGGGACCACTCCAGTGAGTGGTATCGTAAGGAGAGTCACCGGTCGACGCCCCCGTGTAGAAGGAGTCGTCGAAGGCCTCCTCCTGATCCTTGGTGATCATGTCGATCAGGTCGTCGGCGGACTGGTCAGCGATGTCATGGTATTTCTTGGCGAAGACGTTGTCTGCGGAGATGGCTCCCTTGATTTCGTACTCAGGGTATTGTTCATCCTCCAGGCAGTAGGTGATATTGGAAGTGGCGGCACAAGCAGGGCGGGCCTTGGGATCACAATAGGAAGGTGGTGGGTGATGTCCATAAGCGGGCTGGAGTTGGTGTCCGTAAGAGGAGGGATGAGTGGCCAGAACAAGTCCGGCGCACGCCAGAACGACCCACTGCATAAGGGAGAAAATTATGTCATATTTCAAATTAAAAAATAAATAGTATCTCGCAACATGAAGAGAGTAGGTTTCCACACACATATTTCCCCTACGCGTGAAGTAAAATGTGAATAATCTTATGACAACTGTAACGAGTAAACAAGGTGCAAACAAGGCATACCAGAGTGAAGACCATAATGAAGCGTGTCTGCGTTGTGTGTATTTGAATATGGCCAATCAGTCTTTATATACAACTACTTGGCCTGACGTATTGCAATGTGTGTGAATACAACTCTCACTTATTACATAAGTCTTGTTGAGAAAGTAAGACGTGTCAGGTGGGAGATTGACTGCATTTGGTGTCCTCTGATCCATTAGCATTACTTTTATCCCGCAGGGTGATGCACTACCGTGTTCGGTCTGAGGAAAGGCTAGAATTATATGCTGAAGGATGTTGAACCCTCTCAGTATGGTGAAACTCCTTCAGATACATGAAATATCCTGGGGTTAAGTAGAACAACCTTTCTCAAGGGTGTCGTTCTTTCGAGGGGATCGATCGTGTTTGTTTCCGTCCCTTCAGTATGGTGAGATCTCATTTGAATGAACCTGTTTGTCGTTGGAATATAATTACAATGGATTGCAACGCCAAAACATGCCATTGAGAGACGTTTCTATCCACAGGAAGATAATCAACTGAGAAACATTGCGATAAGTTGCAAACGGGTTTACTCAGTTGAAAAAAAATCGAACTGCGCTACATACAATGGCTTCCACAGTAAGTTTCCTTTTTTATTCCATGCATGATTTCAGTAGATATTCAGGCCACCCTATAATGGTATCGATAATCCCTTGCCGATGCTCCCTCACACATTTTTCCTCCTCCAAGTATTCCATGGCTGCCATTGTAAACTGTTAAGGGCCATTTACACGGTCGAACAGTTTGACAAACCCGGTTTGTCAGGCAAGTGTTTGAAGTGATGTTTGACCGTGTGAATGGGATATTTGGTCGACAAACACGTTTGTCGAACGTGTTTGACAACCAAATACCCTATTCACACAGTCAAACATCACTTCAAACATTTGTTTGACAAACCGGGTTTGTCAAACCGTTTGACCGTCTAAATGCCCCTTTAGGCTGGTTGAAGCAAACTCTGATAGAGAGAGAGTGGTTTTTATTTAGTAATAAACTTAGGCGCCAATGTTATGATAGGGCTCGCTCTAAGGGCGAGAAAAGGAAGAGGGAACGAGACGGCAAGGGAGGTGACGATTGTGTATTTCAAGTCATGTCCCAACTTGGTCTACTTGCGGGGGAGGGGAATGGGGGGAGGAGGTGAGAAAGCAATAGGGTAGCCAGCCAGGCTCACAGTACGATGCTCCGAGGCAAACTGGAATGGTTTCAAGGAAGCATTTTCAGAGGCCAAGACTCTGCGCCATACAGGAAGGTGGAGATACATACAGCTCCACATACTCTCATTTTTGTGTCCAGTTTTAGGTGCTTGTTTTTGGAATACTCGGATCCTTGGTCTGCCAAAGGACAGTGCCGCTTTGTTGGTGTTGCCTAGTACGGCTTCGTCTATCGTCCCAATTGGAGTTACAATGCTGCCTAGATATTTAAAAGTTGGCACCATTTGTAGTTGGGTGCCATCTATGGAAAAAATTGGTACGTCTTGATTAGGGATGTTGTGATAAAGGATAATTTCAGTTCTTCTTGCATTCACCTAAAGTCCCAATACTCTGTAGATATTGGAAAACACATTTTAGATGTGTTGCACTGAGTAGGCTGTATGGGAAATGAGAGCATCCTTGTCGGCATACTGAAGTTCTATGACCTGACGTTTATTTTATTTTTATTTTTATTTTATTTTTTGGGGGGAGGGGGGCTTGTAGCCTACGGATATTGAAAAGACTACCGTCAAGTCTAATTACCAACTGTACTCCATCCTCAACAATTAAGGTATCCTGCACCAGGGTCATTATGGTGGATATAAAGCTGTTCAATAGAACAGGGGCGAGAGCATCACCTTGTTTGACCCGTACTTGTCTCGCCTCCATATATGTGGACATCGTGGGTCCCCTGCCCATCTCCGAGTGACACCGCTACCTATTCACGGCAATCGACCGTTCAACGCGTTGGCCAGTAGCAATACCCATGGCCTCCTCTTGCGCTGTCGCCCTTGTATCCGCATGGATCGCCAAATTCGGCTTATCTGACCACATCACATCAGACAGTAGCACTATATTCGCCTCATAACTGTGGACTTCCCTGGACCACCACATCACCCCTTACAACCCCGAAACCAACGGCAAAGTGAAACGACCGCAAAGAACGCTGAAAGCCGCCCTGATGTCCCGTTGTATAGAGGCATCATGGCGCAGACAACTTCCGTGGGTCCAACTCAGCCTGCGGACCTCACCAAAGGACGGTTTCGACGCCTCACCCGCCGAAATGGTTTACGGCGACTCCCTCGCCATACCAGGCGAGTTTTTCCCCGACACTACCCCTAACGAGGACCTCAATCGGCTCAGGCACATCGTCGGAAAGTTCAACCCTTGCCGACAGACCTACAAGCCAGCAAACCGCCGATACGCCTCCAAGGACATACACTCATCAAAGTACGTCTTCTTCAGAAACGACGCCAGATCGCTGCCGCTCACTCTGCCCTAGTCAGGTCCCTTTGGAGTGGTTCAGCTAAAAGAAAAAAACTTCCTCCTCAGAATTACGGGCGCGGATGACTGGGTATCGAAAGATTGTCCCAAGCCAGCATACCTCCATAAAGACAAATTCAGCTCTCAAGGACAGTCCGCCCGCTATCTCAGCAAAATCGACACCCTTGTTTAGGGTAAAATATTGTGAAGGTCCTGCCATCTACATGAGATTAGGTGATTAGCCGCGGGGCACAGTACATGAGGTTGCTGGTGACAACAGGAGGTCAGATCAGGAAGCGCGTCGACCTCACGGAGCTAGGCAGTTAAGTGACCGCGGCCGATCGACCTACCCTCACCGCCGCTCCTGATTGGCTTGTGCCTTACACTACCAGAGTTACTACTATAAATAACCCAAATATCCTGCAAATGAATGAGGCAACAAAACTCGAGGTCAAATTTTTGACCGGCTAATATACATCAACGGTCAGATTGAACATTTGAATACAGGTATGTAGGATATCTTAAACGGAAATCTTAGACGAGTGTTCATAAAGAAAACACTTTTTACTAAATCTTTATCTAAATTGTGTAATTTCCTGAACGAAATCCAAATCATGTACCATAATTCTGAAAAAATTAGAGGATGTATGTATTATCGTACGGTTATCAAAATACCGGGACCTGACGATTGGCACCCAGGAAGTATACAATATTTCTTTGTACCTTCCTTAGCTGCAGGAAATTAATAGAAAGTGTAAGATTTTTTGTTTTATTTCGAACATGAGTATTGTAATAAGTTCTCGCATCTGGCACTCACATGGTCAAAGAAGAGAAGGAATGGGAAAAGGGGATTTAAGTAGAAGAGAAGCGGGGAGCGTCCCGGGAGTTCCTGGTGTGGTTAGATGGTGGTACGTGAAGAAAGCAGTTCTCCAGTCATCTCGGGGCTTCTCACCCGCGTTCGGGGCGGGGCATTACAGAGGGTTGTTCTATCGGACGATCTGGCGTGGTCGGAACAGGAGAGGGGGAGCAACAAAGGATATCTGGACTTAATTGCGACGTGGTACACTCCTTAGTGAGGAGGCACGTGGCAGGAGCAGGCGGAGGGAAGCTTGTAGATGTCAATAAAGAGACCCTTGTAGGAGTCGCATGGGTCGAAGGAGAGGAGGCGGTGGTAGATGTACTTCTGGGTGCAGTGGCTCTGGTAGCAGGGGGCGAGGGCACGACACGCGGCCTCGGGGTACAGGCACGTCTCGAGACGGGCTGTCTGGGTGTAGTAGTGGACGTCGTTGACGATGACCCTCCAATTGCCGTCGACGTTCTGGGCGCGCTTGGGCATGGCGTAGGCCACATCCGAGGGACAGATGTAGCCCTCGGGACCACTCCAGTGAGTGGCATCGTAAGGAGAGTCACCGGTCGACGCCCCCGTGTAGAAGGAGTAGTCGAAGGCCTCCTCCTGGTACTTGGTGATCATCTCGACCAGGTCGTCGGCGGACTGGTCGGCGACGTCATGGTATTTCTTGGCGAAGATGTTGTCTGCGGAGATGGCTCCCTTGATTTCGTACTCAGGGTATTGTTCATCCTCCAGGCAGTAGGTGATATTGGAAGTGGCGGCACAAGCAGGGCGGGCCTTGGGATCACAGTAGGAAGGTGGTGGGTGATGTCCGTAAGCGGGCTGGGGTTGGTGTCCGTAAGTGGGTCGGGGTTGGTGTCCGTAAGGTGGGGGACGAGAGGCCAGAGCAAGTCCGGCGCACGCCAGAACGACCGACTGCAAAAGGGAGAAAACGATAACATATTTCAACTAAAACCAACAAATAGATGAAAAATGTATTTCGCAACATGAGGAGCGTAGGATTTTACACTAGTTTTCTCATTAACGGTGTAGTAAAACATAAATAATTTCATGACAACTGTAAGGAGTAAACAAGGTGCGACCAAGCGTACCAGAGCGAAGACCATGATGAGGCAGAAAATGCGAGTGTCTGCGATGTTGTGTGCATTCGAGTGCAGCTCACCACTCTTTATATACGACTGCCTTGCCTGACGTCACCGCAGGCGTGTCAATGCAACTCTCACTTCTTACGTGAGTCCTGTTGAGGACGAAAGATGTGTCAGGTGGGAGAGTGACTGCATATGGTTTCCCTGTGATGTATTTCCGTTACCTTTCTACCCCGGGGCGATGCACTACCGTGTTCCCTCCGAGGGAAGACCAGAATCCCTTGCCGAAGGATCCACAACAACACTCTCAGTACGGTGACGCTACCTCAGTTGAATAGAATAGCTGGGCGTTAAGTAAATCGACATTTCTCAAGAGTGTTGTCCTCTCGAGTGGATCGATCGTGAATGGCCCTATCCCTCTGGCATGATGACGACGTTGTAGTGATTGCCTGCTTCTATCCTGTGCCCGTGACCTCAGACTCTTTATCGCTGTCCTGGTCCCCTCGTCTTGCTCATGAAATACCTACAGCGGGGAATATTCTTCAACGTGGAAAGGGATCAATTACTCGTATGAGATTTTACGCCCAAGATATAGTTTATTCTTTACTTGTGTCAGTGAGGGATTGGGTAGATATACAAATTGTTACATATATCTCTAAAATGAACAAATGAACCCATAAATAAATAAACAAAAAAAAGTAAACAGTAGAAGACAAATTCATGAATGGCTAAACAAGTGAATAACTGAAACCAAACAACTGAATAAATTAGTAAACGATTAGATGAATGTACGAATAAACAGATAAACATGTAGATAAACGAAGATATGGATAGACAGGTAAATAGACAAATGAGAGAATAAGTAAGTAAATACAGAAATCAACAAATCGCTAAGCTATACGACAGTAGCAGTCAAATGCGGACATTCGATAAATACATAAACCAATAAGTAAATAAACAAATAAATAAATGAATAAGTCGGTAGATAAATAGTCAAGCAAATAGATGACATTCCACCCCAAAGCCACAAAGGCCTTGAGGCCCTGGTTGCCTCACATTTCGAAAGGACTTCTCGATCTGCGCCAGTGATTCTCAACCAGGGGTAAATTTACACCTCGGGGGGTAAAATCTTACATAGGAAGTGGTAAATAGTTGATTACCTGATAATTGAATGATAATTCAATTTAATTTTATTTGATAAATTGTGTGTACATTAGAGAGAAAATGTGTGTGTGTGTGTGTGTGTGTGTGTATGTGTGTTCAGTCCGAGGGAGAGAGGTAGGAGGGGGGAGAAAGGGAGAGTGTCTGTCAATCCTGTTCAGTCCTGTTGGACTGTGGGTAAGTGAAGAAATACATCAAGCCGAAGGGGGTCAATGCCTGAGGGAAAGTCGAGACTCCTTGATCTACGCACTCTAGCGTCGGAGTCTCCTTCGCTCCGACCGATTCCCGACAGGATCTTCCCGGGCGATGGCGCTGACGCTTGACGCTGAATGCACTCGATGATGCGAGAGGTTCTTGGGCGACAATGTCCAACGACAGCCTGCTATACTCGGCTTCATCGATGGTGTTAATTCTGGTGTTGATATTAATGGTGGGCTGAAAGCGTGGTGTTGTACATCATCACCACCTGGTTGTGTTGACCGGGAGGAGCCATTGCACTGGCATTGGGAGTAGTCCAAGCACCTCGACAATTCCGCAGGTTCGGGTGGATCCTGGAGACCAGCAGTTTTGAGGTGATGCAACCCGTCCCCGATATCGACGTTTAAAAAAATAGATGAATAGATAAATGAATGAATAAATACATAAATTAATAGATAGATAAACTAGTAAATAGATAAATAGATAAACGAATAAGCAAATACATAGATAAATAAATAAGTGAATAAATACATAAATATATAAACATGAGCATATATGTCAAAACAAATTGAAATGTATATGGATCTGATTGAGAGTCTTCTTGGATAGACACTACTATTTGTTGATGAATTTTGGCGAACTTGTGAAGCTAAAACTGGGCATTAAATCTCTATTTGGAGGAACTGACTGGATGTTTTATGTAGTCGACATTCTTTGGCTCTTAATGCCATCCCGACGAACCAACTCACGGGACATTCTTTTATGAATAAAAACTGACCTCCGCTCAAAAAATGTCGCTCATCACTTTTGGGATTGCTTGTACTCCGTTCAGTTACCCTCCTTAAATATCTCTTTTTTTATATTTCTTTGATACCACCACGTTATTGCCAAAACGAGCATATTCCTAATGAGTTCTCTTCCGGAAGATTTATTTTTTCAATCCTAACATCTTAATCTGCTCCCAGTTAGAGATGATTCTCTGTCAGTTGGGTCAGCCTTTCTCCATTCTTGTCTGTCCTGCATTATTTGGTCTTTTCCGAGTTCTTCCAGTGTGTTGGTATATCGTCCTTTTTAGTATCTCCAAACCTGCGTATTTCCACATCTTTCCTTTTCGTCCTTCTGGTCTTGTATCATTTGACGTCCAATTCCATCTTCTCTTAGCAACTTTATCCTCATCCACCTTTCAACTAAGTTGCGCAATTTTTCCTTGTTACTAGAGTAATTCCCACGTCTTCTCCAATTTTCCCAATCCATTCACCCAAGATGAAAAGGAATTTCTGTATTTAAGTATTTCAGCTTACAGAAGAAGGATAACTTATAAAACGTTTCCTCTTAGGGATGCTCGCCTTCACTGCTAACACAAACACCAGTCTTGCGGAGTGAAGCACTTTCCAGAATTCGATGTGGTTGACGCTGCGTTGTTTTATACAACTGACCAGGGCGTCACTGTATTGATGACCTACACGTGACCTGTACAACATTTAGAATCAGATTCTACTCTTTCCTCTGATCAGGTTTGGATCAAATACTCTTTTGAGAGGCCAAATACAAATGCGTTTGAAAGCGCGATGCAAAACTACAAATATATTCATTCCCAAATTAACAAAGTTGCAAAAGACGGGAAGCCAAACGCATTCTAGTCATCACCTAACACGTCTTTCGTCGTCCTGAACGACATTTGCATAAGTGAGAGTTGCATTCAAGCCTGCGGTGACGTCATGGAAGGCGCTTGTATATAAAGTGTGGGGAGATGCACTCAAATGCACACAACAACGCAGACACTCGCATTTGCTGCTCCATCATGGTCCTCGCTCTAGTATGTCTTGACCGCACCTTGTTTACTTATCGCAGTGTCCATTTGTATAATGTAATGTTTACTTATCCTTCAGAGGAGACGTTAGTCTGGGAAGCTACTCTGTATGTTTGAAACATGTTATCGTTTTCTCTCTTTTGCAGTCGGTCGTTCTGGCGTGCGCCGGACTTGCTCTGGCCTCTCGCCCCCCACCTAACGGATATCAACCCCGCCCCACTTACGGACACCAACCCCAGCCCGCTTACGGACATCACCCACCACCTTCCTACTGTGATCCCAAGGCCCGCCCTGCTTGTGCCGCCACTTCCAATATCACCTACTGCCTGGAGGATGAACGATACCCTGAGTATGAAATCAAGGGAGCCATCTCCGCAGACAACATCTTCGCCAAGAAATACCATGACATCGCCGACCAGTCCGCCGACGACCTGGTCGAGATGATCACCAAGTACCAGGAGGAGGCCTTCGACTACTCCTTCTACACGGGGGCGTCGACCGGTGACTCTCCTTACGATGCCACCCACTGGAGTGGTCCCGAGGGCTACATCTGTCCCTCGGACGTGGCCTACGCCATGCCCAAACGCGCCCAGAACGTCGACGGCAAGTGGAGGGTCATCGTCAACGACGTCCACTATTACACCCAGACGGCCCGTCTCGAGACGTGCCTGTACCCCGAGGCCGCGTGTCGTGCCCTCGCCCCCTGCTACCAGAGCCACTGCACCCAGAAGTACATCTACCACCGCCTCCTCTCCTTCGACCCATGCGACTCCTACAAGGGTCTCTTTATCGACATCTACAAGCTCCCCTCCGCCTGCTCCTGCCACGTTCCTCCTCACTAAGGAGTGCGCCACGTCGCAAGCAAGTCCGGATATCCTTTGTTGCTCCCCCTCTCTTGTCCTGACCACGCCAGATCGTCCGATAGAACAACCCTCTGTAATTCCCCGCCCCGACCGCGGGTGAGAAGCCCCGAGATGACTGGAGAACTGCTTTCTTCACGTACCACCATCTAACCACACCAGGAACTCCCGGGACGCTCCCCGCTTCTCTCCAACTCAAATCCCCTTTTCCATTCCTTCTCTTCTTTGACCATGTGAGTGCCAGATGCGAAAACTTATTACAATATTCATGTTCGAAATAAAGAAAAAAATCTTACAACCCATATTAATTTTCTGTACCTAAAGGTAAGGTTACACTAGTTGACGAAATGCTTGCAGACCAACTTTTGCATTCGTTCATACTATCATGAGTGGTTACACGGAAGTCTAACCTTACTGTGTAGAGAAATTCCCACCAAACGGGTAAAGGGAGCTGTGTGTGTTGGTCGAGGGCTAATAATACACACTGTAGGTTCTTAAGTACATTCAGCCTTAAACACTAACACAGTTACAAGAAGGTACAATATAATAACAGAGTCAAAGCTAGCGCCCATGCGTGACTCTGCGTCCCCTCTAGTCTCTCACTCAAGCACTGTTGCTAAGCACCTATGCATGCCTACCCCGGGCATGTGAGTTGCCACATGTCGCCAGACGGGGATATCAATAACCCACACCTCCCTTCCCCCTTTCGCGCCCGCAGACTTTAGTCACGGGCGGACAATCTGCGCTGGAGTCTCTTGGAGCGACGCAAATCAGCAGGCGGGTCCTCGCTATGGGCCTCGTGTGGATGGGAAGGGGTGCAGGTGACAGGTCGCAAGAAGTGGCGGTTACGCTGCAACACACGGCCACTTGTGGTGCGTATTTCATAGGTCCTGGCTTTGCCAACGCGCATGACAATGCCGACCTTGTCCCAGCGGTGGGTCTTCGGGTCCTGGAGCCGAACATGCTGGCCGATATACAGCCTGGAGAGTTCACGTGCATGGCTGTCATACCGAGCTGCAGCATCCTTGGCCTGGGTTGCTGCGCGGCGGTCACATTCCTCCGCTTTGGTTTGCCACTCCGTGGAGAAAGCATCTGGGTGGGCCGGAACGCAGGAGCGGAGGGGGTGGCCATATAACACCTGAGCTGGGGAACGACCAGTGAAGTTGGGAGTATTCCGAAGTTCCAGGAGGCCTCGGTCGAATTCCTCGCAATCTATGTTGCCTGAAGGGGCCACTTTGAGGATGAGGTGCTTGATGGCCTTCACAGCGGCCTCGGCATGGCCATTGGATTGCGGGTAGTGAGGTGATGTGACAATGTGTCGCACACCCCATCGTGCTGCAAAGCTCCTGAACTCCTGGCTGGTGAACTGGGGGCCTCCGTCTGTTCGCAAGCGGAGGGGGACACCAACCTCCCGGAAGTAGTTGCAGAACATGCGGATGGTGTTGGACGACGTCGTATCGCCTTTGCAAGGGACGACCACAGGCCAGCCGGAGAGTCTGTCAGCGATGACAAGGAATGACTTGCCTGCAACGGAGAAGAAGTCCGCTGAGACCGACTCAAAGGGCCTTGTTGGGTGGTCGTCGCTGAGTATGGGTTCCTTCTGCTGGCTAGGTTGGAGATACTGGCAGGGTTCACACGACTGGACCGTGTTTGCAATGTCCGAATTGATGCCTGGCCAGAAGACAGTTTGACCTGCCCGACGTTTTGTCGCCTCCACGCCCCTGTGGCTATCATGAAGACGGGCCAGGATGCGGCGGCGAAGGGCGTTAGGAACCACAATTCTCATGCCGTAGAGGACGAGGTCACCATCGGCATGGAGGTTATCCCGAATTTTCCAGTATGGGAGCAAGGGCCTAGGAAGGGCATAGCGGTCCGAGGGGAATCCGGACGTCACACAGCGATGCAATTGGACGTAGTCTGGGTCGGTCCTAGCTGAGTCACGTAACTCCTCCAGAGTCCTATCTTCATCGACGTGGGACTCTGTCACAGCTCTCACCGTGGCTATCGTATGTAGAGATGCAATGGAGTCGGTGCAGAGTGTGTGGTCTTCCGGCGCTGGGTAGCTCACTGGGGCACGGGATAGGGCGTCCGGGATGCGAAGATCCTTTCCGGCACGCCATACTGCTGTGAAGATGTATGGGGACACCTTCTCCTTCAGGCGCTGGAGACGTGGGTTCTCCACTGCGTCCAAAGTGTAGCTGTTCAGGATGGGAACCAGGGGGCGATGGTCGGTCATCAACGTAAAATTCTGAAGTCCCATCAAGTAATATTTGCATTTGAGCATCGCCCAGACGGCGGCGAGTAATTCTAACTCGATGGTGGCATATCTAGTCTCCGCCTCCGTCAAGAAACGGGAACCGCATTGGATTAGGCGTAGGCGTCCGCTGCCGTGGTCCTGTAGTAATGCAAAACCAATGCCGTTAAGCCGAGATGCATCCGTCTGGAGGATAGTTGGCAGGGTTGGATCGAATGAGGCGAGAATTGGGGGGTCGATGAGGGCGGCTTTCACCCTTCGGAATGCCTCGTCATGATCCGGTGTCCAGAGAAATTGTCTCTTAGGGCTCATCAGGGGCCGGAGAGGTTGGGCAGCTGCGGATATCTCCGGGGTGAATTCAGCCAACTGGTTAACGAGACCCATAAAGGACCTAAGGTCTGTTAAATTTGCAGGAGTTGGAAAGTCCCTGATAGCAATCACTTTGTCTTGGTCAGCAGCGATACCTGCCACTGACAATGTGAATCCGCAGAAATCCACCTTAGGCGCGGCGACCTTAAATTTTTCCTTATTAATGGTGATGCCAAATTCACGACATCTGGTGAGGACTTGGTGGATGCGGGTAAGGTGAGTGGTGTAGTCGGCATCGTAAAGGAGGATGTCGTCCACCACTTTGACGCAATTCTTGACACCTTGCAGTGCAATGTCACCTCGTAGGCAATAGGCATCGCCTGTTGCTGCAAATCCCATTGGTCCTCTGCAATATTGGAATCTACCATGTGGAGTTATAAAGGTGGTAAGGTGTCTATCCTCTTCGGCGAGTTCGATCTGCCAGTAGCCGCAGAGAGCGTCCATGGTCGTGAAGTAACGAGCTGAGGTCGGTACGCTACGTACAGCATCAAAGGGTGTGGGCGACGGATGGGGTGGGCGAGCCACCTGTGCGTTAAGTTTGGACAGATCCGTCGTGATCCTCACACCTCCATTTGGTTTAGCTACGGCGACAAGTGGGTGGCACCATTCTGAAGGTTCGTCGCCAGCCGGTCGAATAATCCCTTGAGAGACCATGGACTCGAGCTCGTCCTTGACGTGGTCTCTGAAAGCCAGGGGAATTTGCCGGGGTGTATGGATTGCAAAAGGCACAGCATTATCCTTCAGGTGGATTCGCATTGGTGATCCCACCATGGGCTTAAGTGGTGTGGACTGAAGAGCTGCTTTAGCCACCAGAACGTCCTTAAACTCCTTTAAGAAGTACTCCTTCACGTCTGAGGGTGGTGTGGAGGCAGAGAATGGGAGTTCCACACACTTCTTAACGTGCTTCACCTCCAATATTGGCTTAGGGAATTCCTTGGGAATGATGGCCAATGCCTTGCAGTGGCTGAAGGAGAGGAGTGGGGTCTGGATGTCCTTGTGTACTCGGATCTGAGCAGAGCACGACCGCTTACCTAAAGTAAGGGTAGCCGTGAGCGTGCCAAGGGCAGGAGTCATTTCAGATCCGTCGGCTGTGAGTGTGGTGGTCTGCGGGGAAGCGTGTAGTGTCCTTGTTGAAATGGAAAGGTTTCTCAAGTGCTGTGGTCCTATCACAGTGATATCCGCACCGGTGTCTGGGATCATCTGCAAGTATGACGATTTACCACCGTGTGTGATAAGGACGCTGACGTGTTGAGGCACCGCAGGGCTGGGGCTAGGAGACATCACTCGACGGCAGGACGGCTGTGGGGTTGGCGGGTGTTCCGAAACATGTCCACCGCCAGAGACTGAAACACCTCGCTTGTGTTTCTGACGAGTCTCCTGCTTGCAATATGTGTCGAAGTGACCAATACGGGAACAGAGGCGGCACTGGGTCTTACTAGCGGGACATTTGATCGTGGAAGGAAAGTGTCCCTGCCGACCACAGTTGCGGCAGGTAGCCTGAGCCGCAGGGCATGCTCCTGGCTCATGGTGCCTAGCACAGCACTGGCATGGGTCCGTTGCCTTCGATGTCGGTTGCTTAGGGGTTTGCCTGAGGAAACTTTTCTGCTTCTTCCTTCTTTGGTGGTGGGTCAATGCTCTTACTTGTGCAGGTTGGGCACGAATATCAGACGTAGCACACCTGGCTGCCTCATAGGAGCGGCATGTATTGACCATGTCCTGCAGTGAGCACTTGTCGTCCAGGGATATGAGTCGCTGAATCAACTCATCATCCCGAACGCCCATAATAATCACCGACTTCAACTGAGTCTCTTCGCAAATTGGCGATTTACCAGGGCATATGTCGATCTCCTCGGCACTGCGACGCAACCTTACGTAGAAATCTGCAAATGTTTCGCCTTCCATCTGCCTGCAGCTAAGCAATCCCCTCCTGCGTATTGCCTCGTTCCGCAAGCCCTTGATGTGTACTTCCAGAGCAGCGACCACCTCATCGACGGTCTTGTCTGTAGAGGGAGGTATTTGCAGGGTATGCTCTAGGACACGTTGTGTTTCAAGGGTGAGACACATACGTAATTGTATGAGCTGCTTCTCATGGGGTAAGCTATACAGGTCGACCATGGTAGCGTAATCTTGCCAACGTCGCTTCCATTCGCGGAACAATTGGTAGGTGGCATCTGGTTTAAGTGGAGGTGGCGTCTGAGCATTGGCCTTTTGAGTGGGTGGAGGAAGCGGGGGCTGGCGATGACGGATGTCATCGGAGGCCGCAAGGTGCTCTGGGGGAGAGTGAGCGGGTTGCCGTTCCGGGTTTATCAATTTGAGCAGAGCTTCAAATCTAGCCTGGTCTTCTCGTCGTCTGCGTTCGTCTTCTGCTAACCTCGTCTCTTCAATCCATTTCACGAGGGAAAGCATGTCTGTCGGTGTGGTTGGTGGGAAGGATGCGGCCTGTTGCTCATCGGAAAGATCTGGCTGCAATTCTTCCTCCTCCTCCTGCTCGACTGCTCCTGAACGAGTATTAGGCATTTCGCTAGAATAAAGCTAATAGTGTGGGCCCGTAATGCGCGGATGAGTACCCGTAATGAGCGGGTGAGTACGTAAGCTGGCGGGTACCTGGGGCCCAGTAGGCCTGCGGGCGTGTAAGCGAGGGAAAGTATCGCGCACACGTCCTGCCAATGTTCAATACAAGCGTCTCCTACCGACAAGGAGGCAGCAAGATTTTCACAAATACCACTCACAATGCACTGCGACACTATACGGGGAGGCACTATAAACCACACGTGTAAGCACTAGACACTATACGAGAAGGCTCCACGCATATACGCATAACGCGTCACATGGATGAACGCAATATGGCGTCGGAGCACTGCCAGTCACTAACGAACACTTGCATATGCCGGTTTTTCGTTTGAAACACTTATGTTGTACGTGCGAGCGTGTAACTCTGTCACTGGGACTGCACACGTTCGTGAGCCCTTGTCGCACACAATTACGATATGTGGGTCACGGTACACCAAAATAATGCAGGACACGGTACACCAGAATAATGCATGTATAGGCTGAGTTCATTGCGTTGCACTGCCCTGTATGCACTAACAATGTTATATATCTCACTGCGCCATGTGTGTGTTGGTCGAGGGCTAATAATACACACTGTAGGTTCTTAAGTACATTCAGCCTTAAACACTAACACAGTTACAAGAAGGTACAATATAATAACAGAGTCAAAGCTAGCGCCCATGCGTGACTCTGCGTCCCCTCTAGTCTCTCACTCAAGCACTGTTGCTAAGCACCTATGCATGCCTACCCCGGGCATGTGAGTTGCCACATGTCGCCAGACGGGGATATCAATAACCCACAGGAGCTACAACAAGCCCCATCCTCTGTCTAGGATGAAGAACTCCCATTGGCAGATCCAATGCCTATGCCACTTTCTCAAATATTTTATCCCAAATAACTTTCAACAACTCGCGATCTCTCTAAAATGCATATCTGATGATCTTTGCATATTTTTACACACACACGCGTTGATCCTTTCCTGTATACTACAATTAGGTAAATACACACACATAGATTATCGAGCACTAGGCAAAAGATATTTGTCATCCATAGAAAATGGTAATTGAAGGGCTGACTCAATGCGAGAAATTATATTATCATTGTTTCTTAATGTAGTCGGGATGCCTCACATCTCAAAGCGCCTCTTGTAGTCGTATCTTTTCTATTAGAACATGGATAATTTCAGTATTCCACTCCATCACGGTGAAAAGTGTAGCTATGAAGTAACTGGTGATAAGAATTTTCGCGCGTAAAAAAATGACGAATGTTTACATACAGCAGTATTCAGATGACTATTTGATTATTGCCACAATATACATTCCATAAAATTCATTTTCTATTTCAAGATAATTTTATACTGTTAAACGATTTATCTGTTATTACTGAATAAGTTGTATATATATATTTTTAGATATGTGGTACAGTATGAATAATATCATCATATATCGTCAATTTCTTTCCCTCGGACGTCTTCTCTTCCGAGGTGTGGACTACAACGGAATTGCGTTGGGCGTTCGTGGGCTTGGATTCCAACCCAAATCCTCCAACGTTGGACGAAATCCATCCCTAGGCTCGGAACCTAACCCACCCATTGACTAGTGTAACCGTTCCTTAAGGAAGGTACAAAGAAATACTGTTTACTTCCTGGATGCCAATCGTCAGGCCCCGGTGTTTTGTTAATCGTAAGCTAATGCATACATCTTCAAATGTTTTCAGAGATATGATACATGATTTTGACATGGTTTAGCAAATGACACAATTCAGATAATAATCTACTTAAGAGTGTTTTCTTTATGAACGCTCAACAAAGATTTCCGTGATATCCAACATACCTGTATTCTAATGTTCAAGTTGACCATTGGTTGATATTAGCCGGTCAAAATTCTGAACTTGAGTTTTGTTGCCTGATTCATTTCGAAGACCTCTGGGTTATTTGCAGTAGTAGTTTTAGAATAATAATTAGGGGATTCAGAACTTTTTTTACCAATACTTTTGTCACATCGCCTCTTAACTTGGCTGATCAGAGGGGGAAGAGTCTTTAAATAGAATGTAAGTATGAATGATATGAAATATCTCTAATCAGTGGGTACTTATTCTAATATTGTCACCCATTCAGTGAGCTGTGGCTCTCTCCACAGGCTGTTATTTATTCTTATTTTTTCTCTCTCTCTCATCAGGATTACGGATATACAATACTCTATTTTGATTTTTTAACTGTAGGTACTGACATAGTATTGCAATTCTGGTGATGGTAATTTCCTATGGACAACTCAGCTGCTTAGTGGGTGGATTCAATTTTGAGTATGTATGTATGTATGTTTGTATGTCTTTTGTGTATGTATGTTTTCCTCAGTTTTCTTCTTCTCATTTATTAGTTTTCTGTATGAAAACTACGGTTTAACATTTCAGTGATACATTTGAGAACCTACCGGTAACCTGCGTGGATTCTCTAAATGTAGTTGCTTTAGAAATACGATATCTTGAAGGCCTTCTGAACCGAAGACGTGATCCCTTGGTTAAAGGTTTCCAAAAAAGAGAAGTCCTTCTTCGTCCTGAACTCAGGGTAATCTAACAACTGTTCCGACGTTAAGGCCCCTATACATTGTCAATCATGATTGCACAGTTATCGAGATTATGCAAGCAGTGTTTGGGCCACACACTTTCAGTAAGATTGAGCAATCATTATTTACCTCTTGGAGTTTGTAGAGTGAAAATGAGTAAAGTGGCTACATGCATAGCCATTCTTGGCTACAAAGGAAAGACTGAGCTGTTGGCGAAACCATCGCCACTATCATTCATGATGGTGTAACTACAATGCTTGAGCTTACAAAATCAAACCATGTTGGAAATTCCTCAATCATCTGCGCAAACACTCAATCACACCCACTCACACAGGATATGCTTGCGCAATCATGAATATTGTACAATCATGATTGACAGTGTATAGGGGCCTTTAGTGCGCACATTATACCAAGGGACTCTTACGAGTTCGAAAAGAGCTCAGAAGGCCACGGGTTAGTATTTACTTTAAGTAATTTCTCAAAGTTAATTCCCGATTTATTGAACCAAAATAGTTACATAGATTTAATAAACAAAAGAAAGAGGAGGGGAGTTTAATTGTATCTTATTTAAAGTTACGATAGGCGTGGTTCAAAGTTTCAGGAAAGATTCCTGAATCGAAGAAAATAACACTGAGGTAAAGTTTCCCGAACTAAGGTAAACACTAAGATTCCCAATAACAATGACCACATCTGATGTCTTTTCTTGCTGTGGCAGTTCATTTTCTCGTATTGTTTGATTTTTTTTTCAATTTAGTATATTCATTCATTTCTCCATTGATTTATTCATGTATTTATTTACTCATTCTTTAGGGTGGCTATCTCTGGTATGTAATTGGGGCTCTGTTTTTTCTTTAACATCTTGTAATATATCTGTTGTTGGTCTTTTAAATTATATCTCCTCCACAGCTGTGTCAACGAATGGAAACTCGTATATGTCGAGGATCTCCACGTTTTTTTTTTCTTGGCATTTTCGTGTAGTTTATAAATATTTTCTTGGATGTCATGTGTAGTATGTAAATATCTAATATATTGTAGGTTGTATTTCCTTATTTGCGATTGGTTTGAGCTTATTTCTGTTTTGGCGTCTGTTAGCGTTTGTTTAGTTTCATTTTTGTTGGAAAAGGGTGTTTATTCAGCTAATGTGGGTGGCGTGGATTGTAGTGTTAGTTTCGTTTATCTGTTAGTGCTGTACGTATGTAGTGTCTATGTAGAAACTGAGGCATCTGCGTGTGATTCCACTGTAATATATTTAGTGGGTTTTTTTTTTGCGTGTTGTTGCGTCGTGGCTGCAGTCTCAACTCTGTGCATTCATTGTGTTGGTAGATCCATTTGTGGCACAAGTTACATTTGATGGATATGTGTGAGTTTACAAATTTTGTACATGGTGGATGTGGTGTACACGTACCCCACAAGCATGTTTGTGCCTAAAGTGCTAAGTTTATGCATTGTAGAGTTGTGTGGCAGTTGATCTGATTCAGTGGTCGGAAAGGCTAGAAAGGGTCACCGCAATTAGGTCGCGTCTGGTCATGGCGTCGGGTGAGTCCCTTGTATATTGTTATAGTCACTGGTCACCACCGTCATTTTCTTCTGTCAACCTCCCGAACCACGGCTATTCAACGACTCACGTAAACGACCTATCAACCCCTTGCACCCAAGTCAACAAGTTGCTACCAGCTTAAATGGGTTGTTGGTTTGATCCTGTTTCAAGCCGGACTCGAAGCTGACGAGGCCACGTCATAGCTCCGTCCACTTCGACCACTTAAGGGCGGTCACCCCCGTCGGAACCCAGACTCGCTCTCCAAGACTCGCTCCCCGAGATTCCCTCCGATATCCAAGAACCGTGGCTTCAAAGGTCTCCATACGCTCCGTTCCAGTCTGTTTCACCAGCCGTCCGACCACCGGCCTTCTCTTCCAGGACAAGCTTCATTCCGTCTACAATTAATAAGTACCCCCATACTCTTGTACCTGGTAGAAGTGGAACTCCCCCTTCTTTTCATTTGTCTTTTGCTATGTATTTATTGTATATTATATGTTATCTTATTACTATGTCCCAGTGTATCTATGTACCTTTATTTAACTGTATTGGTGATGGTGAATATTAATAGTTTTTATGGTATTGGACTTCTCGACTTGCCTTTACGTGTGTATATTTAATCCGAGAGCCATTGCGAACATAATTTTTTTTACGGCTGCTCCGTGCCTTTGTAAACTATCACTTTCCACCCCATATAGACCTGGCCACTACTCTCGAGTCCTGGAGTACTTAGGCACATTTTAAGCAAGTCCTTAATGATATATACTGCCCGCCCCGAGCGGGCAGACCATTCAGTTAGTCAGTTAGTTCTCTGTACTCAACTTGTTACACGTCACTAGGCCTTCGCGTTCGGCCCGTCACCTCGGGGTCCACCACGCCACGTCTGCCTCTGACGCTCGTATCTGCACTAGAATAAAGTAAACAAAGAAACTGCGCATCACACTCTCCCTATGTCACCTTGCCCAAGTAACACACCCATATGTTACAATGGACATGTGTATAAATGAATGAACGAACAAGGGGCTCGGGTTTCAAAAACTTAGTATTCTCTAGTCATACATGAGGCTTGAGCTCTGGAATTCCAAATTCAATTTTGAATAGAACAAAATAATGAAGAGTTGTGTTTGGTCTGTCAGTGCTTTGAGCCCAGGGTTACATAAGAATGATGACTATAGGAAGCAGTTGGGCTGTCATTGCTTTGAGCCCAGGGTTACATAAGAATGATGATGGTAGGGAGCAATTTAGTCCATCAAAACACCCCCACACCACCACCACAACCTCTACGAACAGGGGAAGCCGAACGATGGGGTCGTAGCTTCATTGGCTTAAAAAAAAAATCAGAGTTGGAGTAAAGGGGTTAATATAGTTTCAGGCCATTTCATTTATGCCTCCGCTCCAACTGATTTGAAACTCAAACACACACACACACACACACACATACACACGAACAAAATGTATAAGATAATAGATTGCTCACTCAAAGAAGGAAAGGTACCACAAGACTGGAAAAATGCCAATATTGTGCCAATATATAAAGGGTGAGACAAAGAAGACCCATCAAACTATAGACCGGTCTCCCTTACAAGTACAATAGCTAAAATATGTAAAAAAAAAAAAAAAAAAAGTAATCAAAAGTAGATGGACTAAACATCTGGGAGAAAACAATATACTGGATCCAAAACAATTTGGTTTTAGACAAGGAGGATCATGTGCTACAAACTTGATTTTTTTCGAGGTTAATAGATATAATGCAAGAAAGGGATGGATGGGCAGATTGTGCTTGCCTGGATTTACAATAGCCATTTGATAAAGTACCACACAAAAAGCTATTAAGAAAACTCGATATACAAGGAAAATTATTGAAATGGATGGAAGATTTCTTTCAAGAGAGAAAAACAAGACGGGGTTTTAGAGATATAAACTCGACCTGGTAAGAAATGATAAGTGGAGCCCCACAGGGTTTAGTATTAGCTCCGATAATGTTTGCTATGTATATAAATGACATGGATAAAGGTGTAGAATGCTATATGAATTTCTTTGCAGACGACGCAAAACAACTAAAGAAAGTACAGAAAAAAAATTGTGAATCACTACAGAGAGACCTGGACAAAATATTACTTTTTATTTATCTATTGATTCATTATTTTTAATGAACAATCAATTTCACTTCCTATCACAGCATAGTGATGTTAGGTTAAGCCAGTATGTATCTATGTGTAATGCGTAGATTTGTCTACGTAGGTAGTGTATGTGATGTCATACGTCAACCAGTTCGGTAATGCCCAGCACTACTAAATATCCTGGTAGGCCTACATCAATCTATTTCTTTTCATTTCTTCGAATAAAGAACACAAATGAAACTATTACACAGTATAAGTGCATATCATACAAAAAGGGTTGCCGTTGGGAAAGCAATACCTCAGCGATATAAACCTGTATGAACGAGGGTGCACGTAGATTGGACTAAGGAAAAAAGTCAAGTCTTCATTTATAAAAGGTTTTTGTAGATTATAAGTGGTATACAAAGTGAATGAAGTGTTGATATTCATGTAGCAATAGAAAGGAAGAATGTAGGCTACGGGAGGCAGATAAAAGGAGCTTCCTGGTATTGTTAAGGTTAGCCAAAGGTACCGTGAGACAGTAGGCTTAAGAATCTACAGTCTGGAGGAAAGTGAAATTCTTTTTACTATATTTTCTTTATTTTGAATATGAATAATGTAACATGTTCTCACATCTGGCACTCACATGGTCAAAGAAGAGAAGGAATGGAAAAGGGGATCTAAGTAGAAGAGAAGCGGGGAGAGTCCCGGGAGTTCCTGGTGTGATTCGATGGTGGTACGTGAAGAAAGCAGTTCTCCAGTCATCTCGGGGCTTCTCACCTGCGGTCAGGGTAGAACATCATTGGGGATTGTTATATCGGACGATCTGACGTGGTCGGAGCAGGAGAGGGGGAGTATGGAAAGTCAGCATCAAAGGTCATCCGGACTTGCTTGCGGCCTGCCACCGTGACCAGGATAAAGGCAGGAGCAGGCGGAGGGAAGCTTGTAGATATCGATGAAGAGACCCTTGTAGGAGTCGCATGGGTCGTAGGAGAGGAGGCGATGGTAGATGTACTTCTGGGTGCAGTGGCTATGGTAGCAGGGAGCGAGGCCACGGCACGAAATATCGGGGTACAGGCACGTCTCGAGACGGGCCGTCTGAGTGTAGTAGTGGACGTCGTTGACGATGACCCTCCAATTGCCGTCGACGTTCTGGGCGCGCTTGGGCATGGCGTAGGCCACGTCCGAGGGACAGATGTAGCCCTCGGGACCACTCCAGTGAGTGGTATCGTAAGGAGAGTCACCGGTCGACGCTCCCGTATAGAAGGAGTCGTCGAAGGCCTCCTCCTGGTCCTTGGTGATCATGTCGATCAGGTCGTCGGCGGACTGGTCAGCGATGTCATGGTATTTCTTGGCGAAGACGTTGTCTGCGGAGATGGCTCCCTTGATTTCGTACTCAGGGTATTGTTCATCCTCCAGGCAGTAGGTGATATTGGAAGTGGCGGCACAAGCAGGGCGGGCCTTGGGATCACAATAGGAAGGTGGTGGGTGATGTCCATAAGCGGGCTGGGGTTGGTGTCCGTAAGTGGGGGGATGAGTGGCCAGAACAAGTCCGGCGCACGCCAGAACGACCCACTGCATAAGGGAGAAAATTATGCCATATTTCAAATTAAAAAATAAATGGTATCTCGTAACATGAAGAGAGTAGGTTTCCACACACATATTTCCTCAACGCGTGAAGTAAAATGTGAATAACCTTATGACAACTGTAACGAGTAAACAAGGTGCAAACAAGGCATACCAGAGTGAAGACCATAATGAAGCGTGTCTGCGTTGTGTGTATTTGAATATGGCCAATCAGTCTTTATATACAACTACTTGGCCTGACATATGTGTGTGAATATAACTCTCACTTATTACATAAGTCTTGTTGAGAAAGTAAGACGTGTCAGGTGGGAGATTGACTGCATTTGGTGTCCTCTGATCCATTAGCATTACTTTTATCCCGCAGGGTGATGCACTACCGTGTTCGGTCTGAGGAAAGACTAGAATTATGTGCTGAAGGATGTTGAACCCTCTCAGTATGGTGAAACTCCTTCGGATGCATAAAATATCTTGGGGTTAAGTAGAACAACCTTTCTCAAGAGTGTCGTTCTTTCGAGGGGATCGATCGTGTTTGTTTCCGTCCCTTCAGTATGGTGAGATCTCATTTGAATTAACCTGTTTGTCGTTGGAATATAATTACAATGGATTGCAACGCCAAAACATGCCATCGAGAGACCTTTCTGGTCACAGTTTTGTCAGATGAGAAAAAATATCAGAAAGATAATCAACTGAGAAACATTGCGATAAGTTGCAAACGGGTTTACTCAGTTGAAAAAAATCGAACTGCGCTACATACAATGGCTTCCGCAGTAAGTTTCCTTTTTTTATTCTATGCATGATTTCAGTAGATATTCAGGCACCCTATAATGGTATCGATAATCCCTTGCCGATGCTCCCTCACACACTGTTCCTCCTCCAAGTATTCCATGGCTGCCATTGTAAACTGTTAGGCTGGTTGAAGCAAACTCTGATGGAGAGAGAGTGGTTTTTATTTAGTAATGAATTTGGGCGCCAATGTTATGATAGGGCTCGCTCTAAGGGCGAGAAAAGGAGGAGGGGACGAGACTGCAAGGGAGGTGACGATTGTGTGTTTCAAGTCGTGTCCCAACTTGGTCTGCTTGCGGGGAAGGGGGGAAGTGAGAAAGCAACAGGGTAGCGAGCCAGGCTCACCGTGTGATGCTCCGAGACAAACTGGAATGGTTTCAAGGAAGCATTTCCGGAGGCCAAGCCTCTGCGCCATACAGGAAGGTGGAGATACATACAGCTCCACATACTCTCATTTCGGTTATTCTTGCATTCACCTGAAGTCCCAATACTCTGTAGGTATTGGAAAACACATCTTAGATGTGTTGCACTGAGTAGGCTGTACGGGAAATGAGAGTATCCTCGTCGGCATACTGAAGTTCTATGACCTGACTTTTTTTTTTTTTTTTTTTTTCTTTTAGGGAGGGGGTCTGGTAGCCTACGGATATTGAAAAGACTACTGTCAAGTCCGATTACCAACTGTACTCCATCCTCAACAGTTAAGGTATCCTGCACCAGGGTCATTATGGTGGATATAAAGCTGTTCCATAGAACAGGGGCGAGAGCATCATCTTGTTTGACCCCTACTTGTTTCGCCCCCATCCATGTGGACATCGTGGGCCCCCTGCCCATCTCCGAGTGACACCGCTACCTATTCACGGCAATCGACCGTTCAACGCGTTGGCCAGTAGCAATACCCATGGCCTCTTCTTGCGCTGTCGCCCTTGTATCCGCATGGATCGCCAAATTCGGCTTACCTGACCACATCACATCAGACCGTAGCACTGTATTCACCTCATAACTGTGGACTTCCCTGGACCAGCTGCGCTGTACCACCATCCACCACATCACCCCTTACAACCCCGAAACCAACGGCATAGTGAAACGACCGCAAAGAACGCTGAAAGCCGCCCTGATGTCCCGTTACACCGAGGCATCATGGCGCAGACAACTTCCGTGGGTCCAACTCAGCCTGCGGACCTCACCAAAGAACAGTTTCGACGCCTCACCCGCCGAAATGGTTCACGGTGACTCGCCATAACAAGCGAGTTTTTCCCCGACACAACCCCTAACGAGGACCTCAATCGGCTCAAACGTTTTGGCGGAAAATTCACCCCTTGCCGACAGACCTACAAGCCAGCAAACCGCCGATACGTCTCCAAGGACCTACACTCATCGAAGTACGTCTTCCTTAGGAATGACGCCAGATCGCCGCCGCTCACTCCGCCCTACTCAGGTTCCTTTGATGTGATTCAATGAAATGAAAAGGCTTTCCTCCTCAGAATTAAGGGCGCGGAAGACTGGGTATCGAAAGATTGCCCCAAGCCAGCATACCTCCAAAAAGACAAATTCAGCAAAATCGACACCCTTGTTTAGGGTAAAATATTGTGAAGGTCCTGCCATCTACATGAGATTAGGTGATTAGCCGCGGGGCACAGTACATGAGGTTGCTGGTGACAACAGGAGGTCAGATCAGGAAGCGCGTCGACCTCACGGAGCTAGGCAGTTAAATGACCGCGGCCGATCGACCTACCCTCACCGCCGCTCCTGATTGGCTTGTGCCTTAGGCCGGCCATACACTATCATGTACACCTGACAGGTACGCCTGAACAGTCACGCCTGTCAGGTATACCTGATAGTGTATGGCGGGAAAAACTAGCCTCTCAGGCGACCTGACAACTGATGAAAATTCGATCAGTTGTCAGGTCGCCTGAGATAATAAGGAGAGAAAGTACAACTCATCTTCTCGAGAATCCATGGCATACCTGACAGGCATAACTTTTCACCTGTCAGGTGTACATGATAGTGTATGGCCGGCATTACACTACCAAAGTTACTACTGTAAATAACCCAAATCTCTTGCAAATGAATAAGGCAACAAAACTCGAGGTAAAATTTTTGACCGGCTAATATACATCAACGGTCAGATTGAACATTTGAATACAGGTATGTAGGATATCTTAACCGGAAATCTTATATGAGTGTTCATAAAGAAAACACTTCTAAGTAAATATTTATCTGAATTGTGTAATTTCCTGAACGAAGTCCAAATCATGTACCATAACTCTAAAAAAATTAGAGGATGTATGTATTATCGTACGGTTATCAAAATACCGAGACCTGACGATTGGCACCCAGGAAGTATACAATATTTCTTTGTACCTTCCTTAGCTTTAGGAAATTAATATGGGTTGTAAGATTTTTTGTTTTATTTCGAACATGAGTATTGTAATAAGTTCTCGCATCTGGCACTCACATGGTCAAAGAAGAGAAGGAATGGGAAAAGGGGATTTGAGTAGAAGAGAAGCGGGGAGCGTCCCGGGAGTTCCTGGTGTGGTTAGATGGTGGTACGTGAAGAAAGCAGTTCTCCAGTCATCTCGGGGCTTCTCACCCGCAGTCGGGGCGGGGAATTACAGAGGGCTGTTCTATCGGACGATCTGGCGTGGTCGGGACAGGAGAGGGGGAGCAACAAAGGATATCCGGACTTGCTTGCGACGTGGCACACTCCTTAGTGAGGAGGCACGTGGCAGGAGCAGGCGGAGGGGAGCTTGTAGATGTCGATGAAGAGACCCTTGTAGGAGTCGCATGGGTCGAAGGAGAGGAGGCGGTGGTAGATGTACTTCTGGGTACAGTGGCTCTGGTAGCAGGGGGCGAGGGCACGACACGCGGCCTCGGGGTACAGGCACGTCTCGAGACGGGCCGTCTGAGTGTAGTAGTGGACGTCGTTGACGATGACCCTCCAATTGCCGTCGACGTTCTGGGCGCGTTTGGGCATGGCGTAGGCCACGTCCGAGGGACAGATGTAGCCCTCGGGACCACTCCAGTGAGTGGCATCGTAAGGAGAGTCACCGGTCGACGCCCCCGTGTAGAAGGAGTAGTCGAAGGCCTCCTCCTGGTACTTGGTGATCATCTCGACCAGGTCGTCGGCGGACTGGTCGGCGACGTCATGGTATTTCTTGGCGAAGATGTTGTCTGCGGAGATGGCTCCCTTGATTTCATACTCAGGGTATTGTTCATCCTCCAGGCAGTAGGTGATATTGTAACTGGCGGCACAAGCAGGGCGGGCCTTGGGATCACAGTAGGAAGGTGGTGGGTGATGTCCGTAAGCGGGCTGGGGTTGGTGTCCGTAAGTGGGGCGGGGTTGGTGTCCGTAAGGTGGGGGACGAGAGGCCAGAGCAAGTCCGGCGCACGCCAGAACGACCGACTGCAAAAGGGAAAAAACGATAACATATTTCAACTAAAACCAACAAATAGATGAAAAATGTATTTCGCAACATGAGGAGCATAGGATTTTACACTAGTTTTTCCTTAACGGTGTAGTAAAGCATAGATAATTTCATGACAACTGTAAAGAGTAAACAAGGTGCGACCAAGCCTACCAGAGTGAAGACCATGATGAGGCAGCAAATGCGAGTATCTGCGATGTTGTGTGCATTCGAGTGCAGCTCACCACTCTTTATATACGACTGCCTTGCCTGACGTCACCGCAGGCGTGTCAATGCAACTCTCACTTCTTACGTAAGTCCTGTTGAGGACGTAAGACGTGTCAGGTGGGAGACTGACTGCATATGGTTTACCTGTGATGTATTTCCGTTACCTTTCTACCCCGGGGCGATGCACTACCGTATTCCCTCCGAGGGAAGACCAGAATCCCTTGCCGAAGGATCCACAACAACACACTCAGTACGGTGACACTATCTCAGCTGAATAGAATAGCTGGGCGTTAAGTAAATCGACATTTCTCAAGAGTGTTGTCCTCTCGAGTGGATCGATCGTGAATGGCCCTATCCCTCTGGCATGATGACGACGTTGTAGTCCTTACCTGCTTCTACCCTGTGCCCGTGACCTCAGACATCCCGCCCGACTCTTTATCGATGTCCTGGTCCCCTCGTCTTGCTCATGAAATACCTACAGCGGGAAATATTCTTCAACGTGGAAAGGGATCAATTACTCGTATGAGATATTACGCCCAAGATATCGTTTATTCTTTACTAGTGTCAGTGAGGGATTAGGTAGATATACAAATTGTTACATATATTTCTAAAATGAACCCATAAATAAATAAACAAAAAAGTAAACAGGAAAGGACAAATTCATGAATGGCTAAACAAGTGAATAACTGAAGCCAAACAACTGAATAAATTAATAAATGATTAGATGAATGTACGAATAAACAGATAAACATGTAGATAAACGAAGATATGAATAGACAGGTAAATAGACAAATGAGAAAATAAGTAAGTAAATACAGAAATCAACAAATCGGTAAGCTATACGACAGTAGCAGTGAAATGCGGACATTCGATAAATACATAAACCAATAATTTGATGAACAAATGAATAATAAATGAATAAGTCGGTAGATAAATAGTCAAGCAAATAGATGAAGAAATTGGTGAGACATAAAACTGTTGGAGTCTAATGGCTGAGGCGGACATTGCACCCCAAAACCACGAAGGCCTTGAGGCCCTGGTTGCCTCACTTTTCGAAAGGACTCCTCGATCTGCGCCAGTGATTCTCAACGAGGGGTAAATTTACACCTCGGGTGTAAAATCTTACATGGGAAGGTGTAAATAGTTGATTACCTGATAATCGAATAATAATTTGATTTAATTTAATTTTATAAATTGTGTGTATTAGAGAGAAAATGCTAAGTGTGTGTGTGTGTGTGTGTGTGTGTGTGTGTGTGTCTGTGTCTGTGTGTGTGTGTGTGTGTGTGTGCGCGCGCGCAGTCCGAGGGAGAGGGAGGAGGGGGGAGAAAGGGAGTGTCTGTCAATCCTGTTCAGTCCTGTTGGACTTGGGGTAAATGAAGAAATACATCAAGCCGAAGGGGCTAATGACTGAGGAAAAGTCGAGACTACCTGATCTACGCACTGTGGCGTCGAAGTCTCCATCGCTCCGGCCGATTCCGGACAGGATCCTCCCGGGCGATGGCGCTGACGCTTGACGCTGAATGCACTCGATGATGCAAGAGGTTCTTGGGCGACAATGTCCAACGAGAGCCTGCTATATCCCGCTTCATCGATGGTGTTAGTTCTGGTGTTGATATTAATGGTGGGCTGAAAGCGTGGTGTTGTACATCATCACCACCTGGTTGTGTCCACCAGGAGGAGCCATTGCACTGGCATTGGGAGTAGTCGAAGCACCTCGACAATTCCGCAGGTTCGGGTGGATCCTGGAGACCAGCAGTTTTGAGGTGATGCAACCCGTCCCCGATATCGACGTTTGAAAAAATAGATGAATAAATGAATTAATAAAAAACACAAATAAACACACCAATAAATACATATAAAGTAAATAAGTAAATAGATGAATGAATAAATACATACATAAATAATAAATAAATAAGTGAATAAATACATGAATATGAGCATATATGTTAAAACAAACTGAAATGTATATGGATCTGATTCAGAGTCTTCCTAGATATATACTACTATTTGCTGATGATTTTTGGCGAATTTATGAGGTTAAAACTGAGCATTAAATATATATTTGGAGGAACTGACTGGATGTTTTATGTAGTCGACATTCTTTGGCTAATGCCATCCCGACGAACCAACTCACGGGACGTTTTTTTATGAGTGAAGACTGACTTCCATTCAAAAAATGTTGCTCGTCTCTTTTAGTGGTTGCTGTCCCTCCGTTCAGTTACCTTCCTTAATTTTTTTTTTCTATGAAACCACCACTACCGTGCAATATTAACTTCAAGGGTAAAAGCGCTGGTTATTGCCGAAAAAGCCATCAAATTTGCTAAATTGCCTCTCAAGATCGTAATGTCAGTGGAGGGTGGTTTTAAGAACAGAATTATACAAACGAGCATACTCCTAATTAGTTCTCTTCCGGAAGATTTTTAATTTTTCAATCCTAACATCTTAATCTACTCCCAGTTAGAGATGATTCTCTGTCAGCTGGGCCAGCCTTTCTCCATTCTTGTCTGTCCTGCATTCTTTGATCTTTTCCGAGTTCTTCCAGTGTGTTGGTATATCGTGCCTTCCAATATCTCCAAACTTGCGTATTTCCACATCTTCCCTTGTCGTCCTTCTGGTCTTGTATCATTTGACGTCCAATTCCATCATCTCTTAGCAACTCTGTCCTTACCCACCTTTTCAACTAAGTTGCGCAATTTCTCCTTGCTAATAGTGACTCCCACGTCTTCTCCAATTTTCCCAATCCATTCACCCAAGATGAAAAGGAATTTCTGTATTTAAGTATTTCAGCTTACAGATAAAGGATAACTTATAAAACGCTTCCTCTTAGGGATGCTCGCCTTCACTGCTAACACAAACACCAGGATTGTGGAGTGAAGCACTTTCCAGAATACGATGTGGTTGACGCTGCGTTGTTTTATACAACTGACCAGGGCGCCACTGTATTGATGACCTACACGTGACCTGTACAACCTTTAGAATCAGATTCTACTCTTTCCTCTGATCAGGTTTGGATCAAATACTCTTTTGAGAGGCCAAATACAAATGCGTTTGAAAGCGCGATGCAAAACTACAAATATATTCATTCCCAAATTAACAATTAAAGTTGCAAATGACGGGAAGCCAAATGCATTCTAGTCATCACCGAACATGTCTTTCGTCGTCCTGAACGACATTTGCATAAGTGAGAGTTGCATTCAAGCCTGCGATGACGTCATGCAAGGCACTTGTATATAAAGTGTGGGAAGATGCACTCAAATGCACACAACAACGCAGACACTCGCATTTGCTGCTCCATCATGGTCCTCGCTCTAGTATGTCTTGACCGCACCTTGTTTACTTATCGCAGTGCCCATTTGTATAATGTAATGTTTACTTAACCTTCAGAAGAGACGCTAGTCTGGGAAGCTGCTCTTCATGTTTGAAATATGTTATCGTTTTCTTCCTTTTGCAGTCGGTCGTTCTGGCGTGCGCCGGACTTGCTCTGGCCTCTCGTCCCCCACCTTACGGACACCAACCCCGCCCCACTTACGGACACCAACCCCAGCCCGCTTACGGACATCACCCACCACCCTCCTACTGTGATCCCAAGGCCCGCCCTGCTTGTGCAGCCAGTTCCAATATCACCTACTGCCTGGAGGATGAACAATACCCTGAGTATGAAATCAAGGGAGCCATCTCCGCAGACAACGTCTTCGCCAAAAAGTACCATGACATCGCCGACCAGTCCGCCGACGACCTGGTCGAGATGATCACCAAGTACCAGGAGGAGGCCTTCGACTACTCCTTCTACACGGGGGCGTCGACCGGTGACTCTCCTTACGATGCCACTCACTGGGGTGGTCCCGAGGGCTACATCTGTCCCTCGGACGTTGCCTACGCCATGCCCAAACGCGCCCAGAACGTCGACGGCAAGTGGAGGGTCATCGTCAACGACGTCCACTACTACACCCAGACGGCCCGTCTCGAGACGTGCCTGTACCCCGAGGCCGCGTGTCGTGCCCTCGCCCCCTGCTACCAGAGCCACTGCACCCAGAAGTACATCTACCACCGCCTCCTCTCCTTCGACCCATGCGACTCCTACAAGGGTCTCTTTATCGACATCTACAAGCTTCCCTCCGCCTGCTCCTGCCACGTGCCTCCTCACTAAGGAGTGCGTCACGTCGCAAGCAAGTCCGGATGTCCTTTGTTGTTCCCGACTGACTTCCCATCCTTCACCCTCTCCTGCCCTGACCACGCCAGATCGTCCGATAGAACAACCCTCTGTAATGCCCCGCCCCGACTGCGGGTGAGAAGCCCCGAGATGACTGGAGAACTGCTTTCTTCACGTACCACCATCTAACCACACCAGGAACTCCCGGGACGCTCCCCGCTTCTCTTCTACTCACACCCCCTTTTCCAATCCTACTCTTCTTTGACCATGTGAGTGCCAGATGCGAGAACTTATTACAATACTCATCTTCGAAATAAAACAAAAAATCTTACACTTTCTGTTAATTTCCTGCAGCTAAGGAAGGTACAACGAAATACTGTATACTCCCTGGGTGCCAATCGTCAGGCTCTGGTGTTTTGATAACCGTAAACTAATGCATACATCCCCCAATGCTTTCATGATTTGGACACGATTTAGGTCAAAACTTACTTAGAAGTGTTTTCTTTATGAACACTCATATAAGATTTCCGTTTAAGATATCCTACATATCTGTATTCAAGTGTTCAATCTGACCGTTGATGGATATTAGCCTACCAAAAATTTGACCTCGAGTTTTGTTGCCTCATTCATTTCCAAGAGATCTAAGTTATTTACAGTAGTAACTTTGGTAGAATAATTTGTTGGTTAAGAACTTTTGATTTTGGTCAATACTTATGTCGTATCGCCTCTGAACAAGGTTGATCAGAGAAGTCTTACTTAAATAGAATGTATGAATGATATAAATACGGATGTCGATAAAATGTCCCTTAATCTAATTTTGTCACCCAGTCAGTGAGCTGTAACTCTCACTGCAAGACACTCAAATGATTTTCTCTCTCATCGCATTAGGCATTGCAAATATGCAATTATCCATTTTGGAACTTTTGGAACTTAAAGCAAATTAAATTGCGGTCACCTTAGGTAATGTTCCTACCAAACCCTACTTCACTTAAGGACCGTGGGGCTGCTACGTAGTCTGTGGAATCCTTCCGAAGATCTCCGCTGACTGCATTCAGAAAAGTAGAACAAAAGAGATCAATGAAAAGATTCCAGGCGTCACGAACTTTGTGTTTTTGACTGGATCCACCTCACTCACAGATTCAGAGAAGTTCTTTTAAGTCGGTGTCATGCCAGATGGACGCGTGTGACATACGGGTTTATGTCACTGGACTATGGTGCCGAGGAAGGAACTGACACTCGGTGTGGCTTAAGCGCTTTATTCAGGTGGAATACTGGTGCATCGTTCGGTTCCCTGCGGGAGGAACCAAACGCGAAGGCCTAGTAACGTGTGTACAGAAGTATGGCCCAACTGTCCGGGTGTGGTACAGTGTGAGCAACTGGTTGACTGAGTGTCTTGCCCGCTGATGATGATGATTTTTTAATGCGAGGTATGGTGGAGCCCGCCGCTGGTTTGGGCGGCAATGGGACGCTACCCAGGAGCGTTGATATCCTCCCATGGTCTATCGAGGTATTGGAGCAGCTCGCACTACCCTCAGGAGCCTTGCCCGTTCGGAGCAGGCGGTACATATACCCAGGGCCGATCTGACGCCTTGACCAAACGCGACCTAACTGGGGTGACTCAACCTAACCTTCGAGCGTCGAGTCAGGTCACACTACCATCCAACTCTAGATGCATCAACTTGCACGGGGTACATGTGTACGCCACACGCGTCCCAGATAGACGCGTCCCAATTAGACTAATTTCATAAACAGTACCCGCTATTGCCTGTATTAGTTATTGATTTGATAGTTTTGTGTACATTCCCATAAAGTATCGATATTTCAGTATATATTCTATATATTGTACAAGATGCCATCGGATGAAACTTTGTGATATAAACCTATTTGACATGAGTAATTTGTACACTGTGAAATAGATTAGAAGTGGAAAACCAGATGTTGCAAAAAAAAAAGTCAAAGAATTCCTCTGTTGATGTATCTCCAGCCAAGTACTGCTCTCGGATACAACTTCAATTTGCATGTCCATGCCATGCCGAGGTGGGTCTCAATTAGTTTTTGTAAAATAGTGGAGTGATGACAATACGGAATCCCCATAGCAAACACCCTTGTTCAACACTAGTTTCATCTTTGCGTTGGGAAAATGTTTTTATGTCTTGGTCATTTTCAGGATAATTTTGACATCCACTTATAGTACAGTGAAATACCTTGATCAGCACAGGATTTGGTAACAATTTTCTTTTTAATTTCTGGTGTGTTACAGTAGTCAATAATCACTTTCTAAGGAGTAGCAGTCAACAAATCCCACATCACATTTTACAATATTACCCAAAGGAAGCCTGGGCATAGTATCAGCATCACCGTGAGCAGCAGTATTTCTATAATCAATTTTATATTTGAATGAAGCCAACTTAAGAGCCCATATTTTCAAACTATCAGATGCCTGTGGTGGAACCGGCTTCTCGAGACTCAATAGGAATCCCAGAGGGCTATTATCAGTAATGTGCGTAAATGGGCGGCCATAGAGGAACTGTCTGAATCTTTCAACACCATATACAATACTCAAAACTTTCTTATCCATCTGGGAAGATTTTTTTCCGAGCAGCAGTTGATATACAGACGTAGAAGCAATAAATCTGTAATGGCCATCTAACACATGCATCAATACCATGTGAGGAAGCGTCACAGGATAAGTATAAATGTTATTCGTATGTAAGAAAAAATACTTGGTGTGCTATTATTACAAATTGTACAAGTAAGGAAAAATCAGTGGATAACGTTAGTGATCAACACTAGCGACATCTAATGACTGAACTACTATACTTGTACGTCCATTCATGTTTATGTCGTCTGCAATGATAGTTTTCTTATGTTCATAATATTCTGATAATGCTTCGATAGACCTGAGCAGAGGATCGTAAACCCCAAGGGAATTTGTTTGACCAAGCTATTATCATTTATAAGCACCATGTACGGTTTGTTAACAATAACTTTTAATGTGTATATTATTGTCGATTATAATTGTCAGCAGAAGAGTAAACAGTTTAGAAATAATATAACATTTGCGTAGAAGTAAACATTTGGGAATAGGTCAGCTGGTACTGTAAACAGTTCTGTTAATTTTTTATAATGATACAACACAGACTTTACCAGACATCTCCACAACAAAAATCTATTTTATAGAGTAACCAAGTAGATGACTTAAACTTAATGTTAGTCAAGAAATCAGGGTATGCTGATATAGAATTAAGAATACTTGTGACTCCGCCCATGGTAGAAGATCATAATGAAATATAATATACAATTAACCCATTGAGTAATGAAGGTTCTTTCCAGCTGAATAGAAAGACACCCTATAAACAACAAAATAAGAATAATGAGTGATGGAATAAGAAGAGACCTTCATGTGATATCCCTCACCTTTTCCCTTTGATTACCCAAGCTTTTAATTTGCACCAGTGTTGAGTGTCTGTTGTGCCTCACATTAACAGCACCTACAATTGCTGTGTTTAATGATTGAACACAGCAATTGTAGGTGCTGTTATTATATGCTCTAGAAGAGCATTCTATGGGTCAATGGCTTTAATATCAAACCAGTTCCCCTTCACGGTTGTTCTGGTAAGACTGCATTAAATTCAGGCAATGACCTCTCGGATTGTTGTTACTACATGTGAAAAATTTGGAGTACTGGATGTTGTCGTATCATTGGAACAGCTTGTACACCTCAATCATGTCTCCTCTATGTCTTTGGTCTTTCAGTGTTGGCAGCTTCAGAGCCTCAGATCTCTCTTCATAGGGGCACTCTCTTAATGCTGGCACCAGTCTGGTTGCCCCATGACCATGTTGGACCCATTCAAGTAGTTTGATATTCCTTAGTACATGCAATGACCAGCACTGGGCTCTGTAGTCCAGGATGAGTCTGACTAGTGTTGTATAGAGGGAGTAAAAGATCTCATTGTAGATGAACATGAAGTTTCTCGTGATAATACCAAGTCTGCTATTTGCTTTGGCCTCTATGTGCACTAAGGATTTCAGATCGACAGATATGTGTACCCCTAGATCCTTCTCCGTAGTGGTTTTGGGCATTTGTGAAGTTTCATCTCACCCACTCGCACAGCAATTTGTATAATTTTTATATCTGTATTACAACAACTCGAACAACTTTTAGTAATATTTATTGTAGGAATTAAAATTAAGAGATGGTGAAAAAATAATTCCTGCAACCTTCTTGCTACCTGTCACCAAAGTGCCATTTTTTTTAGAGCATCACCCACTATTTTTATATGAAACATATGTTTTTCTTCCTATTCTAACCTAACCTAAAATTACATACAGGGACAGACATATATCTTGCACACTGGACAGCTATGACACCACTTCGGTGGAAGGCTGTGGGAATTATCTTTTCACCATCCCTTAATATTAATTTACATTATAAATATTACAAAGAAAAGTTGTTAGAGTTGTCATAGTATAAATGCAAAAAAGATACAGATTGCTGTGTGAGCAATTGAAATGAAATGGCGAATAGCGGGAAGGTTGTGGGAATTATTTTTTCGCCATCCATTAATATTAATTTCCACAAGAAATTTTACTAAGAAAAGTTGTCTTAATATAGATACAAAAAATATACAAATTGCTGTGTGAGCAGGTGAGACAAAACTTCACAAATAGGGTACCTAGTCATGGTCTAGAATGTTGTACAACTGGTAGTCTGTGCCCAGGTTTTGCCTACTAAAGTACATAATTTTACACTTCCAAACATTGAATGACAATAGTCATTTACTGCTCCACTCTCCAATCCTGTTAACATCATGCTGTAGTGGTTCAGTATCCCCTTGTGTCTTGATGATTCGATAGATCTTAGCATTGTCTGCAAATATGTTTACCTTTGACTCCAGTTCTTCCACCAGATCATTTATGTATATAATGAACAAGGTTGGCCCCATCACCGATACTTGCAGTACTCCACTTCTGACTGGTATCCATTCTAAGTTGGTCCCTCTTATAACCACCCTGTGGGACCGCCTAGACATTGTAACCATTCCTCTAGAACATTACTTGAGTGGTAAACAAGAATCCTTGAACCTATCCACCCCTCACTCAAGATGATATACACAGTCCACCGAATGTATTAATAATTAAGCAACATTCTGCTCAAACATCTACAATAATCTCCCAGCCCCTGGCACTCCACAACACATCTATACAAAGACACACACACACACACACACATTCAGATAAAAAAATAATTATTCCACAATAGATCTCCAAATTCTGTAATTTACCAGGTTCCCCTGACATCAACCCAATTGAGAAATTACTCCCAAGACAAATAAGAACTACACAAGCATGATTGACTTCACATCATTCCACATTGAAATAGCATCAATACAAAATTCATGTGACAGACTCCAGTCACACAGAAGACACAAGATACCTCATTTTACACAGCCCTACTCTCACTATATCCAGATATTAACAGAAATCTCTTATTTGAATGACTTATTTGTTAAACCAGTAATCTAGGGGTCACAGGTTTCTTGCAAAATATCTAGCATAGCAGGTTCATTGATTCTGTGATAGAATTGTCTGGTATTACCTATAATTTCTTAGTGCAGGGATACTCCTCAGCAGACAGTAATTCTTAACCTTCTTCAGTGTTCATACACCCCGAAATATTGTTGGATTACTTTGTACCACCATATCAAAAGAAGTCATAATTTTAGACTTGTATGTTTCAAGTTAAGACATATCTTGGATAATAAAAGAACTTTTAGGAATGATAGAAAGAACTTTTCTAGTGCTTATTCATAATTAGCCATTGTGGCTCACTCCCCAAAATAGATATATACACTCCTGGTTGAGAAACACTGCCTTGTAGAAAAGAAGTTTTCTTCCAGTTGAATAAAAAATTCATATATATGTATATATATATATATATATATATATATATATATATATATATATATATATATATATATATATATATATATATAGATATATATATACGGTATATTGTTTATTTTTTTATTTTTTTATTTTTTTTTTTTTTTTTTTTTTTTTTCATAAGTGCACACCTACACAATAGAAAATTAGTTACAAATTTTGTAAATTTTAGTACATCAACGTAATATACATTTTCTTGGCAGAAATAAAAAAAAAAATTGTTAAAAGGAAATAAAATAATGAACAGAAATGTGACAATAGGTTTGAGATGCCTTGTCATTTGACCAGTCCTGTCACTCTCAGTTTGACGATGGCATTGGCATTGTGTACTAAGTGTCCTCCCACTCCAAGTGACATGATACATATTTTTAAAACAGTGTTATGGCATTGAGCTTTATGCTTTTCTTCAAACTATGAAACTCCTCTACACCCCACAGTCCAATTGGATGCCAAAACCGGCTGTCAACTACCCTGATGACCTCTAGAATTACAGGTACTGCATTACTAAATGCAGTAATTTCTTCAAAACAAAAATGGCATCTCAACCAGTCATCACAGTTCTGTTCATTAGTGTATCGTTTTTTGCAACTTTTCTATTATTGATTTCCACTAAGAAAAACATATATTACATTGATATATTGATTTACAAAATGGATAATTTTCTATTGCTATATCATGTAGGTGTGCACTTCTAAAACTTACTGAATTCTCTAGTGCAGTAACATTTTACAGTGAGTTGATATTGGTCAGTCTTGTGCAGTGGTTTAGACCCAGAATACCTGCCACAATTGCTAGCTCTTTATTGCTCTTGGTTCATGACAGAGTAAGAATGTGCTGTTGTCAAGATCATAGGCTGGGCTATAGTTTCAAGCATGTTTATGCATGATGCTCTTATCTAGATTGTTTTTACTTATCATCCCTGACACATTACCATTGAATTAAGGAAGTGGAAGGGATAGTCATTTTAGCGAGTTCTTGCCCAGGGTCTTTTATGTATGATTTACTTCTGTTTCTACAGCAGCATCACCATTTTACCAGAGTAGATTTTCTTCTTCAGCACAGACTTGTTTACCATTTATGAAATCTATTTCATGTATATTTTTACTGTTTAGTTGTTATATTAAAAAACTGAAACATATATCTTGAGCTTTTTTCTGTTCTAAAATGTGGTGATATATCATTGGGGTGGGAGTTCATTGCATCACAGAAAAAAAATATGCTATAAGATTAAAGAGCAAATTCAATATTCAAATGTATGACAAAAAAAAAAAAAAAATTGATTGCAGGTAAGTTCCCATTTCTTTAAGGATGAGTGCATGGTGTAACTACCATTATTGTGCCATCATAACAAAAGTACAATTTTCACAGACTTGTATTTCTTTGTTGCTTTAAGTAGACAAGTAACTCTGATTTGAGTCACTGCAATTGAGGTCTTTGAAAAAATATATATACTGTCAAAAGAGATGTATTTCTCTCAATATAATTTTTATCTCACTGACTTTTTCAACATGCATTCTCCATTGTTATAGGTTTTCTGTGGAAAAGAATTTCATGCTCTCATGTTGTTTTTTAGAGTATACATCAGACTGAAGAAAAGTTCTTACTTTTTCAGATTGCATTGTTGTCTTCATAAGCTTGATTTTGTGTTTATCACATTTTTCATTGTCATGACACCACTTAGATCAGGATTATAACAGAAATAGATTGGGCACTCTATGAGCTGCAAGCTGTCATGAGTCCAACACATGATCCATGACTATGTTAAATCAGTGGCCACATTACCTTGGAGATGCACTATACAGGTTTTGTTCTGGGTCAGGGACCAATAGTGGGTACCTGCATGTGATGGTCCTGCAAGGTAGACAGTGAAGCTGCCCATTTTCAAAGCCCATCAACTCTCACCTCCATCAAGAGTGGCTGACACTTGGTCATGGTCTGGTCCCAAGATCTCTTTTTATCAACCTTAACTGTATTTTTTATACTTTTTTTTATGCATAGGGAGTTGACAACTAGCAACCGCTCTCCTCTTCCTACCACTTTCAGCCAGTGACAGAGAAATAGTCCCTCACTGATGCGATGCAGGTACAGTAAGTCCTTGTTATACGGTACATATGCGTTCCTGAAAACCTTACCGCAAATTGAAATTACCGTATACCAAACCCACTATAACATGTAATAATAGGATGTGGCAGATGTACCTTCTCCCTGCTCTTTCCTCTTCAAAATATCTAGCAGATACCGTATCTGTGAATTTTTCTTACTGTAAATAGAATCGAGGGTAGTAATTACCAAATACCGTAACTGTGAATTTACCGGATAAAGAATTACCGTATAAGGAGGACTCTCTGTAGTGGGTCCAAAGTTTCTTCCCTGAGGGATCTATGGGAGGTTCCAAGGAACCATACCAGCCATTTTGGGGCTACTGGCTTTCCACCTCATGAAACTCAAGGCAACAATTGATTGATTGTTTTGGCTAATGCCAGAAAATTTGTCAATTGATTGAACAGAATTCATAGGAAGTGGGGTTTGGTTGCTAGCTTCCTTTTTCTCTTTAGGGGTGGTGAATGGAAGTGGAGTATGTTAGGATGAAATGGGTGGGAGTGGATTAATGCCTTTGGCTACCTCCCTATTAAGGGGAAAAAGCTCTTGATATATGTATTTATTTTGAAATTCAGGGCTTGTAGGAAACTCAACATTAGATCTTTTGATAATTTGTTTTAACCTGCATTCTATTTGGTTGCCACCTGTATGAGTTGGTATCTGGATTTCAGATAAATTTTTGCAGCTTGATAATGAAGAGATCAAAACCATTTGTAATAGACAGAAATCTCTTCATGGTGATCCTGGACTTACCCACACACCATTTTCCCCTTTTTGTAAATCTTATTTTTCAAATAATTGGTACCCATAGTCCCCGCCCCATTTTTTCTTCTTTTTTTGTAACATGAAAATTCATTCTTAGGAGGACATGATTTTATTTTCCATTCTTAGCACTCCGCATGCAGATTCTGTTGAAGGTCTCAAGAGATTTTTTCCATGTAGTTTTACTTCCAGTGAGCATGATAATTAAGAGCTTGAACCACTGACACAATACTACCAGATTATAGGTGAGGTGAGGTGAGGTGAGGAAGAAATAATGGGGGACTCAGCAGCAGCATCACTATTGGCAGAATCCAGTTCAATGGCACCAAGCACGCTGGAACGAGCAACACTGACGAGACGCACCAGAGAGCAGAGCCAGAATAACCAACATGCAAGGTAATTGGCCAAAGCATGTTTCATATTTATATCCATCCTTGTGTAAATAAAAAAAAAAAATTGTCATGTCATATTTTAGAGATTGGTGGTTTTGTGTTGAAATAAAAGTATATGAAAAATACTGCCACTGTGTACATCTGTATGTCATTAAAGGTGACTGAATGGGGCATTATAGCACTAGGAATCCCATCTTTTATTTTATTTATAATATATATATATATTTATATATATATATATATATATATATGTGTATATATATATGATATATATATATATATATATATTTTTTTTTTTTTTTTTTTTTTTTTTTTAGTCGTGTCAAAAAGTATGCTGACTCAGCCATCCCCCATATCAGGAGGTTTAAGGCCTATGCATATGATATAGTTCATAGTTACATTCAGATATATTTTCAGAAGAGCTTTGTATCAGTATAATAGCAATAGAACTATATAAAGCTTATTAGAATACTTCTGAATTGCTTGATATCTTTTCATTATAATATAGTGATAACCCTGTAGTAGGGAAGAAAGACTACTGCCACAGATTGTTCCCATTTGAGGTGAGGAGGAGAGCGGGGTTGGAAAAGGATTTGGGAGATAGAGTTGATGAAAGAATATTAGGATGGTTTGGACACATGGAAAGAATGAATGAAGAAAAATTATTAAAAGAAGTGGATGGAGTGAACATGAGGGGGCAACCAAGGATGAGATGGATGGAAGGGTAAAAGGGGTGTTGAGAAAGAGGGGGGTGTCTGTTGAGGAAGGATGGGAGAAAACAGAAGGTAGGGGTGAGTAAAGAGTGGTTGTGTATGGACGATGATGTGATGCATGGCAGGGAGTGGGTGGGGGATGGGGTGCTTAGAGAGTATATGTGAATGATATTCTGATGCAGCCTGTATGAAGGGACAGAGAGAGGGGATTGCCAATTAAATGAAGCAGCCTTGCCATGGATGTGCTATGTCTTGCTACATTGCCTCTGACCCAGTGGAGTGGGCGAAATGCAGGGATGACTTGTCATCCAAAAGGATCCAAGAAAAGAGTGAGGGAGGGGTGGTGAATGGGAGTGGTGTATGTGAGGATGAAAGGGGTGGGAATGGATTTATGATTTATACCTTTGACTTTGGCTACATCCCTTGCAAGGGGGAAAAAGCCTTTGGTATGTGTGTATGTAATATAGTGATTGCAATTTCTATTTGATATACAGTAGTAAACCCACTGAAGATGTGTATTGGAAACCCTTTGTAATGCATTTTGTTGTATTAGTGCATGTAAATTGTACTGGTAGCTTAAAAAATCATGCTGGTTGATGTTGAATTGGATCCTCTAATTGTACAGTAAAAAATACATGATGTGTGATGTTAAAGCAGATCATGTAGATTTTACCTGTACATGCAAAAGCTTGTGTTGGTCAACTTAGAACTGCATCCTCTCTTTGTATTGCATTCTTATAAACACATAGAAAGCTTTTCCTGCCACTGTGGTAGTTAGCTACTGGGTATTTGGTACATACCATAAATCCCTATATAGCTGGATGGCAGCCATTTTGTGTACACAGTAGATGTAGTGAAGCATTGCATCGCAAAATGAATTCCGGACATGAATGGAGGATCACAGCAGCCCAGCAAACGAGTGTTTATTGTAAACATGATTATATAATATTTCTTCACAAATAGATCTTAGGGAGGAACCAGTCACTGTCACCAGCTTCCTCATGAACATAAGTGTCTGGTAAGAGCAATCCATGGCAGCAGGTAAGGTAAAAGTTTGCGAAGAAAGGGTCATGCAATTCTAAATTGCTCAGCCATGGGCTGCCACAAATGATCATTAGGCAGCCCTTCACTATGTGAAGATGGGAAGTATATGCCAGGAAGTGTATACCTGTGGCTGAAGCTACAACCTTTGCCCTTTGCACTTGGGACTGTTGGGGGCAGGTAACAGTCACTGCTGGGAATTGAAGAGAAGTGCAGGGCTCAAACCCATGAATAGGAAGCTGCAAGACCGTTGTGCTTCCTTTTGTGCCACCAGCACATGACTATAGAAGAGATGCCATGAACTTGCATAGAAAAGCCTGGCAGATATCAGAATAAGATGAATAGGTACTACCAAACACAGGAAGGTTAACTGTGATACAGAATTTTTAACCCCTTCCATGCCAAATGGGTTCCATGATGATGAATGAAGCTGTATTGAAGCTGCCAGAATAAAAGAATATGCCACCAGTAACCACTGAAAGCTCTGACTGACCCTTATGCAGAACAGGAAGTAAACATAAAGCTGATAAACCTATTTTCAAGATATTAAGAGCTTGAGTAACCCATAGGTAAACTTGGGGGGGGGGGAAGGGCTAGCTCTGTGGTATGTTTCTTGCAGCAGGGAAGATCCAGGTGAATATTACAAGAGTATGAGTGATTCCAACTTGAGGAGAGAAAAAATTTCCCCACTGGGATTCAAATGCAGTAATGATGTTCCCCAAAGAGGTTTAGATAGATATCCATGATCTGGTAAGCTCATTGGCTAGGAAACATGAAATTGATGTTAAAGGTCAGAGTGCAATAGATGAAAAAAAATTCTAAATCACCCACTCCTTTTTAGAAATGATTTTGTAAACTATACCATTTGATTCCACCATTGCAATAGTCATATTTTTATTAAAATACATGTTTATAAGACTGGATTTCTGAAGATTTCAGAAGATCCCAAGGTGTGCAGCCATTCATCACACATTGGCAGAACATCATAGTAGTCAAACATTGTATCTTGATAATAGCACCTTAGACTTGATTATATCTTTGCTTACACACAGTTTCCATTGAAAAATGTCACAAAATTGAAATTGAATCTGAAGAAGAGGAGTTGGACAGTGGAGTTCATTTATTATCTGTCCAGCCATATATGTTTGAGCCTGTAATATGATGCCAAATGTCAAAAAATGATCGGGAAATAACTGAAATTGGCGAAGTTGGCCTTCTTGATGATGATAATGAAATGGGTAGTCTGACCATAGTAATGAAGAATGTGGGGAGGAACAGAATCAGGATACAGGACAGAAAGAATAAATACTGACTGGTATGTCTAGGGATAGGCTAGTGCTAAGGTGAAACTAGATCATCTTATTGTTAGTGTTAACCTAGTCAATGAATTGGTGTTGTGGCCATAAGCCTAACCATGACTTTACTCACCCAGCCAGGGGGGTAGGGAGGGGGTCTGGGGGATAGCCATATGCCGAGGCCTAGTGCCAGTCATGACAGTCTGTCTCTTGTCACATAGGCATAGGCCAGCAACATAGATCATAACTTGGAAGTGTTGGGACAGACATATTCAGCTCCATGGTCAGTCATAGGGCCTAGGCATGTAATTTGTGTAGGCTCTCATGCATATTTTGTGAATCTGCACAAAATTATGCATATTCTTTAAAATTTGCAGCACCAATAATGAATTAATAATTAGGTGCACAAATAACAAATCCACTAGACATGCACACATCATGAACCCAACCTTACTTAGCCTAACCTTTTTACAAATCTTCATGTGTGCATGTCAAATGGATTAGCTATGTGTGTCAAATTATGAAATTATTAGTGCTGAACCTTTTATGGATACTCATAATCTGCGTAGATTCACAAAATGTGCATTACATAGGCTACCTAGCCCTATAGTTTTTTTTTTTTTTCTTCTTTTTCTTTTTCTTTTCGTTTGCACAGAACATCCCCTAAGTTACTCCTCGGAATCATGAGAAATGACAAAAAAGTTTGGGTAAACTTTTGCTTCCCCAACGTTAACTGAATTTTTTTTTATTATTTCTTTTTATTTTATTATTTTTTTTTTTTTATGTAACCCTCTTATATAAAAAAAGACAAAACATACATGAATGTATGTAGCTGAAATTTATATAGAGCCTTGCATAAGGGAAAAATTCAACTAAACTCATAACTTTGAGATATAAAAATTATGAGAAAGAAATCTATTGTGCCATAAATGGGTCAAATTGGATTATTTAATGATGTAACCCACAAAAATCCATGACCAAAAAGTTAAAGATATATTATCCCATCTCTGTAATATGCCTTGTTGAATATACTGCAGTCATAGAAAGGGACTTTTATATTTTGTAAGGGAACCATGTGCATGAAGAATTTTGTATTTATATGTGTTAGGATATATATTATGTAAATAGTATTTTCTTCTTCTTTCTTTGACCCAAGAATAAAAAATATGTATATATACCACAACATTGACATTTCTCCCTAACCCTCTATGCACTCATTTAAATCTATCCAAAAAGTCTCCCTTTCCTCTAAACTCTTCTCACCACCAGACCCATATACACTTACAAAGACCCACATCTCCCTTCCCAGTTTCACCTTCATCCACATTAACCTTGAAGACAGCTACTTCCACTCCACCACATGCTTACCTATCTTTTCACTTACTAATATAGCCAACCCTTCCTTGTTTTCTCTTCACTCCTGACTGCATCTGGTGGGAAATGATAATTTGGATTGTATGAGTAGAAAGCTGACAATAATACTGACAACATGCCTCCTACAGGAGGTATGTTATCAGCATTGATTGCTTTCATTATGGGACATTTGAAGAACCAAAGGATGAGGAGACGAGAGCTAAGACCAACCTTATTGAGGCCGTAGGTGGTGGAAATATGGGATATGGTGAAATATCATGATATTGGCCAAGATGCATGAGATTCAACATAAGACAGAAACTAGAGGGAAGGAAGAGGAAAAAGTCAAGAATACTCAAAGTTGTGCCTATATTGTCAAACACGACTCTTTGCATGTTCTCAAGAAGGTGGGAATAATTAAGGTAGGAAAGTCAGTCTGGTTTAAGTTGCTCACTGGACATATGGAGTTCCTTGAAAATTAGAGATGCAGAGATGAATGGAATGGGGTGGGGAAGGTTGTGCTTGAGTAAACTGTTCTATGAACACTTGGTATAAGATGTGAGAAAGCTTTTGGGTATGACTTATCCTTGTACATTTTTCAACCTTTCCCTTCAACATCCTCCTTCACCCCCCCATATAGTAATGATAAATAAATAAATGAATAAGGAAATATAGTATGGGTGTGATAATGTAACTTATGTATATATTTTGCATGTTTATGTAGAGTTGAATTACTTAATAGACATTAATAATCACTCTATATTTTAATTTCAGTGCAGAACGTGAAGTTCCTAAGCAAACACTTGGTCAAGGAGAAAGTGGTGTGTTCTGGGGTCTTGTTGTTATCCTGCTTCTTGTGGCAGGTGGAAACCTGTTGCTGACTTTCTTTGTGATGGGGGTTCTACGACTTGGCTATGGCATGGAAAGTGTTGAATTTATTCCAGGTGAAAGGTACGAGAACTGGGTTTTTTAATATTTTTTGTTGCAAATTAATAAAGTTTTCTGATTGCTAATCATGCTGTAAATATTTAATATCATCTATATGACTGATACATATATATATATATATATATATATATATATATATATACATACACACAGTAAAGTTCTGATTATCCAATGTCTGATATAACAACAATCCTGATATAACCGGACTTTTTGACAAGCCCTATTAATAAAATTAAATATAAATATTGATACGCTGCAATGCCAATATTTGAATTTTGCAAGTGCTCTCAGCAGGCAATGGAAAAGTCCCAGATAATCAGAACTGTACTGTGTGTATATATATATATATATATATATATATTATATATATATATATATATATGTGTTGCAAACAATCACATCACTGTGCATATATATATATATATATATATATATATATATTAATGTTTTCATTTTTTAAAAAGGGTTACCAAGTTCTTTGGACACACTGATCTTGGTAACATCTACAAGAGAGATGGTATTATATATGGGTACAACGATTTCCCTTTCGCTATTGAAGGAGACAGAAGCAAGGTAAGGCATGAATATATTTTTGTTCAGATTAGCCAATATTGATATGCATAAGTTATTTTTTGTTTGATCTTAATCCTTAACTTTTTTTTTCACACTATATTATCTTCACATAATGTATGTGTATATTTGCAGGTTTCATTTGGGTTACGAACTAAAAACAGCCCTTCCCTGGAAGTCGGCCCAGAGGAGATTGAGATATCAGGAGTACATAGTGTTAAGGTAAACATCATTTTATAGTGTTCCTTGTGAACTGAAAGGAGGTGTAAACAGTGGAAACTGTTAAGATCCATTGACTTAATTTAAGTGTATGAGCAGAAATTTGGAATGTAATGGAGGTAGAAAAAAAAATTAAATGTCTTTTAGAAGTATGGTGGAGGGTATGGTGATGGATCGAGTGAGAAATGAGGGGAAGCAGGGAGTAGAGGTGGAAAAGGAGCTGGCAGATTGGGTTGATGAAAAAATACTAGGATGGTTTGGGCACATGGAAAGAATGAGTGAAGAAAGACTAGGAAAAAAAAAGACTGTGGAAGACCAAAGTAGGTGGAGTGAACCTGAGGGAAAGACAAAAAATAATAATAATAATAATAATAATAATAATAATAAAAAAATAAATAAATAAATAAAAAAGATGGGATGAAGGAAACTTTGGGTAAAAAGGGGACATCTGTTGAGTTGGAAAGGGAAAAGACAAGAGATAGGTATGAGTGGAGAATGGGTGTGAAAAGACTAGAAACTGATACAGTCCGAAGGGATTGCTCTTTGTCTTCTCTAATTACTTGTGAGTGGTGATCATGTCAATGAAGTGGTAGAAGTAAACCACATCAGGCTGTCAGGCCCTACTGCGAATGTGCCGTGTCTCTGCATTGCATCTGACCCAGCCAGTGGGAGCAGGGTAGAAAAGGCCCTTCATGCAAATGAAGATAAAATAAAAGATAAAACAAATGGGTGGGTGGGTGAGTGTGTAACTTGGCTGGTTACCTCCCTTATGAGAAGGAAGAAGCTTTATGGTATGGAAGAAGCTTAACCCCTTTCCATACGGTGCCGCACACGTAGGCGTCATGGGGAGCGAGTGTATTCGCGAGGCTGCCATATCGGCGTCTTGATTATATTTATTGTAGTCGCCCCTCCATAATGACATTCTTTCTAATTCCTTTGTAATCGCATTTTCTATGGTTATCAAAATTCACGGGTGAAGAGAGAACGATCAATATAAGCGGTGACTATATTTTATGATGCGAGTATTATTACGACACGTCGTACGGCTGGCATTGGCTGCTGCCACCGAGATCTAAGTCCATGACGCCTACGTGTGCGGCACCGTATGGAAGGGGTTAATGGTATGTAGGTAGATATTTAGAAAATGCATATGCATCATTAAGAAAAAAAAAAAGAAAACTGTTTTTATTCAACTGGTTATAGATCCTCACTAATAAAGCTGTCTTCTCTACCAAGTATCCCAACTTTGGTTTGCATCTAGGTAGATATTTAGAAAATGCATATGCATCATTAAGAGATAAAAAAAAGGAAAACTGTTTTTATTCAACAGGTTGTAGATCCTCATTCTAATAAAGCCGTCTTCTCTACCGAGTATCCCAACTTTGGTTTGCCAAGTGGAGTGCAGAACCTGCGAGTGAGAAAAAGCCACACCTCCAGGGTCACCAGCCCAACATTCAAGGACCTTAACATCAACTCTGATTCAACAGTAAGGAGTTTACTTAATAGACAAAACATTGAATCAGCTTGTGTATTTTTACCTAGTTGTATTATACGGGAAGGGAGCTATGCTCGTGGTGACCTGTCTTTGTATCTTTCAGCATCAAGTGTATTCTTAAAATCGTGAATAGTATTTGCACACACTGTTTTTTTGTCTAAGTGTATGTATGTGTATGTGCATGTGTTTTTACGTAATTGCAGAATACAGGAAAGATGCATTGCTTGTTGGGATCTCCAATCCTCCAATTTTATCATACCTAGCCTCAAATTCATGTACAATTCCAACTATATCTATATCATTGATATCTAATTATCACATTTAGATTTGAACTCACTGTTTGAGCTTAGGCTATATCACCTTCTAAGCTATTCCATGTATTTATGCATCTATGTGGAAAAATGTATTTCTTCTCATCCTTTACAAATATGGTCTTTCTAATGTGTTCCTGTGACCTCTTAAAGTCCTCCCATCTTTAACCAAGAGATCTCCTCTGTCAATGCAATCTATCCTTGTAATCATATCACCTCTTTCTCTTCTATCTTTCAGAGTTGGTAGATTCAGTGCCTTTAGTCTTTCCTCATATGGTTTACCTGCCAGGCTGGGGACCAGTAGTTGATGACCTTTGTATTCTCTTGATCTTGCTTAAATCCTTGACTGTGGGAGCCATACCACTGATGCATATTCTGGTCTTAGGTGAATTAGGGTTCGATGATTTTCTTCTTCTTCTTCTTCTTCTTTCCATCATCTCTTCATCCATATAGTGAAACACCACTTTCATTTTCTGCAGTAGTCCTTATGTCTCTCCCATAATCCTGCTGTGTCAGGTGATAGGTTGTCTTTTATCTACACTGACAAATCTTTCTCATCTTTTGCTATTGTAATGGGTTCACTTTCCAAGGAATGGTTTAAGGATGGTATTTTGCCACTATTGCCCATTTCCATTACTTTGCATATTTTGGTACTGAACTTCATTTCTCATTCTTGAATCCATGCAAAAATAGTATCTAGATCTTTTTGCAATAGTTTACTGTCCTCATTTTTCACTCTTTTCATGATTTTATGTCATCTGCAAACATGTTGGCATAGCTTGTTGTTCCTTCCATCATGTCATTGACATAGACAAGAAATATTATTGGTGCAAGCACTGAACCTTGTGGAACTCCACTCTTTACTGCTCTCCATCTTGACACTCTTTACTACTGACCTCCTCTATCTTTCCTTCAAAAAATATCTCATACATTCTAGTAGTTGCTTCTCAGTCCTACAATGTGCTCCAATTTTCACTTTAGTTGACTATAAAGTACTTTATTAAAAACCTTCTCTTGCTGACTCCCTATAAAAGTGTGTCTGTGTATGAGATGCTTACTGGCTGAGATGTTTAGGGTATTGCAACATGTGATGGAGGTTGGGAGTGGAGGCAGTTCAAGCTATGCATTGCAAGTTCATAATAAAGGAGCACTACATTTAATTCACTGTTACACGCATGTGTGTGTTGTATGTGTATGTTTGAATGTACCTTCATCACTTTATTATATGGTGACTCCGACCCTCTCAAAAAAATGATGCTACAGACAAGAACATCCTTGTAGCCTTAGCACCTCATGGATAGGGGGTCATCCCTGTCTCCCACCACACTACTCAAGTGCAGTCATTCAATCGTAGGAAATAATTTGGCTCTAAGAGTGTGTGATAACCATTTATATTAAATAATTTCATACTAGCTTCTGTTATATTCTGTGTATATTATTTACTTTATAATCCTTCCCAGATACGCCTAAAGGGTAATGAAGGCATGAAGATTGATGGTGGTCGCATGACATGGTCGGCTGATCAGGATATATACATCAAGAGTGTCAATGGATCTATCCTTTTGGAAGCAAATGATGGAATTTATGTTGATGTCAACAACCTTCCCTTGGCAGGTGAAGTTGACCTGACAAAAGATCGTGGACAGTACAAATTATGTGTGTGTTTACCACAGGGGCAGCTCTTTCGAGTCCCAGTGCCTGCGGATAATAATCAGCGCGTGGAGGAAAGAAAGATCAATTGTGCTTCATTCCTAAGTCCGTGTAGCAGCATCTAATGTCGCTACGGTGCATCACTGAAAGAAAATTCTTCCCCTTTCTCCTAAGCCATTTTTTATTTATTGATTTATTTATTCTTATTAGCTGTATTCAAGTACTGTACTTCCATATGATTAAGCTAATTTAGCATAACAGGAATTTGCCAACTAAGCATTTAATTCTTAAGTAATTTTATTTAATTATTACTAAGCAAGTATGATAAACAAATGCTGCGATATTTTACACATTGCAAAGGATATGTTTAAAAAAGTGCTTTGTTTCTAGCAAGTTTGTGAATGTATGAGAACCTGAGAGAATCAGTGTACAGAAATCGCAGCTAGATTTTGATCTCACTTTTTTTTTTATTAGAGACTGTTATGCACTGAAATAACTACAGTATAGAGAAAAGTTTTGTACTCCGGCTGTATTTTAGTCAGGTTCAAATACTGTAGCAGCTTGTGATGTGAAAATTAAAGCAATTACATACGAATGCAGAATACCAGTTGCAAATTGGTGCACAATGAATATTGAAGCTGTGAATAGTAAAAATGAGTTCTGTTGACTTTTTTTCAAAGTATATAAAAATTGATATACCATTACTCAGAATTTATACTGAATAAGAAACTGGAGTGACATGGATATGCACAAATGAAATTTACCGATCACTGTATCTTAGCAAAATGTAGCTTGATTTAGGGTTTTATTGCCAATTCTTGGATTTACGATTTTCAGAGGCCTGGAAATGTTCTGTTGAATTTTGTTATACAAAGATATATATATATGAAGTGACTTATGCAATGGAATGTTGATTTGATGCAAAATTTAAGTTCCAAAGGAGTTCACTTTAAACCAGGTTCACATGGAGTCAGTGATCGTTTAATAGAATAGATAAGATTATTAATTCCTGAAATACAAAGAATCTTTCTTTCATTATAGTTATAGAAACCAATGTGCAGATAAACAGCAAGCATTAGAGTAAACAACATATCTTTAGCAAAGGAACATTTATTTGTGGTTATATACGTGTATTTTGTCAAAGGATGCATACATAATATACCAAATGATCCTTTCCCCATTATAAGGGAGGTAGCCAGCCAAGGCATGCACCCACCCTTGTGTAAACAAATATTCATAAATCAACACTGCATAATAGATCAGGAAGCTTATTGAATCAACTTAGCATAATAAATCAACACAGCAGAAATCACAAGACTCAAAATGATCAAATTACACCTCTCATCTGATGTGTTTCCTCTATTTATGGTTTATAGGGCAGAGAGAAGTGTTCATGGTATTGCACATTTAATTAACTGATTTGGTAAATGTAGTCATACTGGTATGCAGCATGCATACACACAGGTCACATGTATCTTCAAAAGGAGGGAAGGGGAGACTAGATCACCTTGTAAAAATGTACAAAGTGACAGGAGATTATAGATAAAGGCAGTATTCACCAAGCAACTACATTCAAAGAATAAGATAATAAATTAGGAAAAATAGTAGGAAAGAAACTCCAATATAACATATCAGTACTTCCATTACTTAGGAATGCTATATTCCTATGTATGCCTAATCAGTAGTAAGCATGGAATATGGTCAACAGAAAGAGGCTAATTTCAGTTTACAAATAGTACTTGAGAACCACATTTGACTATGCTTCCACAGTGTAGTTCCCAATAATCATTAAAACAAACACTGACACCTTAAAAACTGCACAAAATAAAACAGAGTAATAACAGAATGCACCAAAACCACCCCAATAGAACATCATCACACAGAAACCAAAATCCTTGACAAAAAACACCACATGAAAATGACAGGCACAGTTCTTTGCAAGAAGAGCCCACAGTTCTACCCACCCATCTTATTATGGAACTCAACCACAACCCGCTAAATTCAATAGAAAAAGAACACAGTGGCAGAATACTACTCTAACAACAATCTACCACCCACACCACCTAACATATCCAATCAAATACATGTACACTCAATCACAAAACAAGCACTTCAGGACCATCCACCAAAATCCCAACTACTACAGACTTCTCCAGATGTTAACATTACAGAAAAATCCCTCCCAAAAGAAGCAAGAACCAGACCAGAGCAAGACTGCCTTCAATCACCATCCAGTATTAAAACAAACTGACCCAAATGCAATCATCACAAAGAAGACACCAAACATCTCATCCAATGCTGCTCCACCTCTACCCAGACAGCAACACTTTTCTTCTTTAAATGTCTTGTGTACTAATTTGGTGACTATGTTGGCTACCTGGCATCTGTGGGTCTCCTGTAACTTAGAACAACAAATTGATTGATCAATACCACTAATTAAATCGATACCATGACCCTAAAAACCCCTGGCAGCAGTTCAGTATTACCCACAAGGATAGAAATGTTGGTGAACTGTTAGTGATAATACCTACCTGTCTACTAACCCTTTTGTATCAGATCAGTGTGCAGAAAAGAGATATAACACAGAACACCAAATTTCTATGGAAATATACCATATCATCACCCTCACAAAGAAATTGCCTTACTTTTTTTTTTTTTTTTTCCCTCCAATTTCTGGATTTTTGCCTAAAATTCTTCATTGCATGGTGTTCCAAGTGGTACAATTGCCAATGTCATATCTAGTGTCTGAGTAGGTTAAAACTACATAAGGAGTAACATTATGTCCATTTAAACAATGGGAAAATGAGGAAATATTTCAATTTCGTGAAAGGTTGGAAAAATGACAGACACTTTCTTTATGAGGCTGACGAATTGTCTTACATAAAAAAAGAATACATACATAATATTATTTACACACATACTCGTACATATCAAAGAGCCTTTTCCCCCATTTCCCCAGAACTTGGGGAAAGTGGGGTCTCGCTTTGAATTGGTGATTATAAATCAATTGCATTAAATCAACATTCTGCTGTAGTTGATTTTGTAATCAAAATCTAATATGCAAATATAAAAACAAATACAATTGTGCATTAAATTGCATCCCATAGTTATGAATGTTCTTTGCATATGGTCTTATGGTTTTGATGCTGTGTATAAAATGGCTGTGTATTAGCCACTTATATTTCATAGGCATTTTATGTTAAAAGTGCTTATGAAGTAAATTACAAGCTAGTCTCAAAATATCTTGTAAGAACTCTAGTCAGGTAAAATATACAGCTGTGTCACAAGAAATATCACAAGGTATGTGTATAATGTATCATATAAGACATGATAATTAGATTGAATATACATTTCTGTCTTTAATACATCAAGCTAGTCATATAATGTGTCATGTAAGACACAATACGTAACTAGTCAAGTAGAATATAAAGTTGTATGTCTCACTTAAGACAGGATTATCTTAGTCACATATGTAATATAATGTATTACATAAGAAAATATAGAATGATGTTTTGTATTTATTATAAGTTATTACTTTGCAAGTAAACATGGACAAATTTTCTGTTATTGTTTGAGATTTATTTTATATAGAGTTGCATTTATCTATTGGTTGTATCACATTCAAATTTTCAAGGTTTCTACTACCCCAGGGTATGTTCAAAGTTGAATTAAACTTAAAAGTTATAATTAAAGGTATTAGATTATAAATTATTATATTAAATTATACATACATACATATACCAAAGGCTTTTTCCCCCTTACAAGGGAGGTAGCCAAAAAGAAAAAGGCATAATAACCATTCCCACCCATTCCATCCCGAAAACACTCCACTCCCCTCCACCCTCCCTCTTATCTTGGCACCTCCTGGATGACGGGTCATCCCTGCATCTTGTCTACTGCCCTGGGTCATGTTAAATTATAGATTATTAAATTATGAATTGTTATACATTACTAAATTATTATGAATAATTATAACTTATTAAATTATTAATTATAATAGGTATTAAATTATAAATGTAATTATAAATAATTAGAAATATTAAATTATGAATATATGAACAGAATATATTACAGTTAAATAATTCACCTTTCCAAATGAGATGACTTAATTATGGTGTAGCTCATTTGAGTACAAGTACCAGTAATGCCATCTGCCATGTTTACAAGAGTACCTGATGAAGCCAGCACAATCTGTGCTGAACTAACTATCCATACTCAGGCACAGCCTAGTGTCATTTGGAATACTGACTTCTTACACATGTTAAACAAGCTCTCATCAAATGTTTAATTCAAGTCACCATGTCAGTGTGGTGCATCAACATTTTGTGTCGAAGTTTTCTATCTATGAGGAGTAGCAAATATGGTCACCGAATGTGGAAGCCATGGCTATTATGACCAAGTTCCCTGCTCTCAGAATGTGGCTGTTGTTAGTGGGTCTATGTTATTGATTTCTGTCTCTGCAGACTGAGGGCCATGAAGCCTCCCACAAATTTCAACTGGACTCCACTCAGGCCAAAGGTGTAGCTTGCAGGGACAGGAATAAAAAATGCAAAAAGATAGCCAGAGCTTTGGATTTGGCTGGGCCCCCATGCACATCCCTGTTGGCCCAGCTGTATCACACCTACCTTGTGGTGTCCCCAGGCTAATTTGAATCAAACTGGCCATTCTCACAATTTATGTCATAATGTATGCGTAACTCTTGGGATTTTCTGCAGTCATTTTGGTGACATCTGGTTGGGAATTTTTGTTGTCATTTCCCTTCACTGACCATTGCTCTCTGGATTGGAAAAAGGGCTTTCAGCTCATTTTTGGATCAATGTCGGCAGCAGGTCACTGGGTTTCCTCAGCCCAAACCTCAAATCCACCAAGAAAAGGGCCTGTTTGCGTGAGGTCATGGCACCTCCGTTAGGAAAAAATATCACATTAAACCTCCAACCTTCATCAGTCTTCTTCACAATCCCATGCTGGCCAGGAGGCCTTCACACCCAACTGAGCTGCTGAACTGCACTGGGTAAATGTCTTAAGCCCTGGCCAATACACCCTGTTGGAATTAAACTTTTCAAGAAGACCTGGAGGTGGTATTGCTATTAAGGGTCTATTTAACCTTGAAAGTCACACCACCAGAAGGAACCTATCTCGCCTCCAAGTGATCTCACACACACACACAACTTGATGGTACAGTGGTAGCGTTCATGGCTGCGGCTGTGGCGGTCCAGGTTTGAATCCCGCCAAGGGGGTGTACATGTGTATGTAGGGTCACAGCATTACCCATACATCAGTCATATATGAGCTCTGAGCTCTCTTCTGGGATGGAAATAGCTGTTGATCAGAAGTCCAACGTGTAATCCAAGACCATGGTGAATCACCTCATGGAAGTTACACCATGAGCAAGAAATGGAAATGATATGGGAATTACCTTGATAATTCTAGGAATGTAACAGACCATGTTGATGGCATGTGTAGGTTAGGTCAGTGTAAGAGAAATGGAAATGTCCAATGAAAATAAAACTCAAATCGCAAGCCATGGCAAATGAAGTAATCAGCAAGTCTTGGAAGTTAACATGAGAAAAAAAACTAGAAAAATATTTAGATTAGGAAAGATACTAACAAAGAGGAAAGAGCAAAGACATGAAAGATTGTAGAGGAACCCAAAACCAAAAATTATCAGAGGATGAAGATTTTTTTCTTCTTCTTCTTCTTCTTTTTCTTTTTCTTTGCAAGTTCTCAATCAGAGGGTGAAGAAATGGTTTCTGAAAAAAACAGGAAGGCAGGATCATAATGGAAACACTACAAGGAAACTTAGAGTAGCATATGCTAATGTTGATGGTTTACTTTTATCTAGACTGGAGACAGATGACTACTTAAAGGTAAACAAGCCTGATATTTTGTGTCCTGTGGAGACAAAACTCTCAAAAATTTTACCTACAGATGGGGAGCAATGGATACACCTGGAGAAGAGACAGAGAAGATAAAAAGGGTGGAGGGGTAACGTTTGTGGTGAGAAGTAACAAAGGTGGAAGAAGCAAATCTGAGTGAAGGCAAGGCTGAAGCAATTCACCTAAAAATTAGTACTAAAAGGCACAATAAAAGAGACTTCATGGTGGAAAATGTCCCCACCTCCCCCAAGACAAGGCCTTGGAATGAAGCTGAATATCAAGAAATGTTATTGGATACAGCTCTTTTCCTAAAGAAAAATATTGAACAAAGTAATAGTATAGTCCTTATTGGAGATTTTAATTGTAGTGAGGTCAACTGGGAGGAATGGAAAGAAAGAGGCACAGCAAATTCCTTTGAAAGTACTCTGTAAAGTATAGTAATGGAGAAAATAATGACCCAATGGGGAAAGGAAGTGACCCGGATAAGAGGAAATGACATTCCCACAAGATTAGAATTGTTACTAACCAAAGAGCCAGACATCAGCTCATTGAACTACCATTGCCCCATAGGAAAAAGTGACCACATGACAATTTAATTTAAGCTGGAGGAAATGGAAATAGAGCCAAGGAATAAATCACTTAGGATAGGGAGACTCAATTTTAGGAGAGCAGATTACTTAGGGTTGAAAAAATTCTTTGAAGAAGCAAACTGGGAGGAATTCATGAATACCATGGGAAATCAAGGATGTAGATTAATTTGGAATTGTACATGGATTGGAGGCTAGGTATGATAAAAAAAATTAGACCATAAGTGACAGGACACAACTAGCATTGCTCCTTTCCTGTATACTACAATTAGGTAAATACACACACACACACACATGGGAGGTTTTCCTTAGCTGAGTAAAATCAGCTGGTTTTAGCAAAAAGTATACAATGTTATCTTTCATTTATATGGTTTAGAATTCTCAGTCCAGGCATTTCTTAAACATCTTGTAATCCTTGGTAGTTCTGACCAACTAACTTCAAGTCAACCATGTCTCTATTTTGATTAAATTTTCCACCATTTTGGTCCTTAATATAATGCAGACTCCTACTAATTAGGGCCCAGTAAGACCCATTAACATATGGTAGGGCCTGATAATGCCTGGTAGGGCCCAACAACATCCAGTAGGCCCCAACAACATCTAATAGGATCCAGAGCAATTGAAAATGTTTATTTGTATGATTTTGTTGCATACCATTTTGTTTAGGTGTTGATTTGATTGAAAAACATTCCAAAATAATATCAGGCAAAAGGCCTGTACCATTGCTTGAATGTGCTTATTTACTCAATGTGAAAAAATTAGGCATGTTATTTTGTCCTTAGGGTGTCTTAGACTACATATATTACATAATTTAGATATATGATTGTGAGTGACCAGTGAGATTTTTTTTTTTTTTTTTTTTTTTTTGTGGGGCTAGTACCTACTTTGACCTCAACTTTGCAATTGGTCCAGAACAGTTCATATGCACAGTTTGTTGTCCATGTGATGCCACTGTTATTAGTAGAGGCACCCTGATCTCAGGGAGGGTGGGGGGCACCCCTTAACCACAGGCAGCAACAGGAGGAGGGAATGCCCCCAAGAAGATGAGGATTACCTCAGAAGGGGAGACCGTGAGGTGTGTTCAAAATAAAGATTGGTAAGTGAACAAAGTGATAAAATAAATACGAATCTTATATTAGAACATGGTGTTCAGAAATTTCTTATTACATATACCAAGGGCCTTTTCCCCCCTTACAAGGGAGGTAGCCAGAGTCAAAAGCATAAATCCACTCCCATTTCATCCCCACATACTCCACTCCCATTCACCATCCCTCCCTCTTTTCTTGGCTCCTCCTGGATGACGGGCCATCCCTGCATCTCACCTACTGCCCAGGGTCAGAAGCAATGCAGCAAGAACCAGCACGTTACAATCGTGGTCGAACAGCCGGAATCTACTAGCGCTCTTGTACGTCTTCCTCTTAGACATCCACGATCGGCATAATGCTTGGGAATGCTGTCTCTACATTAATTGGGCGGTAGCTGGCACAACAGCCGCCCCTTTTCCGTTTCCCTGGTCACAATGTCTAGCTGTATGCCCTGGTTCTCCACATTGGTAACAGATGGTCTGCCCCGGCACCTTCCACAGTCCCTCGCCATATGTCCCGGCTTTCCACACTGATAACATCTCGTCACCCTATGCGGCTCCCTCCATCCGCTGTAGTCACCCCAGAACCCGAGTCTTTCATCCTCAGCTGGTGTCGCACGGTTATAGACACCCCTGAGTCCTTTGTGGTTCTCTATAACTCTTGTCGGGTGAGTCATTGTATTGGCACCTCGCTTGGTCTTGTGAAAGGCCTATTGATTGGTCGACTGCCATTTCGGCTAAATCTTTATCTTTTCCTGCCCTGGTCTGAATTCTGGCCCGGGCTACCAAAGTGCCTACGCTTACAAATTGCACCTTGTATTTGCCGTGGCCCTGCGGATATGTAGCCTGGAAAATTATTCACGAGTGCCAGTCTAATTGACTGTTCCAAAATTTCGCCAGTCCAGCTAACCTAATTTCGTTGGCAAACACATCGATCTGTTCGCCTGCCCATCGTATTCTTCAAAGCTGACCAAACGCGTTAAAGATGCTATACGCGAAAGCATCTTTCAATCTTTTTCGTATCTTCTCTGTATCTGCTTGATCTGGACTCTTCATCTCTAGATATATTGCCAATGCGTCAGCTTCTAGATTGAGAACTATGTATCTAGCTACGTCAACTTTGCCACTAATTCCGCTTTTTTTTAAGCCTGGGGACTACTATCGAACGACTTTATGGTTATGCTACTCATCTTGAATGGTTTCCCACTTGTGCTACTCGCCTTCCCTATTGCCTAGATAGTTTATAGATTTGAAAAAAAAGTGCAATTCTTCATTCTCGTTGTCGCAGGACACACCAATAACACCTTTAATTACTCACTACTGATACCTGTCTAATCCTCTTATTTAGGCCTATATATCAATTATCCTTCCTCCACTTTCACTCACACCTTCTCTCCCTTCGTACCACACTCCCGCGCCCCCTCGGCCGACGCCACGTCCGCATATTCTACGAGTGACTTTTCCCCCTGTACCAGGCGTTATACATACCCTTGGGCCATGCTACATAGTGTGCTTGAAATACAAGTGCTTAGACCTAGAACATGTAGTTCGAAGGCATCGAGCCATCAAGCGGATATCTAAATATAGAATCCATACACAACAACAACAGATTCTTGTCTTAAAGTAGTTATTATTTTCATTGCCATTATTATTGTTAGTATTTAAGCCACATTCAAATCTATGCAAATATTACGGTTTCATAATCTAAATTGCGGTATCCTTATTAATCTTAAAATAAAAAAAATAATATACTTCATTGATTGTAATTCGCTTTCACAGAATTATTGGCATATAGATTAGTTCCAAAGCGTCCCAAGAGAGGTATATTAGACCTAGGGAACGCGAAGAGTTTAATGATGCGGGCAGTTCAGATTAGAGAATTATAGTCGAGACCAGTCGTATGTGCGTTTGTAACCAAAATTTATCACCAATAAAACCACAATGTTTTAGTGAAACTTATTTCCACCATTGCAACACGGGGGTGACAACTGTGCACATTCACACCACAAATAACAATGGTGGTAATAACAATGATGTAGGTTGTATTGTAAATACTACATTGGTGAATAAAGTAAAGTCTGGTGGTTGCTCTTGGCTTTAATGTGCCAGACAGCGTTCTGCTCTACAAATACAAAGTAAGCTCCGTTCAAACTTCGGAGGGTTGCCAGAAACATTGTCTATATACATATATACAGTTGCCATATCATAGAAGTGTAAAAAGGTTTATTCGCGTCGACTTGAGCGAGAGCGAGAGACGCCGGGATTCAGCCTTTGTCCGCGTATGTGTTCCTTTGTTCAAGTAGAGGGCTTGACCTGAGATGCAGAGAGTATATTCTTCGCTAAAAGGGCGTCGCCAGGAAAAGTTGGTGAGCTGGGTCACTTGGACAATGAAAATTCCCTTTGCGACGTCGGCGACGACGCCGGAGTAGCAGTTCGTAGCACATGTGTCCGTGCCCGCATGTGCACGCTAGGCATCGAAGAGAGATGACAGACATGCTGAATATCGAAGATGATACCAGCGAAAGGAGATAACAATCATAATAGTAGTGATAATAATGCTCGTAATAAAAATAATTATGATAAAAATAATAACAGTAATAACAACAACAACAATAATGATGATGATGATAATAATAGTAATAATGATGGTACTAATGATATTACTAATAACAGCAACAATAATAGCAATAATAATGATGTTAATAATAATAACTATAATAATATTAATAATAATAACAACAATAATAATAATAATAATAATAATGATAATAATAATAATAATAATAATAATAATAATAATTTATAATAATAATAATGATAATAATAATAATAATAATAATAATAATAATAATAACAATTGTTACCTCAAATATTACCGAGTTGAAATAATAATACATATACTACACACATCATACATATACCATACATATATCAAGGCTTTTTCCCCCTTACAAGGGAGGTTGCCATAAAGGAAAAGGCATGAAATCATTCCCACCCATTCCATCCCCGAATACACTCCACTCTCCTCCACCCTCCCTCTTATCTTAGCACCTCCTGGATGACGGGTCATCCCCGCACCTTGTCCACTTCCCTGGGTCAGAAGCAGTGTCGTAAGACACAGCACATCCACAGCAAGGCCGCTTTATAAATTCGGCGATCCCCCCTCTCCGTCCCCCCATGCATAAAAGGAGAGGACGGGGAGAAATCCCTTTAGGCTGCGTCAAATTTTGCTCACACATACTACCTCACCCCACATCCACTCCACCTCATGCATCACAACATCATCCATATACAACCATTCTCCATTCACCCCTGTCTTCTGTCCTCTCTCGTCCTTCCTCGACAGACATTCCCCTCTTCCCCAAAGCCCCCTTCACCCCATCCATCCACCTCATCCTAGGACGTCCCCTCATGTTCACTCCCTCCACATCTGCCTTCCATACCTCTTTTACTAGTCTTTCTTCGCTCATTCTTTCCATGTCTCCAAACCATCCTAATACTCTTTCATCAACCCTATCTCCCAACTCCCTTTCCACCCCTGTTCTCCTCCTCACCTCCTCATTTCTCACACTATCTAGCCTAGTAACCCCATAATACTTCTCAGACACCTCATCTCAAACACATTCAAACTCCTCTCTTCCTCTCTTATGTTCCATGTTTCTGCTCCATACAGTGCTGTTGGCACAATCACTCCTTCATACAGTCTCCTCTAAAAACTATCCACTTCCTCCAGTCGCTCTCCCTTAATGCTCCCTTACAAGGGAGGTAGCCAAAGTCAAAAGGCATAATTCCACTCACACCCATTACATCCCCACCCACTCCACTCCACTCCCTCCCTCTTTTCTTGGCTCCTCCTGGATGATGGGTCATCCCTGCATCTCACCCATTGCCCTGGGTCAGAAGCAATGCAGCATGACACAGCACATCCACAGCAAGGCCGCTTCATTTAATCGGGGACCCCTCCCCGTCTTTATCCATCCCCTCATGCAGAAAAAGATAAGTCGGAGAGAAATTTCTTTGGGCTGCGTCAAAATATCATTCACACATAACTACTATATTGTCAGGTCCAGTCTCTTTAGTCGCATCTACCTCAGATAGTAGTTTTTCGATTCTTTGGATGTTTGTAACTAGGAGAGGAATTGTTAAATGTGGTGACGGTGATATGTCCAGAAGGTCTGCATGTTCTTGTGTAAAGACAGACTGAAATTGCGGGTTTAGTGCATGTGTTTTTCCATGTGAATGTGTAACCAAGGAGTCGTTGTGTAGTACTATTGCAATATCGGTAGAGTCTTGTCTGCGTGCTTTCAAAAAGCTAAAAATTTCTTGGGGTTTGTCTGTGTTTTTTGTGGAGAAAGTGGCAGTGTAACTAGTTTCGACACGTTGCATTAGTTTCTGGAATGTTTTCTGTAGTCTTCCTAATGTCTTGTATCATTGTACCGTTTTGCTTCGTTGTATGCTTTTATTTTATTTCTGTGTAAGGTCTATAATTGTTTATTGAACGAGGGTGTTGACCGTTTTCGCGTAAGTTTTCTTTGACCTGATACATGCCCGCGAATTCTTATCTCTTTATTCACACAATTCCATCCATTATCCCTTTATCTACACTTAACCCACCCGGTACTCCAGAGATATATATCCTCCAATGATATCTACTACCTGTGTTTTCCATTCTTATAAACATGACCATACCATTCCATGTAGGTCTACTCGACCTTTTTTCCGATCCCTTCCGTGCCCGTGTTCCTAACGATCCCTATATAATATTGTCAAAATCGACAACACATTGTTGATTTAAAATACTCTAGATTCTTTCATATATGAAATATTTACTATTAGTAATTATACTCTTTGATATATAACTTTGATAAAACTTTTTGATTAAATAAATGATGAAATCAAATAAGCCTACAAGTTATATGACATTGATCGACAGTAAGAGCAAAATTCAAAGTATTCAATTCAAGAGTACGTGAATCGAAATAAAGGTATCAGAAACGTTATTTATATTTTATGCGATTGTCTTTTGTTAATTCCCTCGTGTTTGGATTTTTGTGGGCTTTATACTTCCCTCGATTGCAGTGACCGAGTGAAATTCCGGGGAGTGGGATTCACTAAAAGACTGTAAAGGCGATTGCCCTGTGTAATTTTGTTCAAGAAAAAAAATTAATAGGTCACTACAATGGCAGACGAAGAAGCTGTAAGTGAAATATCTACCTATTATTTTTCACGTACAAATAATACTAACAAATTATGAAAAACAGATGTCATGAAATTTTTAGATTAAAGATACATATTGTCCATTTATATATTTTCGTAGGCCAATCGGTTGCATTAACAATGAACTCTATATGTATGTTGATCAAATAGTTAAAAAGTTAAAATATATAGGAAGATTAGCATGGAAACGTGTATAGGATTTCAGGATTTAGTATGAATTTTTGTTGCAGATTTTGGACTGTCAATATATTTTAAATTTTGAATTTAGTATGTCACCAGATAGTTTGAAGTATAAGTAAACATCCATTTTGTTCTGAGCAACATTAACATTTAAAGTAGTGAATATAGTTTGATTTGAAAGAAAGCACTGAAGATGGTGTTAACATCCTGTGAACCCGGCCATTCCATGATTATGATAACAGAATTTGTGACCAGTACTTATTTTTGGGAACGAATGAGGTAAACCATTAAGTTCCTCAAGGCACTTTAACTTTGAAGTTATGTCCCCCCCCCCCCCTTCCCCATGGTATCCAGTTGACTCAGCCCCTGGATGATTCATCCTCGGGTCAATTCAGCCCCGGTTAAGTCAAAGCAGCCTCGCGTTTAGTTAGTGTACCTCGTTCTATTGGTAGGTCTCTTTTTTTAATGACACTGAGGAATAGCTTAGTTGAAAACCAATACAATTTGGCCTTGGATTGATTCGGCCACTGATCAGTCTGACCCAGTCCCTGGGCGAGTCAAAACAGCCACATATTCAGTTAGCGTGGTTAAAACTTCCTTGTTCTATTAATAAATCTATTTTATTTGTACTAAGGAATAGCTTAGTTGAAAACCATTCCCAGAAATTATATTTTTATTTTTAAAACCTATATTCTTACTGCTAAACATCTTATGCATTAAGTTAGCATGGTTAAAACTGCCTTGTTCTATTAATAAATCTCTTCTTGTGACATTGAGGAACAACTCAAATGAAAACCCGTTTCCAAAAATATATTTAAGTAGACATGAGATATACATTTTGCTCAACATACACTCATGCATGCATGTTAATGAATCTGACTGACACTGAGGAATGACTTAATTGAAAACCATTTCCAATTTTTTTTTTATTTAAGTAGACATGATATATATAATAATAGTACATATCAATCAACGTATTTAATATTTTTATTTAAATACATATGTTGGCATGCACAGAATTGTATCTAAAGAACAGTGAACATTTCCAAAAATAAACGTAATAAATGCGTGAATGTGAAATTATTAAAAACTGAAGGATTCCTTGTTATATGCTCATTGCAGATTACATTGTATCAGACCAGCATCTTAATTTTTTTTCTATCATTTTATAAAGCTCCGAATAGTGGAAAGTATTTTAATAGAAAATCCAGAGAGAGAAAGGGGATATGTATATTAGGTCTTGTAACTTGGTATGGATACTCGTAAACACATAAGCCATTACCATAATGTTTCTGTACATACCATGAGCAGATATACTGGTGTCTGAAGTAGTCACAAGATATCCTAGTAATGCCCATTGCTAAAACTTGAAAATCCCTCCATGAGAATTGTCAGGTAGTATGTGGGGGGGAAAAATACTAAATAAGAATGATACCTCTCCTCAACAGGCTGATCAAGAATAGATTTCCTTTAGCTGAATCATTTCTGGCAATGTACTTGGGGAAAAAAATATCATGAATAGACTAAAGGAGTTTCTTGTTTGTAATAATGTTAAATGAAGAATGTGTATATTGATTTAGGGTTATGTTGGCCAAGTAAATTACTGTAGAGTGCAATGTCTGGAGGCAGCAAGCAAGAGGTGACATTGAATCGGTAAGTCATGACATGACTTGAGCAAGTCTTAAATCCCTGAGGTTCAAGAAGGCTTTCATGCTAAGGCACCACATGGCAGATCATGAATTAAATTAGAAAAGAAAATATTTTACCTTTCTTTAAGAGATGAGTCATCATTGTTTTTTCCTTCACAGATTTTTGATCCGAGTCTAAAAAAGAAAAAGAAAACGAAGACTGGGTTTGATCTTGATGCAGCGCTTGCAGAAAGCAGCCCAGTTGAAACATCGGCTCCCACCCCTGATAAGGACGATGACTTGGATGCTAAGGATGATCTGAACATGGATGGTAATTAAGTACTTTATTTTGAATGTACATCTTTTATAGAGGGGATGGTAATTAAATATTTTATTTTGAATGTACATCTTTGTAGAGGGGATGGTAATTAAATACTTTATTTTGAATGTACATCTTTTATAGAGGGGATGGTAATTAAATACTTTATTTTGAATGTACATCTTTTATAGAGGGGATGGTAATTAAATACTTTATTTTGAATGTACATCTTTTATAGAGGGGGGAGTGGGAAAGGTAGCTGGTAGGTAAGGCTGATGAAAGAATATTGGGATGGTTTGGGCAAATAGAAAAATGAGTAAGAAAAGACTAGGAAAAATGTGTGGAAGGCAGAGATAGATGAAGTGAACTTTATGGGAAGACCATAAATGAGATGGATGAATGGATTGAAGGGGCCTCAACTGAAAGGGGAATGCCTGTTTAGCAGGGAAGGGAGAAGGCAAGAGAGGTGTGAGTGTAGAATGGTGAATGGATGATAAACTGAAGCAGTCTGAAGGGATTTCACTTTTTCACAATTTTTGCATTAGGGGACAGGGAGGGAGGGTTATGAAATAAGTAACCAACGGGACCTTGCTGTGGGTTTGCTGTGTCCTACTACATTAGTAGTGATCCAGGCAAAGGACCAGAGACAGATGGGTGGGGGTGGGTTGTCTTGGCTGGCTACTTCCCTTGTAAGGGGAAAGATGCCTTTGGAATATTAATATGTAAAGGCCTTTTATAGCATTCCAGTTAATGTTCATATTGTTTTACATTTGCTGGTGCTAGTAATTACTAGTGATGTGCCAGAACCAAAAAATTTACCGATACCGATATTTTTTTTAGCATTTTACCGATACAGGAATTTAATGGGTTACCGATACCGATATTTTGCGCATTGCTCACAATGCCTTGTACTTTATTGTGCACTTTTTCATAAAGCTCTGGGATAGTTGTGTTAGAGATGTATTTCCTGCTTGGGATCTTATAGTTTGGTTTTAAGTGATTAAGGAGCCTAGCAAATCCCAGATCTTCTACAATAGATATAGGTTGACAATCTATTGTGATCATTTCAGCAATATATTTGTGTACCTCTTTTGCTGGAGCACTGTTGATGTCCCAAATCTTTTTGTACTGGAGAGTAGCTTCAAGAGTTGGCTGTTGAGATACCTGTTTTGCACTTGAACAGCCTGTTTGACTTTGACTAGAAGTTGAAGTTGAAATTTTTAGCTTTTTGGTAGGTGGAACATTTAAGAATGAGGCAAGTGTTGGGTTTGATTCAGCTGCTTTTTTTCTGCTCCAATTCGGCATTTCCAAACTCATCAGGATGTGTTATGTTAACCCCTTCCATACGGTGCCGCACACGTAGGCGTCATGGGGAGCGAGTGTATTCGCGAGGCTGCCATATCGGCGTCTTGATTATATTTATTGTAGTCGCCCCTCCATAATGACATTCTTTCTAATTCTTTTGTAATCGCATTTTCTATGGTTATCAAAATTCACGGGTAAAGAGAGAACGATCGATATAAGCGGTGACTATATTTTATGATGCGAGTATTATTACGACACGTCGTACGGCTGGCATTGGCTGCTGCCACCGAGATCTAAGTCCATGACGCCTACGTGTGCGGCACCGTATGGAAGGGGTTAAAGATGCTTTCTAATATTTGTTGTTGTTTGGGTTTGCCTGTTTATTCCTCCTCTGCTTAATATTGTATTACAGAAATTACAGGATACTTTTGAAGAATCATCTTTGCATACTGTCACTAGATTCCATATAACACTTTGCTTTGACTTAGGCATTATTGCTAATTCTGGCAATTCTAATTGTAATTTAATAAATTTATCACAATATTGACTATCTGAAAAATGCAAGTTCAAATATTAAATATAAATAAATAATTACAATAAATAAATATTAAGAATGAGATCGAAAAGGGTAATAGGATAATAGCCATCAGCTAGCTCTCTTCTCTTCTTACATAAGACGCAAATGATTCCACAACCACATGGCGTGAAAGACACCCTTTACTTTATATATTTATATAAAAATTATTTATTTGTTTCATGAATGAAAAGTGGTGGTAGATAGAGCGCTAATGGATTATGTAGTGGTAAATAGGATTATGATAGGAAGAGTTAAGGGATGTACATGTGCTAAGGGGAGAAGGTGGGGGAATATCAGATCATTTTTTGGTGGAAGGTAAGTTTGAGAGTGGAGGATAGGTGGAGGAAGGAGGAAAGGGACAAAAGGTAGGGAGGTTCTTAGAGTGAACTCCTTGAATGAAAAGGAAAAGGAGAAGGGAGTAACGAAAAGAAGCTGAAGGAGGAGTGGGGAGGGAGTAAAGGATAGAGCAGAGATGGGTGTGGAGGAGGAATGGGGATGGTTCAAGGAGGGAGTCTTAAAGTGTGCAAGGATGGTGTGTGGAACAAGAAGGACAGGGGGAAATAGAAGAAAGGGTAGTGAATGGAGGGATAGGGAAACAAAGAAGGTTTGTAGAAGAGAAGAAGCGAGCATTCACACAGATTGGTTACAAAAGAGGACAGGGAGTCATATGAGAGGTACAAAGAAAAGAAAAGAGAAGTAAAGCAAAAGGTAAAGGAGGCAAAGAGGAGAGCAGATGTGAAATGGGGTAGGAGTATGACAGAAAATTTTGAAAGTAATAAAAAGATGTTTTGGGAAAGAAATTAAGAGAGGAAGAGGAGGCGAATCAAGTAGGGAAGAAAAGGTAAAAGGTACAGAATGGAGAGTTGATAATGGAAGAGATGGTCAGTGAGGGGAAGATGGGAAGGAATATTTTAGGGATTGCTAAATGTGAAGGAGGATAGGGAAGGAAAGATAGCTGCAGTGGGACATACGAAGAAAATGAGAGTGATGAGTGAGGAGATCGGCGGAGAAATAAGGAAGGATGAGGTGAAGTCAGTTCTAAAGATGATGAAAGCAGGTAAATGCACCTGGTCTGGATGGATGTCATGCAGAATGTTCTTGAAAAAGGGAGGTTTCAGTGATGGTCGGACAGGTTGGTGAGATTATTTAATGTTTGCTGGAGAGAGGGGGGTAAAGTAAAGAACATAAGAACATAAGAAAATAAAGGAGAACTGCAAAAGACCATAAGGCCTACACTAGGCAGCTCCGTATCCATCACCACCTGTCCGTCCCCATCCATAAAGTTGTCTAATCGTTTTTTTAAAAACAACTGATAGTTTCAGCGCTTACTACGTGGTTACTAAGTTTATTCCATTCATCGACCACCCTATTTGTAAACCAATTCTTGCCTATTTCCTTCTTAAATCTAAATTTGTCCAGTTTATAACCCATTTACTAGCGAGTCCTGCCCTGTTGTTTATAACTGTACCGAGGACTGGAGTAGTGCCTGTATAGTTCCTCTTTACAAGGGAAAAGGGGACAAGTGTGAATGTAGTAATTTCAGAGGGATTAGCCTGTTGAGAGTGGTTAGTAGGGAAGGCTATATGGAGAATCTTAAATTGAGAGGATTAGGAGAGGAACCAAGGAGTAATTGGTGAGGAACAGTGTGGATTTAGGACGGTAGAGGTTGTGTAGATCAGATCTTTTGTGGTAAGACAGATATGTGAGAAAGCTATAGGAAAGGGGAAGGATGTTTTTTGGGCTTTTTATGGATCGGAAAAGGCTTATGATAGGTAGACAGAAAGGCACTGTGGGAGGTTATGCAGATTTTATGGGATAGGAGGAAAGCTTTTTGGGAGCTGTCAAGAGTTTTTATGTGAGTAGTAGAGCATGTGTTAGGATTGGAAATGGAGAGAGTGCGTGGTTTTGAAGTAAAGGTGGGACTTCGTCAAGGATGCGTATATGCGCCCTGGCTGTTCAACTTATACATGATGGGGTGGTGCGAGAGGTGAATGCTAGGGTAGTGAGTCAGGGATTTGGAGATGGTTAAAGAAAAGAAATGGAGAAAAGTGGGGAGGTGAGCCAGCTGTTGTTTGCGGACGAACACTGCGCTTGTGAGCAGGGTCAGAGGAGGGATTGAGGAAGGCTGGTGGCAGAGTTTTGGGAGAGTAAATGTGATAGAAGAAAGCTAAAAGATAAATGTGGGTAAAAGTAAGGTGATGAGTTGTACAAGGGGTGAAAAGTGGCAGTAGACTGGAAGTGAACATTAAGGGAGAGCGACTGGAGGAAGTGGATAGTTTTAGATACTTGGGTGCAAGTGTAGCAGGCAAAGGTGGAGGGTAGAATGTAGATTGGATAGAGAAGCGAGTTAAATTGCCTTGGTGGTTTAAAATAGTAGTAATGAGAAATAGACATTTTGGGAATGGATGCGAAGAGGAGACTGTAATGAAGGAGTGATTGTGCCAACAGCACTGTATGGGCATGAAACGTGGAACATAAGAGAAGAAGAGAGAAGGAGTTAGAATGTGTTTGAGAGATGAGGTGGTCTGAGAAGTATGGTGGGGGGTTACTCGAGGCTAGAAAAGAGTGAGAAATGAGGAGGTGAGGAGGGAGAACAGGGGTGAAAAAGGATTTGGGAGAGAGGGTTGATGAAGAATATTAGGATGGTTTTGGACACATGGAAAGAATGAGTGAAGAAAGACTAGTAAAAGAGGTATGGAAGGCAGATGTGGAGGGAGTGAACATGAGGGGACGTCCTAGGATGAGGTGGATGGATGGGGTGAAGGGGGCTTTGGGGGAAGAGGGGAATGTCTGTTGAGGAAGGAAGGGAGAGAGACGGAAGACACAGGTGAGTGGAGAATGGTTGTATATGGATGATGTTGTGGGAATGCATAGAGGAGGAATAAGGCGGGGGGTGTGGGGGTGGGGTAGTAAAAAAAAAAAAAAAATTTTTGTGTGAGTAAAAAATTTATGACGGCATCCCGCCCGAAGGGAATTCTCTCCCCCGTCCTCTCCTTATATGCAAAGGGGGATCGGGAGAGGGGGGTCGCCGATTAAATGAAGCGGCCCTTGCTGGGGTTGGATGTACTGTGTCTTGCGACACTGCTTCTGACCCAGGGCGGTGGGCAGGGTTCAGGGATGACCCTCATCCAGGAGGATGCTCAATGAGAGGACGGGTGGGAGGGGTGTGGAGTGTATTTAGGGATGAAATGGGTGGGAGTGTTTTTATGCCTTTCCCTTTGTGGCTACCTCCCTTGGAAGGGGGAAAAAGCCTTGGTATATGTATGTATGAATGAAAGTAATTTAACTTAAATTTTCTCTCAAGGTATCGGTATCGGTATTTATTTTTCAATACCGATACTGATATACCGATACCTTCTATTTTACCGATACCGATAGCTTGAAAATAAACCGATATTTACCGATACCGATACCGAAGCTTCGGTACATCACTAGTAATTACATGCAATTATTCATTTACTTATTTTATTTTTTATTTTATTTCTTTATTTATTTATTATTATTATTATTATAATTTTTTCATGGACTTATGAAATTATTGCCTATATTTTTTGTTGTATCTTATTTGCATTTGCAGTGTAGTGATAGTAATTTGAAAACATCTGACTAATATTATTTTGTAGAATTGTTCTTATTTGCATTTGCAGTGAAGTGATAGTAATTTGAAAACATCTGACTAATATTATTTTGTAGAATTGTTAGGGAAAAAGAAGAGCAAAAAGAAGAAAAAACCCTTCAACCTTGATGAACTCGGGGATGCTCTTCCGGAAGCCAGCACTCCTGCTGATGCTGGAGAAGACATTGCTGTCACGGGAGAACCAGGAGCCGTGGATGAGATTGACCTGAACATGGACTTCACAAGGACCAAGAAGAAAAAAATGAAGAAGAAGAAGATGGACTTGGATGAACTCATTGGCATTGAAGAACATTTGCAAGATGGGGAAGATAAGGAGAATGGTAAGATTTGTTGTTACCGGGATGGGCTGCAGTATAGAGACTTAGGTTATGGATTGTGATTTTATCTATGCAAGTTTAAATCTACTCAATGGCATACTGTGTTTTATTGTACTAATTTCTGGCAGTGAGAGGGGTTATTAAGGGTGTACACTGTATGCTATATGAGAGGGAAAGTGCCAGAAGGTGTGGGACCATTTCTTGTAGGAGGGGGGGGAGCAGTCATCAATTGTTAGCTGTTTATGTGAGAAAGTCGAGGAAGTTCAGTCTGAAGTTGATAAAGATCCTTGCCTCAGTCAGAAGATTAGAGTAACAGCCCAGTAGAGCTGCATGAGGATGTTGAAGGGTTTGTACAAGAGTGGCAGTTGTCGACAAGTCTATCAAGATAAACACCACTTGAGGACGGAGTCTTCGTTAGTAAGACGTTTTGCTGGTTACAACTTTTTCAAGTACATGAAACTGTAACGAGCGAAACGTTTTTCTAATAAAGGCTCCATCCTCATGTGGTTTTTATTTCAGTAGGTGTTGAAGATGGGTGGTAAGAAGATGTCTTTGATATCCATCTTGGAGAGCCACTTCATCCAGTTATGAATTGTTGAATGTAAGAACCATAGAGTCATTTTAAGAATCCCAAGTAAAGTGTATATGAGAATCATGACCTATTCTCTACATACCAAGGGCTTTTTCCCTCTTAGAAGGGGGGGCCATGTTAAAATGCACATGCCCACTGGATGATTAGAGAAACAGGAGTGGATAAAAGGGGAGTGATGCATTTCTTTTTAAAAGGAAGTGTTGTAGATAGATTTTTACCTATAGACAAATCAGTTGAAGATCTGTGAAGAGAATGGTAATCCTTACCTCGAGTTTCACTCACAGCAGCTACCAAAGGTCATCAGGCACCTCGAGTTTCACTGGGAAGAAATGTTGCGTTACTGTGGGACATTGTTGCCAGCTTGTAAGAGGGGAGTAATTACCAACTGCCAACTCTCATGTTTAAAGGTGGAGGAAATACAGTTGAACTTATAGAGATTAATCTTGTGCCTAGTTCAGTGATCAAGTGTCCTTCGGGGTTGTACCTTCAAATAAAGGCAAGAGCACTGATGGATTTTGAACTTGACAGTAGATATAGGTGTGGGATGGGGAAGAGTGTGACAAAAATTTGAAAATGATAAAAGAAAAAAAAATGGAAGGAAATCAAGAGAGGAAGGGGAGGTGAGTTGAGTAGAGAGGAACAGGTAAGAGGTGCTGATGGACAGGTATTGATAGAAGAGGTGGTGAGGGGAAGATGGATGGAGTATTTCAGAGCTGTTGAATGGGGAGAGATTGGTGGTAGTAGTGGAAGGTGCTGAGGGAATGACAGTGATGGGAGAGGAAAGTGGAGGACATGCATATACCAAAGGCTTTTTCCCCCTTACATGGGGGGTAGCCAAAAAACAAAATCATTAGAACCACTCCCACCCATTCTATCCTCTACATACTCCACTCCCCACTACCCTCCTTCTTCTCTTGGCAGAAGGAAGATGTGGTGTAAGTAGCACAGCTATAAAGGCATTTTGAATTCATGAAGTAACGACATGCATCAAAGTTTTTAACTTTACTTAAATCTTTTATCATTTACTCATGCTATCAGAGGAAGTTAGTACTGTGGAGGAAGTGAAAGGTGAGTATCGTCATTGGCACTTGACTTGGGTGTCTTTTGACTTTGATTTAGCAAGATTATGGAGCTGGAAGAATGCATATTATATTTTTTATTTATTTTTATTTTTTTTTTCTCCACTTTTTATGACAGCTGCAGTGCATGATTAAGAGTCTTTTAAAGAGTACAATTCACATCTTTTGTTATGTATGCACTGACGACCGCCAGCAATGAAAAAAAATATATATTTGCCCCTTATTTATTTTATTTTTTGCCACCCACAACCATTGATAGCATTTGGTAGTAAATGAAAAATGAAGTTGAGGATGTTGTCTTTAGCATGTTAAACACCAATGTCCTTTTATTTTTACCGCACTGTGCTTTGTAGTTTGACCATGTGCCAAAATTCCATGCAGACTGGGGTAATGATACGAGAGTATTGAATGTGCTGAAGCATCTTTCCTGCATATGTCAATTCAAAGCACTTACCCACATAATGTATGAAAACCCAATTGATCACCCCTCCCTTCTCATTACCTTGGGATAAAGGGTTGCCCTACCTCCTCACATACAATGCAAGAATGCATAGATTTTCCATACTAGAACCCGACCACTAAAGTCGGGCAAGTTTACCCCAATTATTTCACTTTATCTACCTATATACAGTAGTAGTAATTCATAGTCAATATTCAGTGATTCTCCCCTTTGGGATGTGCCAAAGAGGTGGAGTCCGAGACAGGAAAGATGAGAAAACAGCTTTATTTGTAAAGGTAATGGTGAAGTTCCTGAATGGTCTGCCTGTAATTATATTTATTTTTCATCATTCAGCCATGATTAGTGAAAAACTTGAACGCCAAGGTTTCAGTTAACTTCTTATGGCAGGTCAGGAGAAAGATGCTTGAATCCTGCCTGAGGAGAACAGCTGGCTTTGAAACTTGTTTACCTTTTTCACAGTGATCTGAAGTAGATGTTTTTGTTGTCAGAGAGTGGTGATGTCTGGCTTGAGAGTGACCGTGACTACACATATGATGAGCTCCTGCAGAGGGCTTTCAACCAGTTGCGGGAGAAGAATCCAGAAATGGCTACGGGTGAGAAAAAGAAGTTCATCATGAAACCACCTCAGGTGATTATTTCATTATTTATTTTTTTTTAGTGTATGTGTCTTGCAACACTGCTTCTGACCCAGGGCAGTGGACAAGATGCAGGGATGACCCATCATTCAGGAGGTGCTAAGATGAGAGGGAGGGTGGAGGGGTGTGGAGTGTATTCAGGAATGGAATGTGTGGGAGTGATTTTGTGCCTTTTTCTTTTTGGCTACCCCCCTTGTAAGGGGGAAAAGCCTTGGTATATGTATGTATGTTTCAGAAGCATATACCTGTCATCCAGGAGGAGCCAAGAAAAGAAGGAGGGAGGGGTGGTGAATGAGATTGGAGTATGTGGGGATGAAATAGGTGGGAGTGGATATGCCTTTGACTTTGGCTACCTCCCTTGTAAGGGGGAAAAAACACTTGGTATATGTATGTATGAATATATGCAAAGGCAGCCAATATTCTAAATATATGGATGGGAATTCACCTGTTCAGAATTGGAGATTATGTAAGTTTTAAGTTTTCTCATCAAGTTTGGCCGAATTCACTCGCCCGTCTCTGCTTTGCCTCAGCTGTGGGGAGGGATTAGGGCGGTTCAGGAACCAAAGGCCGAGGGCATGAACTGGTCTGGGTAAGTCACCAAAGAATCAAGAGGTCACTGTCGTATAACCTTTGACCTGAAGTGCTATTTCCTTGGTCTTTAATGTAGTTTGCATTGAAATGTCGTGAGAGTTTTCTCAGTTGTCATTTGACTTCACCATTCTGTTCCACAGGTTGTTAGGATCGGGTCAAAGAAATCCGCATTTGCCAACTTCTCAGAGATCTGTCGGCTTCTTCATCGTTTGCCAAAACATTTACTGCAATTCTTATTAGCAGAATTGGGTACTTCAGGCAGTATTGATGGTAAGTAGCAGTAACTTTGGCATGGTATTATGCAAGACAAACTCTTTCATTATTCAATTGTAGATTGATAGATTTGTACACTTGACCCTTGATGTCATACTTCTGACATTTCACCGCCATGAGAGATATAAAGATGCTCATATCCAAAAAGAGGTGTGGAAGGCAGAGGTGGATGGAGTTAACAGGAGGGGACGACCATGGATGAGATGGATGGATGGAGTAAAAGGGGCATTGAGAAAGAGTGGGATGTCTGTTGAGGAAGGAAGGGAGAAGATAGGGTTGAGTGGAAAATGGTTATACATGAATGATGCTGTGATGCATAGAAGGAAGTAGGTGGGGGATGGGGTTAGGTAATACTTGTGTGTGAATGATATTGTGATGCAACCCAAAGGGATTTCTCCCTGTCTTCTTGTTTTCTGCATGAGGTGATGGAGAAGGGGGGGGTCACCGATTAAATGAAGTGGCTTTGCTGTAAATGTGTTGTGTCCTGCTACTTTGCTTCCAACACAGGGCAGTGGGTGAGATGCAGGGATAACCCATCATCCAGGAGGAGCCAAGAAAAGAGGGAGGGAGTGGTGGGGATGGAATGGGTGGGAGTGGATTTGTCTTTTGACTTTGGCTACCTCCCTTGTAAGGGGAGAAAAGCCCTTGGCATATGTATGTCTGTCTGAAAAGGTGGGTAAACCATTTGACAAGCATTACACTAACAATAGTTCATTGCATCTGTGTCCCTAGTTGTTGTTTTATGGAGATGGTTGAGGAGAAGAGAGAGTTGTGCATAAAATTTAGATTGATCTTGGTAATTATGCAATAATGTGAGGTTAAATTAGTGCCATGTTAGTATAAACAAGTAATTAAATGTTGATGTGAAATAATTTTTCATTGTGCTAAAGTGAGCCTTCTTTTCTTGCGACACTGCTTCTGACCCAGGGCAGTGGACAAGGTGCAGGGATGACCCATCATTCAGGAGGTGCTAAGATAAGAGGGAGGGTGGAGGGGTGTGGAGTGTATTCAGGGATGGAATGGGTGGGAATGATTTTATGCCTTTTTTCTTTTTGGCTACCCCCCTTGTAAGGGGGAAAAAGCCTTGGTATATGTATGCTAAAGTGAGAACACCTTATAAAATTATCTTTTCTTTCAGGTAACAATCAGTTGATCATTAAGGGTAGATTCCAGCAAAAACAGATAGAAAACGTCTTGAGAAGGTAAGAGGGTCAGGAAAACAAATGTTACATGCATACCAAAGATTCTTTGCATGGGGGTTAGTCTAGTGAAAGCTTGCATCCATCCCACATCCAGCAAAAACAATTTATTGTCCCTCCCATCTTAACACCTTGTGATTAATTGTAAAGTGAGTTTTGTATACGGATGATGATGTGATGCATGAGGTGAGATGGGGGATGGGGGGTGAGGGAGTACGTGTGAGAAGTAATTTGACGCAGCCTGAAGGGATTTCTACCCAGGAGAGGGGGGGGTCGCCGATTTAATGAAGCTGCCTTGGTGTGGATGTGCTATGTCTTGTGACACTGCTTCTGACACAGAGCAGTGGACAAGATGCAAGGATGACCCATCATTCAGGAGGTGCCAAGATAAGAGGGTGGAGGGGAGGGGAGTGTGATGGGGATGGAATGGATGGGAGTGGTTTTTATGGTTTTTGACTACCTCTCTTATAAGGGAGGGGGGGGAGCCTTTGGTATGTGTATGTAAGTTTTGTATTTCTTATTACTACTGATGTATTGATTCCAGATATATCAAGGAATATGTCACCTGCCACACTTGCCGATCTCCAGACACCATCTTGCAGAAGGATGCCAGATTGTATTTCCTTCAGTGTGAACAGTGTAACTCCAGATGTTCCGTAGCTCCAATCAAGTCCGGTTTCCAGGTGAAGTATTGGACATTGTTGATCCGTTATTCACATTTGGAGACAAGTTTGACTAAATTTGTGTTGTTTTTCTGAATGGCTTCCAACATTTGAAGACTTCTTCTCATGACTTCTTGCCACCTGATGGTTAACCTGTTTGTTCTATTTCACTCATTATTTCCTTTAGTAATAAATTTTGCCACTACCGGTGCATTCTTCAATATAGTCAGGAAGGCTTTTATTTGTATGTGTGTGTGTATATATATATATATATATATATATATATATATATATATATATATATATATATACATATATTTTCCTATGGATCCCAAACCTGCATAAATGAGAGGAATGTGAACTAAACATATTTTTCTTTTTCTTTTTCCAGGCTGTGGCAAACAAACAACAGAGACAGGCCATCAGAGCAAGCAAGAACTAAGAAAAATTATATTAGGATTTATGTTTTCCAATTGATCCTACTAGCTTAGCTGTTTGGATGAGAAAAGATATATCTGCCGTTATTTGGTTATTAATGAAAATTTGGAACTGTTGCCTCTCTTTAATCTAATATTTGTATCTATATATCAATCCACATGCTTTCCATTATCCCATGTTATTCGTGTTCACAATAGAAATAAAATTGTTCCATAGTGTTCCTTGTGTTCTTCACCAAAGCTTGGTAATACCATGGCCACATTGACTAATTCAGGCCTTGCTGTGGATGTGCTGTGCCTTGCGACACTGCCTCTGACCCAGGGCAGTGGACAAGGTGCAGGGATGACCCGTCATCCTGGAGGTGCTAAGATGGGAGGGAGAGGGGAGGGGAGTGTATTTATGGATGGAATGGGTGGGGATGATTTTATGCCTTTTTCTTTTTGGCTACCTCCCTTGTAAGGGGGAGAAAGCCTTGGTTTATGTATGTAGTAGTAAGAGTACATAACCAATCCCATGATTTAGTGACCACCTAGTGTTGCAACAGACAAACGTCTGTTGCATTAATCGTTTCTGTTGAGCAAGGGAGATATGCAGAGTTGAGAATTGCTGTGTATAGATGATACTGTGATGTAAGGGAGGGGAGGGTTCAGGAGTGGTTGAGTGTGTGTGATATTTTAATGCAGCCCAAAGGGATTTCTCCCAATCTCTTCTTTTCATGCACAAGGGGATGGGGTCAGTGTTGATTAAGTAAAGCTGTATTGCTTCAGACCAAGGGCAATGGGCAGTATGCAGGGATGACCCATCATCCATGAGGAACTAAGATAAGAATGAGGAAAACCAACACAAATGATAGCAATGCACACATCCCTCAGTCCATTGTCACGTGACGACATATTCCTCCACTGCACTCGCCAACTAGTTCTTTGTATTAAAGAAAATGGGGGATGCAGGGACAAGTATTGCCTGCATTGTAACTATGAAATGGTGGTAGTTAAGACTTGTAAACCATGGACTCCCTGCCCACAATGCTAAATGAGACACTGAAGGCAGAAAGGAGTTTAAGTGTATCTGAGATGTATTTACAAAGTATGTTAGGGATTGCAAGGATTAATTTTGTGAAAAATGAGGAGCTGAAGTGTAGAGTGGGGTTAGAAAGAGCTGGCAGGAAGGATATACAAAAGAATGACTGGATAGTTTGGGTATATGGGAAGAACGAGTGAAGAAAGACTAGCAAAAAGAATGTAAAAGGCATAGGTGGATGGAGTGAACTTGAGGGGAAGACCAACTATAGGATGGGGTGAAGTGGCCTTGGGTGAATGTTGAGTAGAGAGAGGAGGCAAGAGATTGTGAGTAAAGTGGTGAATGGATAATAAAATGATGCAGCCTAAGAGAATTACTTCTTGTCTGCTCTGCTAATTCTAGAATGGATGATTGTGGACAATATGATACACAAAAACCCTATGGTTGTTTCTTTTCAAAGCCTTAATCTGCATTTTTAAAACACGTCTCCAGTGTTTTCATTGCATGCGTATATATACGGTGTGGGTGCAAGAGGTAAGTACAAGGGTAATGGGCCATGGATTGGAAATGGTTCAAGAAAATGGAAAATAAGTCAATTGTTGCTTGCAGGATCAGAGGAAAGGAAGTTGAAGATAAATGTGAGTAAAAGTAAGGTGATGAGATGTACAAGGGGAGAGGATGGCAGCAAAGTGGAAGTATCAAGGGAGAGAGGCTGGAGGAAGTGAATAGCTTGATACTTAGGGGGAAATGGAGGAGTGGAGGTGGAGATAGAATGCAGATTGAGAGAAGCAAGTAAATGCCTTGGGGGATTAAAAAGTATATTGGGAAATAGACAATTGGGAATGGATGCTAAGAAGAGATTGTATGAAAGAGTGATTGTGCCGACAGCACTATGGGGCAGAAACGTGGAACATAAGAAAGGAAGAATTTAAATGTGTTTGAGATGAAGTGCTTGAGAAGTATGGTAGGGGTTACTAGGCTGGATAGAGTGGGGGTGGAAAGGGAGTTGGAAGGTAGAATTGATGAAAGTGTATTGGGATGACGTGGATACATGTAAGGAATGAGTGAAGAAAAATTAATAAAAGAGATGGAGGGAGTGAACATGAGGGGGCAACCAAGGATGAGGTAGATGGATGTAGTAAAAAGGACATTGGGAGAGAGGGGAATGCCTGTTGAGGAAGGAAGGGAGAAGACAGAAGATAGTGGTGAGTGGAGAATGGTTGTGTATGGATGATACTGTGATGCATGGAAGAGAGAAGGGTCATTGATTAAATAAAGTGACCTTGCTGTGCCTTGCTCCTTTGCTTCTGACCCAGGGCAGTGGGCGAGATGCAGGGATGACCTATCATCCAGGAGGAGCCAAGAAAAGAGGGAAGGGTGGTGAATGGGAGTGGAGTATGTGGGGATGGAATAGGTGGGAGTGGATTTATGTTTTTTACTTTGGCTACCTCCCTTGTAAGAGAGAAAAAGCCCTTGGTATATGTATGCATATATATGTGTGTTTGTGTGTACCAGGGCCCACACATGGGGTGAGGGGGGCAGGGGGATGAATATACCCTGGGGGTGGCACATTTAGGGGGTCGGCAATTCTAGTCTGGACATGCCGCCTACAAGGCTGACAAAATAATTATAATAAAAAAGAGGTCAAAGGAGCCCTGAATATTTTACCGAATATGAAATATTTTTCCTTTATCCTTTCTGCAATAAGGACGTTAAATAAAAAAATTAAATCTGTTTAACTATTTTGCAAGCCAATAGCTATAATAGGCAGCAAGGAATGGTGGAGATTGGAGGTGGTGAGGGGGGACTTGGGGGGAGCGGCACAGAATCTTAGCCCGGGGCGGCACTTAGGCATGTAAGGGTTCTGATATATATATATAGTAGTAAATGTCCATCACAGAACATCCGATAAGGACAAATCTGGAGTATATAAGATACCATGTCTCGATTGTGATAAAGTGTATTGGGGACAAACAGGATGTGATCTACCCACTAGGATCAAAGAACATAAAAATTCTTTAAAATACGGCCAAGAAAACTCAGCTGTGTTCCTCCATTCTAGCCTTTTGGATCACAGAATAGATTGGAAGAATGCAGCTACAGTATACAATTCACATTGTAGTTTCAAAAGAAAAATTATTGAGTCCTCATTAATAAAAAAGTTTCCAAATTATAATACTTCCAAAGGTCAATGGTCACCTGATGCCATAACTAGTATGGCAGTTGACAAATTCATCTCCACAGGACGTAACGTCCGACCTCACTCAGGGCAAGTGACCTGAGGCTTACTGAGTTCCCCAATGTTACTTCCTCCTCTGTATATAACCCCTTGTCTATGTACCTTATAATTGCAACTGCTGAAGAGGACCACAGTTAGTGGTCGAAATATACGGTTTACTCTGTATCTCAGCTTATCTTTCTCCGAAAGTGGGTTTAAGTTATTTATATACATATGTATATACATATATATATATATATATATTATATATATATATATATATGTATGTATGTATGTATATATGTATATATATAATATATGTATATGTGTAATATGTAATACAAACGCTCCTCAACTTACGTTTTAGTTACGTTCCGAACGGCCGAACGTAAGTTGAAAATGAACGTAAGTTGTTACTGTACTATACATCCGTAAATTCTATTACCGTATCTTACAAAACACCCCTAAATCATTCATTATACACATAACATTGTAAAATAATAACATTAATTTCAAATAAATTAAATTCAAGCAACATAAATTGAGATGGTGGAGGAGGAGGAGGAGGAGGAGGCAAGGCACTTTCAGTCTGTCGTTTGTGCAATGTAAACAATGGACGCAGCGTCATGCGTAAGTATCGTTTGAACTACGGAGAGCGCGCTAAACTAAAAAATTCACTCATTTTTTTTTTTTTTTTAATTTTTTTAGTCAGTTCAAACGTAAAACGAATGAACGTAAGTAGAGGAGCGTCTGTATATATAATATATATTTATATATATATATATATATATATATATATATATATTTTTTTTTTTTTTTTTTTTTTTTTTTTGGGGGGGGGGGTTAGGTTCAGACAAGCCAGGGAAATGAAACACACAATAACACTAAGGCACACAAGATTTAATGAACACTAGGCTCGGAGGTCACGGACGAGAGCTCGTAGGGGGAAGGTCCGGAGTGAGGGCCTCGTCAAGTGTCGTGGGCTGAGAGCGAAGGGCCACAGGAGGGAAGGTCCAGGGTGAGGGCCTTCAAGTGTCGTGGGCTGAGAGCGAAGGGCCACAGGAGGGAAGGTCCAGGGTGAGGGCCCTCAAGTGTCGTGGGCTGAGAGCGAAGGGCCACAGGAGGGAAGGTCCAGGGTGAGGGCCTCGTCAAGTGTCGTGGGCTGAGAGCGAAGGGCCACAGGAGGGAAGGTCCAGGGTGAGGGCCTTCAAGTGTCGTGGGCTGAGTGCGAAGGGCCACAGGAGGGAAGGTCCAGGGTGTGGGCCTTCAAGTGTCGTGGACTGAGTGCGAAGGGCCACCTGAAGCTTGGAGATGTTGTGCCCGAGGCGACTTGCTGGAGAGAACTGGTTGACTTGAAGCTTGGAGATGTTGTGCTTGAGGCGACTTGCTGGAGAGAACTGGTCCCAAGGCGATTTGCTAACTACGGCGAGTATATAGGCCTAGTTCGAGTTATGCGACGGCCAGTCTGGTTTTGACCAGCGCCGCGTCACCACAATATATATATATATATATACATACACATACACACATACACTTCGACAATGGCCCTGGCTCATTGCCATTCCAGTGCCAGCAGACTCGCCATCTACCGTAGGGATCCCGTGGGACCCTACGCCCACAACGCCCATCTTGGATTGGGTGCGAGTACCCCCGCCTATCTCGCTTTGCTCGCCGGTGGCACGGGCGCTGCAGTTCTAATGGGACGGCCCTCACCTTAGCTTCTCACACATAGGAAAGTGTTATTTTACGGGACAAAATGGCTGCTTGCCACCAACTCACGTTAGCGTGCACGTTGGCTGTTCATCCTGCCCAGCTTGCATGCTTGCTCGTGTATAACACTGAATGTCAGAATGGGAATATTTCCACCGGCTAGTGTTGTCCATTAGATGTACTGGCTGTACATGCTTTGTGTATACATACATATACCAAAGGCTTTTTCCCCCTACATGGCGGGTAGCCAAAAAGAAAAAGGCATAAAAACCACTTCCATCCATTCCATTTCCTATATATTCCACTCCCTCCCTCCCTACCTCTTATCTTGGCACCTCCTGGATGACGGGTCATCCCTGCATCCTGTCCACTGCCCTGGGTCAGAAGCAATGTCGTAAGACACAGCACATTCACAGCAAGGCCGCTTTATAGATTCGGCGACCCCCCCCTCTCCGTCCCCCCATGCAGAAAAGGAGAAGACGATGAGAAATCCCTTCAGGCTGCGTCAATTTTTTTCTCGTACATACTTCCTCACCCCACATCCCCCACCCACTCCATGTTTGTAACTTATGTAAATGGTACTTCCTATTGCAATAAATATATTTAGTATTTGTCGTGTGTTTGGCTGTCTTTTTTATATACCTAATATGTAGAATACAGGCAATTAGGAGCAACGATCCTTGGAACTCGTCTCCTATTCTCTAATTTTCTAACATACCTAGACTCAAATTCATTACAAAGGCGATTACAAAGGATTACAAAGGCGGAGCATGCCGACAGGAGACCTTTTGATCCATATCTAGGTCGGATGCGAAAAAAATCATATTAATAATAAAACAATAAATAAAAACTATAATAATGTAAATAACAAATAAAATACATAAATAAATGCATAGGTATAGTTAAATAATAAACAAACAGGTAAATAGTAAATAATAATAAATTGACATATAACTAATAATAAATGAAAATCAGACAGACAAATGATAACAAAACAAAAACAAATAATATAAGATAAATTATAATCATTACAGCATCTTACTTAGGTATTTATCTCACTGATTCTTAAAGCTTCGAACTGAACTACATTGCACTACCTGTGCAGGAAGTTTATTCCATTCATTTACTACACGGTTGGCAAAGTTGTTTCTACCTACTTCTAAATTTAATCTATTTCCGGATAGTTTGAGACCATTGTTTCTTGTCTGATTCTCATTCAATGTGAAAATTTGGTCACTTTGATGTTGTCAATTCCCTTTAAAATCTAAGACCTGTATCAAGTCACCTCTGAGTCTACGCTTTTTTAGGGAAAACAGATTCATGTGTTTTAGTCGATTTTCGTATGATTTATTTTTGATATTTGGAATCAGTTTTGTGGCTCGCCGTTGTACTTTTTCCAGTCTGTCAATGTCTTTAATGAGATTCGGTGACCATACAGAAACAGCATATTCCAAATGTGGACGAACTAACGATTTATACTGATAATTACGCTGAGATCCTTTTCACTATCCACTGTTGTTTACGAATTTCTAAATTACTTGTTATCGTACATACATACATACATATACCAAGGCTTTTTCCCCCTTCCAAGGGAGGTAGCCAAAAAGGGAAAGGCATAAAAACACTCCCACCCATTTCATCCCCAAATACACTCCACACCCCTCCCACCCTTCCTCTCATCTGAGCACCTCCTGGATGACGGGTCATCCCTGCACCCCGCCCACCGCCCTGGGTCAGAAGCAGTGTCGCAAGACACGGTACATCCACAGCAAGGCCGCTTCATTTAATCGGCGACCCCCCCTCTCCGTCCCCCTTTGCATATAAGGAGAGGACGGGGAGAAATCCCTTCGGGCTGCGTCAAAATTTACTCACACATACTACCCAACCCCCACCCCCCGCCCATTCCTCCTCATGCAGTCACAATATCATCCATATACAACCATTCTCCACTCACCTCTGTCTTCCGTCCTCTCCCTTCCTTCCTCAACAGACATTCCCCTCTTCCCCAAAGCCCCCTTCACCCCATCCATCCACCTCATCCTAGGACGTCCCCTCATGTTCACTCCCTCCACATCTGCCTTCCATACCTCTTTTACTAGTCTTTCTTCACTCATTCTTTCCATGTGTCCAAACCATCCTAATATTCTTTCATCAACCCTATCTCCCAAATCCTTTTTCACCCCTGTTCTCCTCACCTCCTCATTTCTCACTCTATCTAGCCTAGTAACCCCGCCATACTTCTCAGACACCTCATCTCAAACACATTCAAACTCCTTCTCTCTTCTTCTCTTATGTTCCACGTTTCTGCCCCATACAGTGCTGTTGGCACAATCACTCCTTCATACAGTCTCCTCTTCGCATCCATTCCCAAATGTCTATTTCTCATTACACTCTTTAAACCACCAAGGCATTTACTCGCTTCTCTCAATCTACATTCTACCTCCACCTTCACTCCACCTTTTCCTGCTACACTTGCACCCAAGTATCTAAAACTATCCACTTCCTCCAGTCGCTCTCCCTTAATGTTCACTTCCAGTCTACTGCCACTTTCACCCCTTGTACATCTCATCACCTTACTTTTACCCACATTTATCTTTAGCTTTCTTCTATCACATACTCTCCCAAACTCTGCCACCAGCTTCCTCAATCCCTCCTCTGACCCTGCCACAAGCGCAGTGTCGTCCGCAAACAACAGCTGGCTCACCTCCCACTTTTCTCCATTTTCTTTAACCATCTCCAATCCCTGACTCACTACCCTAGCATTCACCTCTCGCACCACCCCATCCATGTATAAGTTGAACAGCCAGGGCGACATAACGCATCCTTGACGAAGTCCCACCTTTACTTCAAACCACTCACTCTCTCCATTTCCAATCCTAACACATGCTCTACTACTCACATAAAAACTCTTGACAGCTCCCAAAAGCTTTCCTCCTATCCCATAAATCTGCATAACCTCCCACAGTGCCTTTCTGTCTACCCTATCATAAGCCTTTTCCAGATCCATAAAAGCCCAAAAAACATCCTTCCCCTTTCCTATAGCTTTCTCACATATCTGTCTTACCACAAAGATCTGATCTACACAACCTCTACCCGTCCTAAAACCACACTGTTCCTCACCAATTACTCCTTCTGTTCCTCTCCTTATCCTCTCAATTAAGATTCTCCCATAATCGTACTTACCGTTATTTTTACCTATGTGCATTACCTTGCATTTACTTGTGTTAAATTTCATCAGCCACTTTTCAGACCATTGCTGTAATTTATCTAAATCTTCTTGAACATCTAATTGATTGTAGTGATCATTTGCCATGCCGCACAGTTTTGCATCATCAGCAAATTTTGGAAACAGTTCCAACTTTATCTATATCTTTGATTTCCAGTTATCATATATTTAGATTTGAACTCAAGTATTGTTTGAGATCGGGCTATATATCACCTTCTAAGCTATTCTACATATTTATACATTGGCTTTACAGCTTGTTTGGAAGAGATTTCCAGAAGGTTGAGTTGGGAAGAGAAAGGTTTGAAGATTAATGGCGAATGTTTGAACCGCCTAAGATTTACAGATAACATTATTCTTATTTGAGAAAGAAAAGACCTAAAGTAAAGAGATTGTAGTTGATGGTGAGAGTCTTGAAGAAGTTGAGGAGTATAATTATTTAGGCCAGATGGTGAAAGTGACAAGATCATAATAATGAAATAAAAAGACGTATTACAATTGGTTGGAGTGTTTGGTAAGTATAATAAAATCCTGAGAGGCTCTCTACCTTTATGTTTGAAACGTAAAATTTACAATAACTACATTCTACCTTCAATAATCTACGGGTGTGAGACTTGGAAGCTGACGAGGGCGATGGAAACAAAGCTAAGGACTGCACAGAGGAGAATGGAGAAGTCAGTGATGGGAATAACGCAGAGACCGAAAGAGAGCAAGTTGGGTGAAAGACCAGACAAAAATGAAATATATTGTTAAAGCGATAAAAGAGAGGAAGTGGAATTGGGCAGGTAAGTTAGTGCGAACGACTGATGAGCAATGGAGCAAGTGTGTTATTGATTGGACGCCGCGAGATAGGAAGCGTGGAAGAGGGAGACCAGACAGGTGGAGAGACGAGATAGAGAAGTTCGCAAGAGTGACGTGGCAGAGGTTGGCGCGGTCGTGTGAATCATGGAATGCTATGAAGGAGGTCTTTGTTCAGCAGTGGACTCGGGATGGCTGATTTGATTGATTGATGGAAAACTATTTCTTCACATCCTTTCGACATGTGGTCTTAATTTACTTCCATGACCTATTAAAGCCCTCCCATCTTCAAGAGATATCTTCTATCAATGCAATCTATCCCCTTTAGTGACCTGAATACTGCAATCATGTCACCTCTTTCTCTTAGATATTTCAAAGTTTGCAGACCCAATTTTTGGCTCTTCTCGTATGGTTGTTCTGCGAGGCTGGGGAAAAGTTTGGTATTCTCTCAATCTTCAATCTTGCTTCTATCCTTCACTCTGTGGGGACCATACTACTGACACATATTCCAGTCTTGGTCGTATCAGGGTTTATAATGTTTGCATATACATACATGAATACACACATCCATGAAAGAAAATTTATATATTTTCTGTTCTTATACTTAGCATGTTTTCCACGTAGTTTTAGTAAACAAACGTCGTATGGGTATACATGCTGGACTAGTTGCGAAATAACATAGTCACAAGGGTTGATGGGACTTATGTCGTATTTATAACGTCAATATAATTTTCCTGAACAGCAATGGCCGGAGCTGTTTTATTGAGAAGAGGTTACTCTTTCACATATCACTTGTCGCGAATTTATGGAAAATATATAAATAATGTCAGGAGACACATATCAACAACCAGGCTGAACCCAGTTATTGCCCATAGAACATTAGTGACAACTCCAGGTAACTATTTTATCAACTTAATTTACGAATGGAACATGCATGAAGTTAGGTACCCATGCCTGTATATGACAGTAAACTTTATGGTCACATAAAGATAGTTGGTATTTTTAGTAGTAAGTAGTAGTAGGATCTAGTGAACTAGGCAGGCAAAGTAGATTTTTTTTCACTGGCTTAATTGTATATTTTCAATTAGTGTGGCCATTGGTATGGAAGTGTTATGTAAATAGCAGTCATTATATATCAATAATTACCCTCTGCTTACATAATATTACCTGAGTCCTTACATGCTTAAGTGCCGCCCCAGGGCAAAGTTGTCAGCCCCCCCCCCTAATCACCAATACCCACCTCCTCCAAAACTGCAAATCAACTGAGTATGGATAAACAAAAGAAAAATAAAATGTTGATATTTTGAGTCATATTTGATCATTTATTCATGTAGACATTTTAGTTTTTAGCTTGCAAAATGATTTAAGATTTTAGAATTTGCATTTAATGCCCCCACTATAGAAAGGATAAGGGCAAATATTTCTTATTTTGTTGATTCAAACTCAAAAATTGTCTTTTATGGTAAAACATTCAGGGTTTCTATGACCTCATTTCTATTATCATCTATTTTGTCAGTCTTGCAGAAGGTAAGTTTAGGTTAAAATTAATGCCCCGTAAAAGTGACACCCCTGGGCATATGCCCCCCCCCCCCATGTGAGGGCCCTAAACATAACCTAATGAAATAATACCTAACCCCTTCGAAGGCCTTGAAAATTTAAGGAAATTAGTGCCATCTTGGCGTTAATATGATCTCAGTTTAGCACACCTTTAGGTATAAAGTTAGTTTTGGGTGGGTAGGTTAGTAATACTTTATTTCTGTTTATTTATTTATTTATTTATTCTCTTTGACTGGCTACCTCCTAATATCCTAGTTTGACAGTATGGTGATAATAGACTTTGTCAAGAAACCTTAGGTTGCTTTAGTGAATTAAGATAACAGTATTAGACATAATTATTTATTGAGATTCTCAAACTCTGTCATAATCAACAAAACACTGCCTTGTTGCCTGCACTTTTATTTTTTCACCAAAATATAAGCATACAGTGAAAATAGCATATTATGGGTGCCCTATAGTAAAAATACTTTCATCTATATACCAAGGGCTTTTTCCCCCTTTACCAGAGAGGTAGCCAAGTTAAAAGGCATATATTCACTCCCACCCATTTCATTCCCACCAATTCCACTCCCATCCATCACCCATTCCTCCCTCTCATCTTGGCTCCTCATGGATGACAGGTTGCCCCTGTATCCTGCCCACTGCCCTGGGTTAGAAGCAAATTAGCAAGACACAACACATCCATAGTAAGGCTGTTTCACTTAATTGGTGACTCCCCCTCTCTATCCCTTCATACAGAAAAAAGAGAAGATGGGGAGAAATCTCTATGGGCTGTGTCAAATATCGTTCACACATATCTACTCCCATCCTTTCATTGCAGCATCGCCTATACTCAGCCGTTCTCCAATCACCCCTATCTCCTGCTCTCTCCCTTCCTTGCTGAACAGACACTCCCCTCATGCTCAACACCTCTTTCACCCCATCCATCCATCTCATCCTTAGTTGTTCCCTCAAATTCACTCCATCTAGCTCAGCCTTCCACACTTTTTTTTTTCACTAATCTTGCTTCACTCATTCTTTCCATGTGTCCAAACCATTCCAACACTTTCATCAGACCTATCTGCCTATCTGCCCTCTCATTTTCAACCCCGGCTCCTAATTTCTTACTACATCCAACCTTATAACCCCTACCATACTTCTCAAACATTTCATCACAAACACATTCAAACTTTTCTCCTCAACATTTCTTAAATTCCAAGTCTTTGACCCATACAGTGCTGTTGGCACAATCATCCCTTCATATAATCTCCTCTTTGGATCCATTCCCAAAGACCTATTTCTCATTACTTTTTTTAATCCCCCAAGGCATTTACTTGCTTCTCTCAGTCAATAATTTATCTCCAACTCCACTCCTCCCTGTCTTTCCACATGCGACTCCAAATACCTAAACCTGTTCACCTCCTCCAGCCTCTCTCCTTTCAAACTTCCAACTTCATCCTCTCCCCTTGTACATCTCATCACCTTACTTTTACCCGCAATTTTTTTCTATATCTATTAAGGAATAGATCAATAAATAACATAGATTTGATGGATGTGAAAAAATATTACAAGGAGGTCTAATAGATGTGAGCATTTAGGTTCCATTTGGCATAGTTGTTCAATGAAATATTGTATAATAAGTGACATTAATTTGATACATTTGAGACATTAATTTGATACATTTGAAAATTACATAATTTGATTGTGTACATTTGATATTTTTTTCATAATTTGCTCTTGAAAAATAAATAACAGCTTGTAAGAGCAAAATAGAAGAAATATTACAACTTAAGATATGAGCATTTAGATCTGGTTTGGTAAGTTGTACAATGATTTCTCATATAAGTGATAGACAGGGTAAAGTAGGGAGGGGAGAGGATGGGTCTGCAGTTCTCTTCCACATTTCAATTTACTGAGTATTATATTGCTCAGATACAAGTACAACCTTAGAAAATGTTGTATAATGTGGGAACCTCATAAATTTTGTGTATGAATAGCACATGCCATCTTGTTTTATCGTTTTTTTTTTCTTGCCTAATCATCATTCAATTTACATTGTGTTTAGCAGGTTAAAAATAGAGACATGTCTCAAGATAGAATTTTTACTATGTATGGAAAACTCACTCAGTAATAATTATTTTCTTAATTTCAGCAAATTTTCATGGTGATTATGAATGGCAAGATCCCAAATCTGAAGATGAAGTGTGAGTATTTATTTTTCTTTATCAAATTTATATTCATACCCCTCTTAGGTGCAGATGGATAGGATTTCATTCAAGGAGTTTCAGTGTTCATAATTGAAAAATAGTGATGTAGATTTAACCCAACACCATTGGGACCTTAGGAGTGCTAGACATTTGGTCAAAATCCTTTATTACTGAAAGATTATCTTGAAACTTCAGCTAATATCTCATATCTTTGGAGCCAAAATAAAAAATAAGAAAAAATCTTTACATTCTGGACAGTCAAAGTTTATATTGACTGTCCAAGAATTTAATTCAATTAAAGCTGTTAAGTTACAGATCCTTATAATGAAACTATCTTAAGTAAATTATTGTTTATGAGTATACATGTATATTGCAGGGTAAATATAACTTTTATAGACCGTAATGGCAATAATATACCAGTAAGAGGAAAAATTGGGGACAACGTTTTATATCTTGCTCATCGATATGACATCGACCTAGAAGGTATGTAGCATACAATATTTGTATTATAGCATATACTGTACATACTGAAGTACATTTGTGTGTGGGCAAAGCCAGACTTCGTTGAACATTGATGAATTGATTTTATGTAAATGTTGGTTTGTCCACATGGATGAAAATTTATGGCAGGAGCCAGAAAGATGTAAAAATATATTTATCCATGTCTCTTGAAACAAGTTAAAACCTGAAATCTCTCAAATATCTTTCACATAGATCTTAGAATATGCTAGAGGAAATCAGTTGAAAAATAAGTAACAAGTAATTGAAGAAGATACAAGTGGTGCTCTCCTATTCCTATAAACCAGCGATATAGAAGCAATGTGATGCTAATACATCACAAACAGTCCATAGGTAAAGGAGGCAAAGAGGAGAGCAGATGTGAAATGGGGTAGGAGTATGACAGAAAATTTTGAAAGTAATAAAAAGATGTTTTGGAAAGAAATTAAGAGAGGAAGAGGAGGCGAATCAAGTAGGGAAGAAAAGGTAAAAGGTACAGATGGAGAGTTGATAATGGAAGAGATGGCAGTGAGGGGAAGATGGGCAGAATATTTTAGGGAGTTGCTGAATGTGAAGGAGGATAGGGAAGGAAAGATAGCTGCAGTGGGAAATACGAAGAAAATGAGAGTGATGAGTGAGGAGAATGGAGGAGAAATAAGGAAGGATGAGGTGAAGGCAGTTGTAAAGATGATGAAAGCAGGTAAGGCACCTGGTCTGGATGGATGTCATGCAGAATGTCTGAAAAAGGGAGGTTCAGTGATGGTGGACTGGTTGGTGAGGTTATTTAATGTTTGCTGGAGAGAGGGTAGAGTACCGGAGGACTGGAGTAGTGCCTGTATAGTTCCTCTTTACAAGGGAAAAGGGGACAAGTGTGAATGTAGTAATTTCAGAGGGATTAGCCTGTTGAGTGTAGTAGGGAAGGCTTATGGGAGAATCTTAATTGAGAGGATTAGGAGAGGAACAGAAGGAGTAATTGGTGAGGAACAGTGTGGATTTAGGACGGGTAGAGGTTGTGTAGATCAGATCTTTGTGGTAAGACAGATATGTGAGAAAGCTATAGGAAAGGGGAAGGATGTTTTTTGGGCTTTTATGGATCTGGAAAAGGCTTATGATAGGGTAGACAGAAAGGCACTGTGGGAGGTTATGCAGATTTATGGGATAGGAGGAAAGCTTTTGGGAGCTGTCAAGAGTTTTTATGTGAGTAGTAGAGCATGTGTTAGGATTAGAAATGGAGAGAGTGAGTGGTTTGAAGTAAAGGTGGGACTTCGTCAAGGATGCGTTATGTCGCCCTGGCTGTTCAACTTATACATGGATGGGGTGGTGCGAGAGGTGAATGCTAGGGTAGTGAGTCAGGGATTGGAGATGGTTAAAGAAAATGGAGAAAAGTGGGAGGTGAGCCAGCTGTTGTTTGCGGACGACACTGCGCTTGTGGCAGGGTCAGAGGAGGGATTGAGGAAGCTGGTGGCAGAGTTTGGGAGAGTATGTGATAGAAGAAAGCTAAAGATAAATGTGGGTAAAAGTAAGGTGATGAGATGTACAAGGGGTGAAAGTGGCAGTAGACTGGAAGTGAACATTAAGGGAGAGCGACTGGAGGAAGTGGATAGTTTTAGATAGTAGCAGGAAAAAGGTGGAGTGAAGGTGGAGGTAGAATGTAGATTGAGAGAAGCGAGTAAATGCCTTGGTGGTTTAAAGAGTGTAATGAGAAATAGACATTTGGGAATGGATGCGAAGAGGAGACTGTATGAAGGAGTGATTGTGCCAACAACACTGTATGGGGCAGAAACGTGGAACATAAGAGAAGAAGAGAGAAGGAGTTTGAATGTGTTTGAGATGAGGTGTCTGAGAAGTATGGTGGGGGTTACTAGGCTAGATAGAGTGAGAAATGAGGAGGTGAGGAGGAGAACAGGGGTGAAAAAGGATTTGGGAGATAGGGTTGATGAAAGAATATTAGGATGGTTTGGACACATGGAAAGAATGAGTGAAGAAAGACTAGTAAAAGAGGTATGGAAGGCAGATGTGGAGGGAGTGAACATGAGGGGACGTCCTAGGATGAGGTGGATGGATGGGGTGAAGGGGGCTTTGGGGAAGAGGGGAATGTCTGTTGAGGAAGGAAGGGAGAGGACGGAAGACAGAGGTGAGTGGAGAATGGTTGTATATGGATGATGTTGTGACTGCATGAGGAGGAATGGGCGGGGGGGTGGGGGGTGGGGTAGTATGTGTGAGTAAATTTTGACGCAGCCCGAAGGGATTTCTCCCCGTCCTCGCCTTATATGCAAAGGGGGACGGAGAGGGGGGGTCGCCGATTAAATGAAGCGGCCTTGCTGTGGATGTACTGTGTCTTGCGACACTGCTTCTGACCCAGGGCGGTGGGCAGGGTGCAGGGATGACCCGTCATCCAGGAGGTGCTCAGATGAGAGGAAGGGTGGGAGGGGTGTGGAGTGTATTTAGGGATGAAATGGGTGGGAGTGTTTTTATGCCTTTCCCTTTTTGGCTACCTCCCTTGGAAGGGGGAAAAAGCCTTGGTATATGTATGTATGTATGTATGTAAGAACTTTGGGAGGGCCAGGGCACTTATGTGTGTATATATATATATATATATATATATATATATATGAGAGAGTGATAGGTGGGGAAGGGTAAACGAAGATGGGCTAAGAATACATTTATTGTTCTTACGTTTCGGTTATTATAACCTTCCTCAGAGAACTTGTTACAGAACATCTTGGTCACAACATTTATACCCGTAGTGGGGGAACTTGTGAAGCTTCGAGTGTCAGGTTTTTTCTAGCGCATTTATTATTAAGAGACTGGCTGCTTTAGATAGGCATATAAATCCTTCTCTGTCGTTATTATTTTCTTTGACATTTATATGTGCAGCTTCAACTGTCTTTCTCATCTTCTTTTTTAATCCTTTGTGTAAAATTTCAACTTTACTCCATTCGGGAAGGTTGTTGCATATTTCGAGGTGGCGGACCAGGGAGTTGGACGTTCTGTGTGCTTTTAAAAGCACACAGAACGTCCAACTCCCTGGTCCGCCACCTCGAAATATGCAACAACCTTCCCGAATGGAGTAAAATTGAAATTTTAAACAAAGGGTTTAAAAAAGAAGATGAGAAAGACAGTTGAAGCTGCACATATAAATGTCAAAGAAAATAATAACGACAGAGAAGGATTTATATGCCTATCTAAAGCAGCCAGTCTCTTAATAATAAATGCGCTAGAAAAAACCTGACACTCGAAGCTTCACAAGTTCCCCCACTATGGGTATAAATGTTGTGACCAAGATGTTCTGTAACAAGTTCTCTGAGGAAGGTTATAATAACCGAAACGTAAGAACAATAAATGTATTCTTAGCCCATCTTCGTTTACCCTTCCCCACCTATCACTCTCTCATTTGTCTTAAACAATTTATCAATATATATATATATATATATATATATATATATATATATATATATATATATATGCAGAGTCCACTAGGAAAAGGAAAAACACACGGAGTCCGAGCGCTTTCGTGATATATTCACATTATCAAGGAGTACTCCTTGATAATGTGAATATATCACGAAAGCGCTCGGACTCCGTGTGTTTTTCCTTTTCCTAGTGGACTCTGCATATTTGTGATTCACGTGTGACTTGTGAAATTTGTGCATATATATATATATATATATATATATATATATATATATATATATAAAAATATATATATAAATATATATACACACACATACATATATGTATGACATATTTCTCTGTATGAATCACCAATCCAGCCACACAATCAGGTTATTCTTCCCCCAAAATACATCATAGGGAGATGAGACAAACTGAAAAGAAAAATAAAGTTAGTTTGGTCAATGGCCACAGTAAATAAATGCAAGAATGTGGCCTAAAAGGAAATTATTGTGTGAACCTCAGGCAGGTTCTTTGCAGATACCTGGAACATTTTCCCTCTCCCACAATAATTGATCACCTGTTTTTATTAATGGAGCTCAGGAGGCTTAGAACAGATATTGTGGCTCTCTCTGAGGCAAGAGGAGACTGGGCACTGGTAAGACAAGTAGCAAGGGCAACACCTACTTCTGGTCAGAGCATAGTTATGGGTCCCACCTCACAGGGTTGTTGTGGGTATGCCTAGCTTTATAAGGAGTATTCCAAATGATTAACATATGCTGGCGAGGTTGGAGTACGCTTTGGGCTTCATGTCTCTTATTGTAGTAGATGCTTCTACCAAGGCATATGAGCTTCAAGAAAAGGTGTTCTGTCCGGTTGATGAGTGTATGATGCTGGTGAGTTAGAGGCACACCTTAGGCTTCATCTCTCATAATGCAGTATCCACTCGTACTGAAACATATTAATGTAAAGAAAAAAAAATATGCCCAGCTTGACCCAATAGTCATTCAGTGCCTACCAAGGGACACATTGTTTTGGTGTGACTTCAGTGTGGATAGTGGCACTGAATTGGCCATGAAATATATGTTGTCCCCCATGACTGGAACAAACAGCAATAGGAGTTCTCTCTCTCTGAATTTTTCAAAGTCCAGAAGTTTGAGATTGTAGGTTACTGGTTCCAGAGACAAGAACCACACCAACGGACATGATGAAGCATTGCTGGAGGGATAAAGGAGATTGACCATATACTTGTTAGTACTTAATTGCAGTGGTTACTGAAGTGCTGAGTTCTTTGAACCTGATCCTATACTTGAGGTAGCAACACTCAGACTACATATCAACTCCAGAAAAATCCTTAAATGTAATCCATATAGATATCATCTACAGAAACCTAGGAATGGTGTGTGTATCTTGGAGTATGCAGCAGGACTCTGTAATCAATATAAAATGCTTGGTGACCTTAGGAATCCTGAAGAACTGTGGGACACCTTCAAACATGAAACATGAATGCCCAAGGTCAGAGAATGGTGTGGGCTCAAATGAGATTTTGGAGAATAGGTGAGCTTTGTTGCTCAATTGACTGGGGACTTGGACCTGTACAGGACTGAAATGGCAGACTAGAGCTCCCTTGAGTATGGAAAAGGAGAGGTACATCAGGGGAGTCACTTAAGATGCCAAGATCCATATCAATGAGAATGACTAGGCCAATTTATTGAGCCCCCAAAAAAGTCCACCCCAAATTTGACTCAGGTGAACACTGTATAAACAACCTATGGGTAACTAGTATATTCTCCCAATTGATGATATATTAAAGTCACAGTTTTTAGGAACATAAATCCTTTGTTGAACACAGTCTGCCTGTATGCAACTGTGTCTATCCATCTGCATACCAATGGCTTCTTCCCCCTAATTTTGTATTTTATCATCCTTCATTTTGCAACCCTTTAAATCATTGTGGGTTACCAATTTTCTCACAGGTGCCTGTGAAGCTTCCTTGGCCTGTAGTACCTGCCATGTTTATGTTGAAGGTCATTATTGTGATGAACTTCCAGAACCTGTAGAGGAAGAGGAGGACATGTTGGATCTTGCGCCATTCCTTAAAGACAATTCTAGATTAGGTAAAGTGTATTCCTTTAATGGATACCCAGAATTGGAATGGATGTGTGAATAAATTTGTATACATGTTTGTTATAAGTCATTATTTCACTCAGTCTCAAATTTTATATCTAGTACTGGTGGATAGAGCTCTTGAATGAAGTTGATTGTAATTCTTTTAGTTTGATAATTTTTAAAGGAGTGAAGTATATTAAGAATATGTCCATTTCTAATTTATTTTTTCTCCCTTTTTCCTCTTTTTTTGGGTACAGGTTGTCAGATAATACTTACAAAAGAACTTGATGGAATGGTTCTTGTACTTCCATCAGCAACTCGAAATTTTTATGTTGATGGTCATGTTCCAAAGCCACATTGACCTTCATAGAACATAGAATCTTTAAGAAAAACTCAGGAAACTTTTATTGTCAGAACATGTGGCTATAAATCATTCACCCCATTGATTATACAGAGCTATGAAGTTCTCTAAATGAATCTTATTATTTATTTCATGTTTTTATTAACACTGTAACCCTTGAACTACAACATACTATATGCATGACATGATTTGTTGAAAAATAATGTTACCCATTCCAGGATAAATGTAGTGGGGGATATTTTCATGTATGAATTACCTGGTCTTTGTTTAGAATATACACAAATTATAATATCATATGAAGAAAACAAGTTTTGTTACCAAATTTTGGCTGTTTCCCATTGCCTTATGTAATGTCATTATTTCAAGAGAACAATCAAGAGAAACATGTCTGATTGATTAAATGAGAACAATCTAAATCTGAGTGTCTAATTTAAAAGTAAATAGAATGAGGAGGTCCCCATGACAATTCCATCAGCTATGAATATATATAGTAAAATTTACTTGAAAGGTCAATATTCATTTCTGTTTCGTAGAGGAAAACATTTCTGAGGGAGACTGGGCTACCAGTTGTATACATAAGTAACCATAATTGAAATTGCTAAATGTTAAGTCTAAGGGTTATTGAAATGTACACATATTCATATTCACAGAAATTTATGGAAAGCCACAATATTTCATAAAGAAATGTAGTTTTGATTTTGAATTTAAAATTCATGTACATATTTGTAAAGATGTATAGGGTAACTTATACCTGGTGTTGGAAGAGTATATCACGGCTGCTAGCCAATATAGAAAAAATTGTTTGGCATGGAAACCAAAGTTTTCTTGTTAACAATATTGTCTTTTCATGCTTCTAAGAAGCAAAAACAAGATAAATTGTCAAAGCACAGAAAAGTTGAATAGTAAAGAACCATGTGTTCATAGTTTTGTAGATTGCAGAATTGTAGATTGAAAACTTTAATGTATTAGAAATTTGTTACAATAATTGAATGGTGACATATGGAATATTTTTTTTTTATACCCTCCTAGTGATTAGGTTCAATTCATACACTCTCTTTGTGACTTAATTCCATATTAATGCAGTAATGTGTTTATACAACTGTACCATATGAAACACACTTGGAAGACAAGGGAGGCAGTGAGGAAGAGACTGAATATTTTTGAGGAATATGATAGGAGTGACATGCATGGAAAGAATGAGAAATATGGAGGCAAGACAGAGAACACCGCTAGGAAGGGAGCTTAGATAGGGTTGATCAAAGAATGATAAGTGGTTTTAGCAAATGGAAAATAATGGATGAGGAAAGAGAGGAAAATATATGTGGATAGAGGGAGTTTCATGTCCAAAATAATAAGAACAACACTTGGAATACTATTCAGTGTCTATATATGTATATATATATATATATACATTTACCATAAGACCTTTTCCTCTTTTATAAGGGGTCCTGACCTCCGTAAGATGCTTGGTGCTACACCCATGATACAACCCCTTGTAGGATTTTTAAAAGACGTTAATTTATTCTATTATATTTAATCTTAACTGTGTCATACCTATGTATTGGTAATCTTACTTCTATTGTAGTTCGCTACTTAATGTCTAGGCTTCGTATATATTTCGTAATTATTTTAATAATTAGTCAGACAATAACGTTGTAGTTTTTTTTTTAATTTTTAGAATCTAATATTTTAACCTCGTTATCTATTTTATCCCATGGCACGAATGGTCTAACGACCCTGTGCCGGGCTTTTGCCCACTCTAATTAATCAATCAATCTTTTATAAGGGGGTGGCAGAGTGAAAACATACATCCAATCAGCACCCATCCCACACCCATGTGCCGGCCCTTTCGTCTTTATCAGATTGTGGATAAAGGATCATCCTTGAACTCTGCCACACTATTCTGGTCAAAGACAATGCAGCAAGACCCAGCACTTCTACAGCAGGTCCCAACAGCCAAAGCTGGTTTATCCCCACCACTGTATTTTATAGCAAACCCCACCTCATCCACTAAATAAAAATAAATAAATAAATAAAATACATACATACATATACCAAGGGAGGTAGCCAAAAAGAAATAGGCATAAAATCATTCCCACTCATTCCATCCCTAAATACGCTCCACTCCCCTCCACCCTCCGTCTTATCTTAGCACCTCCTGGATGATGGGTCATCCCTGCACCTTGTCCACTGCCCTGGGTCAAAGGCAGTGTCGCAAGTCACAGTGCATCCTCAGCAAGGCCGCTTCATTAAATCAGCGACCCGCCCTCTCTGTCCCCTCATGCATAAAAGGAGAAGACGGGGAGAAATCCCTTTGGGCTGCGTCAAATTTTGCTCACACATACTACCTCACCCCCCATCCATTTCACCTCATGCATCACAACATCATCCATATACAACCATTCTCCATTCACCCCTCTCCCATCCTTCCTCAACAGACATTCCCCTCTTCCCCAAAGCCCCCTTCACCCCATCCATCCATCTCATCCTAGGACATCCCCTCATGTTCACTCCCTCCACATCTGCCTTCCATACCTCTTTTACTAGTCTTTCTTCACTCATTCTTTCCATGTGTCCAAACCATCCTAATACTGTTTCATCAACCCTATCTCCCAACTCCCTTTCCACCCCTGTTCTCCTCCTCACCTCATTTCTCACTCTATCTAGCCTAGTAACCCCCATCATACTTCTCAGACACCTCATCTCAAACACATTCAAACTCCTTCTCTCTTATGTTCCATGATTCTGTCCCATACAGTGCTGTTGGCACAATCACTCCTTCATAATAAATAAAGAAATAAAATAATAATAATTATGGAGCCTAGTGTAGGCCTTATGGTCTCGCAGTCTCCTTCATTCTTATGTTATGTTCTCAACATCTTTTTTGGGTGCCACTTCCTCACTCATTTACGCTTCTCCATTCATTCCTATCTTTTGCACATTTTCTTTGCTCAACAGACATTTATCTTGCATCCAATGCCTCCTTCACCTAATCCATCCACCTTATTCTTGGTCTTCCTCTCAAGTTCACTCCATCCACTTCTGCTTTCCATACTTTATAATTCACCGCCACTCCTCCATTTCCTGCTACATGTGACCTCAAATAGTTAATCAAATAAATGCTCCTCTCATTTCACCACTTTCTGGATGAGGTTAAGTAAATACATATACCAAAAGGCCCTTTCCCCCCTTATAAGGGAGGTGGCCCTGTCAAAGCATGTACCCACTCTTCAGTCATCCAGTATCAGTTTTTTGTTCCTTCTTAGCCCCTTGAGGATAAAGGTTCATGCTTGTCCCCAGCCCACTGCTTGGGTCAAAGGTAATGCAGCAATGTTTATACATTAATGCATACGCACACATATACCAAGGGCTTTTTTCCCCTTACAAGGGAGGTAGCCAAAGTCATAAATCCACTTTTATCCATTTCATCCTTACATACTCCACTCCCATTGACCAGTCCTCCCTCCCTCCCTCTTTTCTTGGCTCCTGAGCCAAGAGACTATTTGTATATACACAAGTAATCGGGAAAATACATCCTCCTCTGCAGCTCAACAACTAATGTAAAAAACCAACTCTCTTCACTATTAGATCTATGGGTTCCTTACGTGGTTGCAGCTGCCTTTTCAGAAACTACAGAGGGCAAAGGAGAAGCGCAGTAAAGTGACTCATTATTTTATAACGGGTTGCAAAATACAGTATCACAAAATGAATTATTGCATATGGAATCATATACCAGGGTTTGCCTGTTGTAGATTTCTATCCTTTATCAAGATCAATATGTACTGTATAAACAAGTGACCCAAAAATGGAGCCCTGTGGAACTACACTTGTTATATCTCCCAACCAAAGGTTTCTTCATTTAGAACTAGGTGACTGAAAATTGAACTAGTTGCTTGTATGACTAGATAAGTTTCCTCTAATGGGAGGGACTAGTTCAAAAGACTTTTTCAAAGATGAAATTTTTCATATCAACATTGTTATCTGCAATACATGTAAAATTGGGTAGGTGATGTCAATGGAAGCATATATATCCAATGCTATGTTAACCATTATTGGTACTTGTTTTCCACGAGATTATCTCTCCATTTACTTTCACCAATTTACCTGTGAGGACACATTTATTGGCCTCTAGTTTTATGGTTTCTATTATATAAAATAATTATCATACGTAAATATTTTTTATCATTAGTACAGATCTGGGCTGTAAGTATGGATCCATATAAAACATATTTTCAAATTTAAGTGTGGAGAAAAAATAGTAATTTTTCTAATCTTTTATAATACCTATATTGTACTTTCCTATGCTAAAATACAGAGAACACATTATCTTACACTGTTTTCACTCCTGTCAACCACACAGAGTAATCCTGTGGCCTGAATTGCTGGCCATAGCCAGTTTCCTTGAGGTTGCAGATCTCCAACACGAGACCAGAGGCAACCGAATGGTTGACAAGGAGAAAAATTTGTTTTTAAGACTTGTGGTGGTTGTGGATAGAAGCCTCAGGAGGCCATGGGAGTTTATTGAAGTGGCAAGTTGAGAAAGGTCCGTCAGTTTTAGGTTAAGGTAGGGGAGCTCCAACAAAACAAGTCTGCCACTTTCATCTTTATATATGGTTCCTGACAGGTACTTCTTCAACTGCAGCATTAATATTAAAGTTGCATTTTACTGTGAAAAGCATACCAGATGCTTCCAGTAAAAATGAACAAACAATAGACTTGTTTTGATATAATTTTTCATATTAGAAATTCTACAAGGGTGAAAATGATTCATAAACATCATAAACAAAAATAATTCAAAACTTGTTCTGCATACAAGACTTCAGACATTGATCAATCATGCAGCTACCCCCACCATAACTTGTGAAACCATAATTATTTATGAAAACATGTAATGCCTCTTCTCCAGATTCAGTTTAAGCATCTTAAATTGTTTGTCCGTCATGGATTGCCATCGATACCCCAGGATCTGTGAAACTTCTCTTTCTGTGTCTTCATAGGAGCGGGCATTTTTGCACAACCACAGGTAGAATTCATTTGTCCACTCTGGATTTTTTGGCCAATCAGCCTGTAAAGAGAAACGAGAGAAAAATAATAGGAAAAGAATTCATATATAATTAATTCAATAACTCATAATTTATTATCTAAACTAGGGCCACCCATTCTCCAGGAATATTCTTATGCATTAATTTGTCTCATGGCATCACATTAACTGTATTTGTATACCAAAAGGCTTCTTCCCCCTTATAAGAGAGGTAATCACCCAAGACCTTCATTCATACTTCACCAATCCCACACCTATTGTTTTCCCTTTTATCTCCTTGAGGAAGAAGGGCCATCCCTGCTACCCACTCACTGCCTGGGTCAGAAGTAATGCAGTGAGAAACAGCACTACAGCAGGGCACAACAGCCATAATATCTTGGAGTCTGACAAAAATTTATTCCATTTGTTCCAAAGACCAATTATCCTTATCTGAAAAGGTGGAGGAAACACAGTCGTAGTTCAAAGAGAGATCTTGGGCCTAAATCTGAAACTGAGGGTCAGCTCCTTGTGTCTACGCACTACCAAATGGAGTCAAGGATATTAGTGGTTTTTAAGACGACAAGCAGTAGGGAAATTCAGGATGAATACTTACAGGTATTTCTCATTGGCCCCATCTAAAAATAAACATGTTCAAAAGTCTTAACTTCTATATTTTGCTGTCTCTGATAAATATAAGGAGCTACAATTAAAGGGAAAACAATGGGTGAAGGGTGGGAGCATGCCTTGGCTGACTACCTCTCTTATAAGGCAGAAGAATCCTTTTTGTATTTAGATAACTATGAGTGGGGATCTCCAGAACAGAAATGGGTCAGTTCTTGAACTGGACACTAGAACAAGGAGCCAGGTCTGAATTACCTTTAGAAGCAAAGCATTTCTTCTCACATAAAGGTAATGAAGATTCTTTGCAGTGTGAGCCAGAAGAAGTACTGTGGCTGTTGATATTTTTTCTCGAATCACCTTGGGGGAAAGAATGTACCTTTTGAGATCATATTTTAAGGAAAGGCATTGGTAATGTACAAAAAAAATCAAAGGACAAATCTGCATCAATGCTAATACTATATTCATATTCATATTACATAAACAAGAAACCCATTATTGGAGAAAGGGAAAAAAAAAAAAAAAAAGTTCTGTATATTACAACCATGAACTGTAGTCCTCTCCAGCTGACTGATGCAAAGAGATGAGAAAAGGAATATAAATATAACATTTAAACACAAGGGAAATTGAGGAGACTTATACCATCACCACAACTTTATTCCTGAATTTACCCCTACCCTACCAGCTACTTGATCCACATCCAATATCCTCTTAACAGTGCATAATGTACTGCCTTTGAGACTCCAAACCTATCAACTTCCAAGACTTCACCCCATACCATACAACACATAATGGAAGACTGCATTATACACAATCATGCACACAAACAACACAACATACACTCTGTAAAGGATTTGTGGGAAAACCCAGTTTCGGCTGTGGCATTCCTTGGGGAGACGGGACTGCTCGGACAGACAGTCTAGGGAACTACAACAACAACAACTTCCAAGAAGCCCAAACCCAAGAAGGATCCATGATGGCCGAACCTGAAACTGCTTACACAAAAGCAGCAGTGTGAGCTGCCACTCTTGCACCACTCCCCCCCTCCCAATATTTCCACCTAAATGACTTCACATGGAAAAAATTAGACAACAAAACAGTGTGTGCAAACACTATACAAGATTTTAAGAAAAAACTTGATGCTGAGAGATACAAAGACGGGTCACCACGAGCATAGCTCCCCTTCCGTATAATACAACTAGGTAAATACCAGGAGAAACCACAAACGTAATATGGGAACCCATCTTAGCCTCCTTATAGGGGTGAGTTTGCGATGTTAAACCAATTCATCAATCATCTCTCATGTGATCTCCCACTCCAGACTGGACCCAAGATCTTCCTCCAGTTTTTCACAAAAGGAGAGTTGACAACTGGCAACTGCTTCCCTCCAGCCCCTATTCCTAAATTTTCTTCCCAAATAATTCCACGGGAGAGCCCAAGAACAATTGCTTGCTACTGTACAATTGTGGGTTTCCAGAAGAGAAACTCATGGCAGCAACTCTTACTCTACAAAGAGAACTGCATGCAGTCATACCTGAATAGGAACTGATGTAATCCTTCAATACTCACCAAGGTATGCAGGTATGGGCACTGGCGCGTCAACAGGAGAAGCGAAGAATCTATTCGATCATGGAAGGACCTGCCATAGCCATCGCAATTATGGACACATGAATATTTACAAGTAAACCATAGATTAAATGTAAAGCTTACACCTAGTCACACCAAAGTTAACTATGCAAAAGAAATGAATATTCCAAGAGTTAGAGCAAGAAAAATGAACAGGGAGTATAAAAGAAACAACATGTAAATCTTCTATGAGAAAACCTGAGAAATTAATTAACGTCTTGATAAAAACTTGCTACTTACCGTGCCATGTGAAAACGAGGCAATTGCTTTTGGGCGTACACCTCCAGGTCTGACTTATACAACTCAATAATTTGTATAATTACTGGTGCCTTGACCTAGAAAAAAAAAAAAAAAAAAAATATTACAATGAAACCTGTAACATTGTAAACCTGTAACATTGCTTGGCATTTACCCTTAACATACAATGATTCCAATGTCAGCATCGTGAGGCACAAGTGGGTGTACAAGGGTGCCAATGTCGGCATCCTGATGATATTAATTTTGTAGCTATGTGACTCATATTCTGTATTTACCTAGTTGTATTTTACAGGAAGAGGAGCTATGCTCATGGTGTCCTGGCTTTGTATCTCGCAGTGTCTAGTTTGTTCTTAAATTCATGAATGGTTTTTGCGCACACTATTTTTTCGTTCAGTTTGTTCCAAGTGTCCACCACTCTTATGTGAACAAGTCTGATTGTGTTTTCTGTGGTTATCAACATTCAAGGTGAAAGAGAAAAGTATTACAACTGTAACTTTATATTCATATCATGTGTATTGTGATGCATCATCAAATCATCATCCCTTAGGCAGCCAAATGTGTGTGTGAGTATTTGACTCATATTGAAGAAGTCAAAAAACACAAAACCTAGTAGGGCCCAAGAGCAAGAGTTGGTTTACCCCCACCACTTCATTACATGGTGACCCACCATACTGATTCAGTATGTCACAAACTCCCCCTTTCAATGGGAGCCAAGATGTATCATGCCATTAAATTCCCTGCTCACTTTGCAAATATATATATATATATATATATACATATATATATATATATATATATTATATATATATATATAATAAATTATTTGATTGATTTGGTTTAACGTCACAAACTCCCCCCTATCAGGAGGCAAGGACGGTGCCCCTTACAGAGGACTTTGTAGTGTGGAATTTAATGAACCATGCCCTTGGTCCAACTCACCAAATATAATAAATAAATAAATAACCAAATAATTAAATCAATATATAATAATATATGATAAAATATAACAAATAAATAAGCAAAAAATTCAATCAATCCATCAATCAAGCTTAAACAAGTCTAATCAGCTCACTTGTGAGTATGGTGAATCATACACAACACTTTTGACTGGTGCCTTGTGCTGCCAAATGATCTCCTTTTTTGAGCTCCCTTCTAAGCACAAATGAATTCTCAATCTCGGATTGTTGTAACGACATCTTTTCCATGCTTTAGGGTTGAGCGATCTTCCGTTTTCTGTATATTTGTTCTGGATGATGTGCATGTCCTTGAGAGATGTATTTCCAATCAGTTCCAGTAAGTCCTCTCCTATATTCTGCAACATAGCAAATAAAAAGAAAATTGTACATACATATACCAAGGCTTTTTTTCCCCTTACAAGGGAGGTAGCCAAAAAGGAAAAGGCATAAAGGAAGAAAATTTTATTAGCACAAAATGACTCTGAATGGATAAATGGTTGACAAGGCTGTATTACCTTTGACCCAAGCAGAGCAGCAGGGGACAGGGACAACTCGTTATCACTCTCCTCATCCATTCAAGATAATTTAATGAAAACATCCCTTTGCACTCTCTCTTACCTGCTCAACAGGCATTCAACTTGCATCCAAAGCCCCCTTCACCCTATCCATCCATATTATTTTTGGTCTTCCTCTCAAGCTCATACCATCCATATCTACTTTCCAAACTCTTTGCTAATATTTCCTTATTCAATCTTTCCATGTGCCCAAACCACCTCAGTACTCTCTGATCTAGCCTACCCAACAGTTTCTCTACCATCCTCATACTGAATAATAATAATACTCTGAAATTCAAAGGAGAAAAATTACATGAAGTCATGAAAGCACTTACCTGTGGCGATATAATGAGAGTCTCAAGGTTGATAAAGGTTCCTGGATGAAGTAAAGTATGACCCAACTTGGTGACGTTAATCAGAGTCAACGACTTCAAAGTTTCACAGCATACACAACAAACCTAGGAAGAATTATTTTCTGTTTAAGATTCTGTAAAACCTCAAATAGAGAAATAAACAAAATAAAAAAGAAAGATTTTTTTTTTTTAGATTTTTTTTCACTATGATTTAGATCAATTCAATTTTGGCTACTATCAGATGAGGAAATCCCATTTTTGCTAGGATTTATTATACACAATCTCACTACCATGATATAAAGTATGATTGCATTTGTTTAATGATTACAAAATTATTTTAATACTGACAAAAGCACATTCACCTCAATTTTAGAAGTTTCTAAAAGCTAATGAATTACTAATGACAAATAAGTCTAATTAAGAAAAACCTACATCATCCAAGAGCTGTAGTCCTTCTGTTCCATCCAAGAGCAAATCTCGTAGTTCTAGAGTTCGAAGGCCAGACAGAATGCCCATAACCCGCTTGAGCATTGTCAGAAGCTGCCCGCCTGTACCAAATACAAGTTCCTCTGCACGCTGGCTCATGTGACACTCAAACTGAAATCTGTGGGAAAAGAAAGAAAACAGTGATTGAAATATACATAAATCAGTTGATGATACAATCAATCTACTGTTCCTCTTCTCTCTTGCAGAAGACCAACCAGAAAAGAAGTCGCGGCCACTGGTTCAACCCATAAGTTACTCAGTGAACAGACTTTGTGAAGCTGTCTGGATGGGTGGAGATTGAGGACTTTTGCATAGAACCATTTTCAGAATTTAAAACAATGTATGATGACAAGGAAAGAGGGTGGAGGGGAGTGAAGTATGTTGGGGATGGAATGGGTGGGAGTGGTTTTTATGCCCATGTTTTTTGGTTACCTCCCTTGTAAGGGGGAAAAGCCTTTGGTACAGTGAGTCCTGCTTATACGGTAATTCTTTATCCGGTAAATTCACAGTTATGGTATTTGGTAATTACTACCCTCGATTCTATTTACTGTAAGAAAAATTCGCAGATACGGTATCCGCTAGATATTTTGAAGAGGAAAGAGCAGGGAGAAAGTACGTCTGCCATATCCTATTATTACATGTTATAATGGGTGCAGTATACGGTTATTTCAATTTGCGTTAAGGTTTTCAGGAACGCATATGTACCATATAACAAGGACTTACTGTATATGTATGTATGTATGATAAAAAGATAATCTACATTGCAAGGGCCTTTTCCTCCTTATAAGGGGCTGGCTCCCTTAGAAGAGAAGTAGTCACCCAGGCCACCCACTCCCATTCATCACCCATTATTTCACTCTCGTCTTTGATGCCTTGACTTCTCATAGGATGAACTCACCTTCTCCTTTCAGTTTTGTTTCAATCAATACTTACACATCCATCCTTCTCACATACTACAAATCTTCTCCCGTTCATCTTCATGTACATTCAACAACACAATTATAAGAGGGTTCCTTGTCCCCTCATTCCACCCCATTTGGTAATTTTTCAACAATCATAAAAACACAGAAACACAGTGATGGCATTCTTCTCCCCCCTACCCCAGAAGAATAGGAAAAGGAAGGGGTGGAGGCTTAGAAGTGGTAAAGAATTGATTAAAAAAGACTGTAAAGAGGAGAAGCAGCAAAGTAGTTCATCATTCCTTCACAAGGAGATTTTCTCTAACATAAATGAATGATGTGTGACTCTGGTTTGAAGGGGTGCCCCAAGAAATGTCTTAATGTGTTAACTGTATATAACTATGTAGTCAATACTGAACAAGATAACATTACCAAAGCAACTATACCAACTCTACCATATCAGTAACAAGCATTTTTCCATGAGACATTTTGAACCCTTGTCAACAGGAAACAGGAAAATATTGTATATAACCAAATAATAGCATATATTTCAGTCCATTTCTTAAAGCTGAATTTAAGAGGGGTGGATGGGAGTGGAGTATGTGGGGATGGAATGAGTGGTAGTGGTTTTTATGCCTTTGTTTTTTTGGCTACCTCCCTTGTATGGGGGAAAAAGCCTTTGGTGTGTATATATATATAAATAAATATATATATATGTATATATATATATATATATAATGTATATGTATATATGGTAACTAACAGGATACTGCCACTGTGTATTCCATTCTAGGATAGGAAAGATTTTCAATAATGATTTTCATCATAATAATGCAATATTATTCTTATATTTGTCAACAGATGATATGTCTCTCCTGTTATTCTATTTGTGTACTTGTCTGTTGACCGGTGTATTTCCCAAAGCACAATACAGGAAAGGAGTTACAATCATAGGATCCTGTCTCCTTATTTCTCTTAGTCATACCTAATTTTGAATCTGTATTTGGATTTAATTTGAGCCATATTATCTAAACTACTCAAGGAACTATTGCATCTACTGTACATAGAAAACTGTGCTTTTTTTTACATCCTTTAGACAAGTGATCTTCTTCAAGTTGTTCACACGACTTCAGGATATTCTTTTGTTTCAAACCAAGAGATCTTCTTTGTCACTTTTATTTACTCCCTTTAGTAACATAACACTACTGTCAAGTCACCTCTCTCTTCTGTGTTACCAATACTGTGCAGTTTGTGTATGGTTATTACTGAATACATACATCTCTTGTCCATATTCCTATCATCCAAACTACTGCTTACACAACTTAGTTTCCTCATCATAAATCATATTAAAAAATTATCCAGTGTTCCTTCCATGCTCCAGAGCTATTTCATAACGCTTAAATTAATATTGCCTCTAACCTTAAGGTGTGGACATTGTCGAGGGTTCCTGGGCAATTGTCTTTCATGTAGCAGGCCACATTGAGGAATTCATATAAGTTGAACAAATTGCTCATTGGCTGGAAGATTAGAGTTCGTATGTTGGCTCCCTTCTTGGTGAGGAAGATAGTCACACGAAAGTGGTCTAGAAGTTTCTACAAGAAACATATAAATCCTTATCAGAAATGCCTGCCTCATAATAATGATTATTCCTATTCAGACATCAAATGCAACAAACCATAACACAAATATTAAAGGAGTGAATGTCTGACAATGAACCTGTACATAGAATACTGCTCTAAAATATTTACTTTACTATTCAAGCTTTTAAGCTCGGTTCACATCCATCACAACACTGATTTCAACAGCTTAAGTTCCGCAATACTTTGTCCCTCACAATGAAGGTCTTCACCTTCCTGTGCTTTACTTCTTAATCCACTCAATCTGGCAGCTAAGCCATATCTGAATAAAATTGCCTGATGTTAGCTAGATCAAAATCTGAAAAGCACATTACTAAGTTGAAGGGTTTAATCAAAATAGTTTAACCCTTTCAGACTTGAGGTTGCCACTCAACAAAGTAGGCGTTATTTTAAAAGAAATCTTTCATAATAAATTGTTCCACTTCTTACAAATACATTTTTTTTCAACTTTCAGCAGCATGAACACACACCTATATATTAGGAAAGCATAAGGGAGAGTACGAAACAGGAGTCTTAGTCTGAGTTTTTTCCTGACTAGTTTCACAGATATGCAAAACTAGACAGGAACAAACTCTGACTAAGACTCCTCAGTTTCCTATTCCTACTTATATCAACCTGTTTCAAAACTAGGTATGGTGAAAACTTTCTCACCATTTAACTATCTATCTCTCATACTCTAAATTTTCTCTCTTTCTCTCTTATACACACATTTTTCATATCGTTTAACAATATCCTCATTCCCCTTTTCTTAATCTTTTAATTATATCCTAACACTAGTAATCTACATTCTTACCTGCCAGCCAGCATAGTAATTGTATTTGCGTTTTGTTAGGAGTTCATCATGCATGATGAATGTGTACCAAACTCTTGGAAAGTTGAAAGCATGATACCAGCTTCTGCATACCTGTGCAAAACAGAAAAACAGAGTTATGCTTTGTGCTCCTAAGAAGATCTGGCCATGTACAACCCAGAATATCATCAATACTAGTCAAGGCAACCCAAGATCAATCTAAAAATCTGAATTATTTTTTGACTCTTTCCTGTTGTTCACTTTGGTATTTACAGTGGGTCTCCTTCAAGAGAGACCAGGAGCATAAGAACATTTGAACATAAGAATGAAGGAGACTGCAAGACACCATAAGGCCTACACTAGGCAGCTCTGTATCCATTACCACCTCTCATCCCCATACATAAAGTTGTCTAATCATTTCTTAAAACAACTGATAGTTTCAGCGCTTACTACATGGTTACTAAGTCTATTTCATTTGTTGACCACCCAATTAGTAAGCCAATTCTTGCCTATTTCCTTCTTAAATAAGAATTTGTCCAGTTTAAATCCATTACTGCGAGTCCTGCCCAGTTGTTTTAATATGATGACCTTGTTTGCATCACCCTTGTTAAAGTCTTTGATCCACTTGAACACCTCTATTAGATCACCCTGCACTCTGTGTCTTTCCAAAGAGTGTAAGTTAAGGTGCCTAAGCCTCTCTTCATAAGGCAAATTTCTGAGTCCATGTATCATTTTGGTCATTCTTCTCTGTACTGATTCTAGTGAATTGATGTCCATTCTGTAGGATGGAAACCAAAACTGTACTGCATAGTCAAGGATGGGTCTAACTATCAGTTTGATAATTACCTCTGCACTTCTATTCGTTACCATCCTAGCAATGAAACCTAATGCTCTGTTAGCTTTATTCCTAGCGCTAATGCACTGTTTCCTGGTTTTAACGTCCAGACTCACTGGAACTCCCAAGTGTCTCTCGCACTCCATTTTCTCTAAAAGGGTGTTATTTAAGCTATATCTATTTTTGGGGTTGTGTAGTCCTACGTTTAACATGCTACACTTAGAGATATTGAAGTTCATTTGCCATTTCACCGACCATGTGAACAATTTGTTAAGATCATCCTGCAGAATCTCTGCATCATCTCCTGAACTAATGAGGCATCCTATTTTAGTGTCATCCACAAACTAACATCACTATCCCATCGTCTAAGTCATTTGAGCAACAGAATGACTTTAATTGTAATATACATACATATACCAAGGGCTTTTTCCCCCTTACAAGGGAGGTAGCCAACGTCAAAAGGCATAATTCCACTCCCACCCACTCCAGTTAAAATGAAGTGAGACAAAACCTCATGACTGTAGCTACCTTCCTGCATGCAGTTCAGTCCTTAAGTCACACAGTGAAGAAACATGAAAACAGAAATGAGTAATACAACATAATCCAATGTTCCTTCCTAAACCAGTTGTTCTTAACCCCTTCCATACGGTGACGCCTACGTAGGCGTCATGAGGAGGAAGTGGGTATGCGAGGATGCCGATGTCAGCATCTTGATTATATTTATTGTAGTTGTACCTGTGTGACCCCCATACTCTGTAAACTGGCTTCATCATATTTTCTATGGTTATCAAAATTCACGGGTGAAAGAGAAAATGATTAATACAGCGGTGACTTTATTTTTTATAATGCGAGTATTATGACGCGACATCGCACGTCTGGCAGCTAATGCTGCCCACGAGATTTTGGCCTGTATTGAAGGGATTAACCTGGAGTACCTGTATCCCCAAGGGGTACGAAACCTTGAACCTTGGAGGTATGAGACATGACAGCCAGTGCATGGTACTATATATTTACAATGAGAAAGCAAAGCAAGGTTTGTATCGCATAGTTACCAAAATTCTATGATAAAAAATAAAAGATAGAGTCAAATACACTTAATACTATATTTGGTTACACAAGCAAATTAGTAGCATACTTGTGATGCATAGTATCGCTGCCTAATTGTAAGATGCTGGAAGACTTTCTCCAGTAGTAGGTCTGGTAGCAGATGCCAATTTCCATACTCATGATCAGGATCATCTTCAATGTTGACCTTAGTATAGAGCTTGTCATGACTAAGTTCTTCACCTTCCTCTGCCAAAGTTCACAGAAGATTTATGAGACAGTAATAGGGACTTCACATCTAAAAGAAATTCAGGGTGGGAAGACAAACCATATCAGGCTTCATAAGCTTCTTCTAATCTGGTTTAAACAAACATGCATGATAGATACTGTTTACCAGTATGCTGCTGTGTTTAACACAATACAGTACACTCATCTAGGAATACATATATGTAATACAGGAATGAAAAATCATCTTGGTATACATATATGTCATACAAGAATGAAAATCGTCTAGGTATACATATATGTAATACTGAAATGAAAATAAAAATCAACACTAAAATGAACAATGCCCTCTTATAATAAGACAATCTGTACTTCCTTAAAATATACACACCTTGGTTAAGAGGAAGGAAACGTGGATATTCTCAAGGTAATGGTAATAACATCTATATATGACCCTCAGTAAGGTGAAGATCATGAAGGATTAGGACAAACAAACAATCCATGCAATGCTACACACACTGAAGCACAAGCATCTGAAAAAGGACACATCTGTAAATGAGCAACTGGAAATTCACAAAGTTGGATTTGTTAGTATCTAACATGTCACCATTATCCTGAAATGTTTTTTAATGTTTTGGAGTTCTAAAACCTATAATAGAAATTGCAGTGAAAGTAGCACAACTACTGGGCAAATGAGGTGATTAATGAGAAACACTGGAAATTGTGAGATGTGGTAGCTGAGTATACAATGATGAAAGATGAGACAGAAGTGAAGGAGTTGGGGAAATTATGAGAGGTGGAGTATGAGGATAGAAAAGTAAGAAAACATGGGTACATAAGAATAAGAACAGAGAGAGAGGGTGGGATGAAGTGGAGGAAACTAGATAATGGAGAGAAAAAAATGGGGGAAGGAGGAAGAAGATATATGGGCAATATAAAAATTCAACAGTGACACCATGATACAAAAATCCATGAAATGAACACACTTAAAAGATGAGAGATGAGAAAGAAAAGTTTAAAAGGGATTGTTCTGGAAATAATATATATGTGTGTGTGTGTGTATATATACAGTATATATACATATATATATATATATATATATATATATATATATATATATATATATATATATATATATATATATATATATATACATTATTTCCAATATACATGAGAAAATTAATGGGGGCAAAATAATGATTAAAAATATGTGGATCTTCTCACTTTTTTGTACATTTCTTTTTATAGCTTCCAGGTTACCATAATATATTCATGGCAGTCTATGATAAAGAGATAAGTTATTTAAACATATCACTATTCATAGGTGTGAGATGTTTTTACATTTCCCCACTATGTATGTTTTTCAACTACATATGTTCATAAACCAGTTGGGGTGTGAGGGATGGAGAACTGTCTTCTAGTCTTCTCCACCCTCTAGTGTGGAGGAATTATGTGCAGGTATCTTCTACTGCCACTTTGATGAAAATAGAGAAATAGCTATATGAAGATTCAAGAACACCCACATAGACAAGCCTGACCTATGTGTATGTAGATCCAGATATAACCTCTAACTTGGCACCTTACAATTGACTACTACGGAAATCTGAGCAAGCTGGAGGACTTAAAGGTAACCTATTAGACTGGATGAAGGTTTCTCTGAAACAGATCATCAAACTCACCCAGATGCCCTACAAAGAAATGTCTCTCACAATAAGCAAGAACCACAATCAGGCCACCATCCAGTTTTAAAACAGCACCAACACAGAACAGGCTTGGCTACAGAAACAAACTTCCCCCAGATGCAATCACCACATAGATGACACCAAATACCACATTATACTACTCTAGCCTTGCCAGACAACACAATATCTCTTCCCTGAGTGATTTCTGGGTCAATCTGGGGGGGAGTTACCAATTATCTGAGACCAGTGGGTCTCCTGTATGAGAGACCTAAGGCAATGTATTGCTTATACGATTGAAATATTGATGGATACTGTAATACTGAGACTTCATGCTACATGTTATTTCCCCTCTAAGATGAAGGCCTGGAATTAAGCTGAATTCCAAGAAAAGTTGTTTGACATATCTTTTCTCCTATGCAAAATGAGAGAACAGTGATAATATTATCCTAGTGGGACACTTTAGGGTGATGCAAAGAAAGGAGGGGGTAAAGGATAGGGGGTGTTGGGAGTGGTTATGTATGAATGATATTTTGATACAGCCAGAAGGGATTTCTCCCCATTTTCTCTTTTTCTGCATGAGGGGACAGAGATGGGGAGTTACTGATTAAATGAAGTAGCCTTGCTGTGGATCTGCTGTGTCTTGCTGCATTGCTTCTGACCCAGGGGAGTGGGCAGGATTCAGGGATGAGCTGTCACCCATGAGGAGCTAAGATGGATGGGGGTGAAATGGGTAGGAGTAGGTGCTTGCCTTTTGACTTGGCTACATCCTTTATAAGGGGGAAAAAGCCCTTGGTATATAGATAGATAGATTGGGAACTGGAAAGAATAGGAGGCATGTGGTAATATAAATTCTAGATGTAATTGTTAATTATTGTAATGAAGATATCAATGTTGGGCACCTGCAAGTGATGATTCTACAAGATGAACATCACAGAGAATCATCTCCCCACCACCTGTCTTCAAAACCCATCAAAACTACCTCCATCTGAAGGTGCGGCCCTCAAGAGGCTGACACACCGTCTCCAAACCAGGCCTAAGACCTCCCTCTATCAACTTCAACTATTTCCCTCACCTTTTCACATCTTCACAACAGACTTTGTAGTGTGGTAACTACTTTCCTATTACTACTGTAAGTCAGTAACCCAGCAATGTCACACACGATTTTAATATCAAAAACAGTTCAATATTTCTTCCCATAGAGATATGAGGGTCTAGAGACTGAGAATACAAATGAGCTATAAATAATAACACAACCTGAAGTGGTATAAAAGAACTTAAAAGGACATTACTGATAAAAGTATAGATGAACTTATTGTTCTACAGATATGCCAATAGAAAACTTATGGCAGTGGAATTCCCACAATCACAGGAATAATGGGAAACAGGGTGACATGACTGCAGTGTTCAAATCATTGAAAGGAGTGGGCAAAATTGACAGAGATCTCTTGGTTTGGGACAGAAGGGAATCACAAGGTTATGTAATCGAAGTTGAAGAGACTCCATGAGACTCACTGTATATACCAAAGAACCCCACTCCCTTAAAAGAGGTTGGCTGAATCAAAGTACACACCCACTTCCATCACAATTAAGATCCACTGAACAGCCTTCACACTTTAGCACCTTATAGATGAAGGGCCATCCTTGTATCCTACCACACCACTAAGGTCAAGGGCAATGCAGCAAGGTATCTACTCTTTGTAAATCTTATACTAGTATTGTAGCCAAAACAGTATCAAATGCAGGCATATACTGTAATTTCCATCAGAATGGCAAACAAATATTGAAACACACAATTAAACCAATCTTTTGTTAGGTAACTAAAAACACCAGTCCTTAAAAATATCTAGTCTGGAAGAAAAGGTAATTTTAATAATAATCAACTGGGATTGCAAGCAAATAAACACATCACAAATATGAATAAGTATAGGAATAGTATGAAAAGAGGATATTCTTATTACTGGGAACAAATAAATATTCAACATAAAAATATCAAATATCTACAGTATAAACCTCTAATCAATCTTTAGCATGACTAAAAACAGTAAAAGAAACTATACATGATAAATACTGAAAAGAAGAAAAATATTATATAAATCAATAAACAGAATCTTGTTCAAGATGTGAGACAAATTTGAAAGCAGGGAGCGGTGGAGGGAGAGAGGGAGGAAAGACAATAAAGCAAGTAAACAGGGTAAGACCAACTAACTCCTGTCGCTGTACTACCTGGGCTCCACATTTGAACTCGTCTTTTGCGGGCCTTTTGAGATGTAAGAGGTCTCTGTCTCTCTTGACTTGTGGTAGCCATAGTTAAGATATCCTTCACTTTTCAACTAAGATTGGTCACACTTTCAGTCTATGATATATTATAGTCTATCTTTATAAGTAAAATAAATAAGGTAGGAATACCTTTCACTTCAGTTCATCCTGAAATAGCTTCAGATACTGTACAATGCATCATCGTTAACTGATCACATTAATACTAACAACTTCTTTCATTATGTGACAAGTATACATGTTTCTTTCAGTTGCATTAAGTCTGTATATACATTTGGTAGAATACTAAAAGTGGACCTGCTCCTCATGTGATCCACGTCATGAAAACTTTACGACCACAGAAATGGGAGAAATGGGGGGAGGGGGGAGGAGCAGAAATGTGATTATGAAAAAAAATCAAGATTTTTTGCTAATTTCCACCAGCTACTAATCATTTTGGGAAAACTGTGAACATTTTTCATTCAAGGTATGTTCTGTAATAATTGCTAATCAAAACCCCTTGTCATTTTTACAGCAGGTTGCAATATTGTTTAGTCAAGACATACTAAAGGACCAAGTCATAAATGCTATGTTCCACCAAATATTCTCTAGACAAGGAATAAATTCAACTGTCAATTACTTATTGGCTATTACAATTAGAAAAAATTAAATAAATAAATAATAGATAAAAAAAATCTGAACTAGATCTTTCAAACACAATTCCTTCCATTCCCAGATATGTGACTCAAAATTATGCTTTGGACATGAAAAAAAAAAGAAAAAAAAAAAAAAAGGTAAATACAAAGAAAATAACATATAAATACATGGAGGTTTTTAAAAGAAAAATATATCTATGATTTCCTCTTCACAAAACTTACTTTACTGCAAGGTCTAAGAGTTAAAAAATCATGGAATCATATCAAACTCGTCCTTGTACTGTCATGAATTGAACAAATGTCTTTGCCAAGAAATTACTAGAGAAAGATTTCTCATTCCCAAACTGAGCTTAATGACACAGGAGCATCATTAAACAACATTCAAGATGTGGCAATCTCCATTCAAACCCAACAATTATTCCCACCATGTTTCCACTTTAATACTCAATATTTGTCATAACCTCAAAATAAGATACTGGACACATTTAGAGGGGTAGTGATGATGTCGCACCATGAAGTGTAGTAGAGAAAGTTACAATTACATTAATCTCAGTCTCCTGCCTCTCCTGATTTTCTTCTCTTTTCAGAATCTAAAAGCAAAAGATACCTGATATTACATGCACAGTAGATGAAGATGGAGGAGTTATGTATGGAAAGAATTAAATCTGACACGAGATTTCAGGTTGTGGAGGGAAATAAATGGGTATGCCACACATAAGGCAGGCCTATAGCCAAGAAGTACTACCAGGTCTCCAAATGTTCATAATCTTTGCTGGCTGCAAGGCCTCAACTGGTGCTACTGCTGGAGTTGCTGCCGCCATTTCTGTCTACGTGCTATCCCTTCACAGATATTTGAATCAATACAATCAAGGTTTACACCTGAACTCAGCTGTGTATATGTGATAAAGTAAAAGTATTAGACTTAGCTGTGTACACGTGACACAGTAAAAACAATAGTCATACCAAGTAGAAAAACCAACACCATGGGTCCTGAGATGTGTATTTATCTAACTGTCGAGACATTCTGACAAGTTGAAGGGGGTGGGAAGAGGAAGGACTGGAGTCTTATTCCGAGTTTTATTCTTGACTAGTTTCGCTACAAGCTTTTTCACAAGAATATTGCTACAGGGCTAGAAGTGGTGCATATGTATGCGTGCATGCCTTTCCGAGTATAAAGGAACTCATGTGATTGTAACATAAGTTCCTTTACATTCGGAAAAGTATGTACACATACACTTCTAGCCCTGTAGCAATATTCTTTTGAAAAAGTTTGTATCAAAACTAGTCAAGAATAAAACTCGGAATAAGACTCCAGTCTTTTCTCTTCCCAACCACTTCATTTACCTAATCATAGTATACAGGAAAGGAGCAAAGCTCATTGGGTCTCATCTCCTATTTTCTAACATACCTAGCCTCAATTCATGTAGAGTTCCAACTTAATCTACATCCTTGACTTCCAATCATATTTAGATTTTAACTCATGCATTGTTTGAGCTTGGGTTATATCATCTTCTAAGCTATTCCATGTATTTATGCATCTATATGGAAAACTATTTCTTCACTATAGTATTGATTTTGATGATTTGTACTGAATTTTCCAAGGATTTGGTTAAATATCTCTGATGCAAACTTTCATTTGAAATATGATGACTTGATGGGTATCTGCATGTGATGGTCCTGTAGGATGGACATCAAGGAGGACTTGGACTTTTCATAGCTCATCAATATCTCTATCTTTGCCCAGAGGTACAGGCTCAATGGGCTGGCAATTGGTTTCTTCATCCAAGGTCCTAGATCAAGATCTCTCTCTCTCTCTCTCTCTCCATCTACTGATTTACCCAAAAAGTTGGAAAAATCAAATGGAACTTATGAATTCTCCCCAAGTTATAGTCACAACATACACTTATTTCTACGTCAACATTACTACATCCATTTTATTTTTGTCTCATCAAGACGGAACCCCAAACATGTAGCTCTTTTCCTGTATATTACAATTACGCAATGCCAACAAAGCTCTGATAACCCAAAATGGAAAGCCGTGAGAGGCAGGCACTCACTTCCCAGACTGGGCCCATCCAGTCCAGGAATTGTCACTTTTCTATTTCTATCAACTTCAACTGTATTTCTTACACCTTTTCACATTTGGAAAACTAATGGCCTGTGACCTCCTCCTCTCCTCCTACTTCTTTCACTCAGTGACACAGAAACAGTCATACCCTGGAACAAAGAAGAGAAAGAGGTGATCTGTTGGCCATTTACAGAATTATGAAAAGCATGGAAGTCCTTGATTGAGAAGATTTATTAAATTGGGATGTAAGAAACTCAAAAAGAACAGTTATAGAAGAGATCTGAAAAAACAGCTTTACACACAGGGTAGTGGATGTCTGGAACAAATTGGACAAAACAATAGTGTGCGCAAACACCATACATGAATTTAAGAACAAACTAGATGTTGTGAGATACAAAGATGGGTCACCACGAGCATAGCTTCCCTTCCTATGAATACACTTAATACAGCACCGACAACAGTCTAAAGTTTCTTTTTAAGGAGATCTTTGAGAGGGCTTGTGGACTGTTGCTCACCTTAGTGAAAGCAAAAGGAGCAAGAGAGCTTAAAGCTCATAAGGGATGCTTCTTCTCAACTGTCAGTCTCAAACTGGCCATATCTGTTTTTAAATGTATTTACATTTGTGCTAGAAATCACATTTTCAGTGAGGATATTCCATTTATTCTCTACTAGTTTTGCCTAAAAGTGTGGGGCTGTGAGCTTTCCACTCAGTGAATATATACATATATCATATATATATATATATATATATATATATATATATATATTATATATATATATATATGTTGAGACATTCTGACAATAGGAAACACAGGAGTCTTAGTCTTGAGTTTATTCCTGACTAGTTTTGCAGGTATGCTTTTTCAAAGGAATATGCTTTGAAAAAGCATACCTGCGAAACTAGTCAGGAATAAACTCAAGACTAAGACTCCTGTGTTTCCTATTCCGCTTACATCATATATATATATATATATATAATATATATATTATATATATATATACATATATATATATATATATATATACATATACATATATGATATATATAATATATATAAATATATATATGTATATATATATATATATATATATTATATGTATATATATCTATATATGTAAATATATATATATATATATATATATAAACAAGATAAAGTATACATGAACAAACTTCAATGAAACAATTATTTCACCATGATTTACCAGTGGTTTCTTTTGGCAATTTGAAATTTTTTTTTTTTTTTTTTTTTTTTTTTTTTTCCCATTGCTTAGATTAAATGAAGATACAGCTTTAATAAATTTGTCAACTTTGGTTAAATTTTATCATCAAACAGAATAAATTTCTCTACACTTACATTTGTGGTGTGTCCCCAGACTGGCCATGGTGTTAAATAAATAAATAAATAAATAAATAAATAAATAAATAAATAAGTAAATAAATAAAATAAAATCAATAAATATACAAGGTCTTACATTTTGCTTTCTTTCAACAAGTACCAAGTACCAAGTATTAGTGGTAGCTGCTCATGGTGTATCAAATGGGAAGAATACAAATATAAACAATGTGATCTTTACATGCACAGCACTCCAGGGAGCAACAGCTATATAATTATATCAGATTGTTGTGAGGAATATTGAGCATTGACAAAGTCACATAGTGCCAACACAGAGTACCTGGGATTTTGTTTTCAAACATGCCAACAACCAGGTACATTTCTACCCGTCCAGAAGAATATTTGATCAAAATTGCAATAAAAATTGCAATCATTCAAAATGTATAACGCCTACATAGAGGTCATCATTAAATGTATACGGCAATGTTATAAAATATCATATCCACACATGAACATTATGTACCAATTCATGCCCATGATAGCTCATGATTCATCAGTCAATCAAAAATAATCAAACTACACCTGAATTCTAAATGGTCTGTAGAAATAGCAACATAACACCAACACTGGAAGTTCTGCAACACAGTATTAGATCGCAAGTAATTTACACTTTCCAAAGTACAATGTGGCTATAATTTAATTGTTATAGAATATATAAAAATATAATCGGCTCTGTACGACAAAGTGTCCTTGTGACACTTGCACACACCTATTTGCTAAAGTTTTCTAGAACGTAAAAGCAAAGCTGGGTTGGTAACTACGCCAGTCAGCGAGGTTCTCTCCTGAGTCCTGGCAGCAATCGTATACTATTTTAGGATTTCAATAACTTGACTATTGTTATGTTCCTACTTCTGTACCTTCGAAAAATGTAAAACTTTCACCAGATTTTAATCTCACAAGGGTGCCATTATCACGTTGTTCCCACATATTATTAAGTTGGATTCAAACTCCTGTTACGCTTCTACTTCTTTCCCTCAACAATCGTAAACACCATCAGCTGACAATTACAGAACAAAAGGGTAAGCATTTAATAAAAAAAAATAAAACAACATTAACTGGCGCCACAATAGTACTAATTATTTCAATGATATAAGGACATATAAGACTAATATTGTTTAGTTTTATCGCTATGAATTGATTCAAGCTGTTGACATTTTTATTCCCGAGGGGAAATCTGAGGGAAAACCACTCCTTCGCACATGACGAACACCTGTATTCTTTTGCAGCTGTATAAACAAAATATTCAGCACGACAAACTTGTAACTGAAAATAGCACAGCAAACCTGTAAGTTTATAAGAATTTTAAATTAAATCGTCTGCATATATGATCCCTTCGATCTTGAAGGGTATCATATAGTCAATTGTAGACGGATCTGATAAAAATGAGACAGCCAAGAATGAAAACTGAAATATCGAAGAATTTGCTTTTATGTAATATATATGACTGAATCCGGGTCAATAAAAAGATAGATGAATAATTTTTAATTTATATAATTCCCTGTATTGGAATCTTTAAAATTTGGAAGTATATAATATTTGGGATGAAAATATCTTATACATATATATATATATATATATATATATATATATATATATATGTATATATATATATATATATATATATATATATATATATATATATATGTATATATATTGTGGTCGCGTTATTTCTTGCTTCGATGACGAAGACTTCTAGCTGGTTTCTCTTTCAATTGTATTGCCTATCAATCCTACCTTAGCTAATCGTTCTCTATATTTTTCTTCCACTGTACTTTGCTCACTCGCCCTCTTCCCATCGTTCGTTCCACATACACACTCCGCATACGCGTCAGCCAACGCCTATTCGCCCACTTCTACACGGTGACCTTTGACCCCCTGCCAGGGGTGCCAACTGCACACCACCCATATTCGCACCACACCCCTCCCCCTTGATCTCGAGATGACCCTATTCTTCGTCTTCTTCGTCTCCACTTCCTACTTCTTATTTCTGCAGCCATCCCGGAGGACGTCTATTGCGCTGCGGTCATCGAGGCGTTGCTCCCCCATCCACTACCGCGTCGTATTCTCTTCATCGTTTTCTCCGCCATCCACCATACAGAGATGTTGTTCCGCGAATTTACCTTCGTTACCATACCCCTCGTCCACTTTGAGGTGCACTTACTATCCTTTGGCTTCACCCATACCTACTCCTCCCACCTGCACTGAAGCAGCGCCTTCTTCAACATTGGCCGGAAGTACCGGCGCTACCCTGGGATGTCGCCAGTCATATTTAGATAATGCTCTTTGTGGAACCGAGTCTTCGTCTTGGCCTGGCCTTAGGGGGGCATATTATACCAGAAGACTGCCTCCGTGAGCGATATTAATGCCCCTTTGGCGATGGACTTAATAGTGTGATGGTGTTGTTCTACTATTCCGTTTCCACTTGACCGGTAAGCTGCCCTTAAAAAGCGTCTCATGCTCCATTTGTCCACCATTTCTTTCAGTGCTTCCGACCGAAACGCGGTGCTATTATCCATCAGGACTTCGTCCACTGGACCCCGATCCAGAAACATCTTCTTCGTCACCCGTGCAACTTCCTCTCCCGTATCCGTCCTCAGCTCCCGCTAAACGGCGAATCGTCCTGGGCCGCAGTCAACCATCGACACCTTTGGGGATTTTCTTCGTCTCTGTTTTGGTGAATGACGCTGATTTGTGCGAATACTTTGTGTGTGGCATGGGAGGTAATTCCAGGAATGGAGAGAAGGATAAAAGTATGTGTTGAAGGGTGACTGGTTCTCTCATAGAACGCGTCCCCTCTGGTTTAGCACACCTTTCGTCGTATTTACAATCCACACGATAGGGTTTACATGAGGTCTGTGATTGGGGTCAATTTTATATCCCTCGTTGGACTGAAGCGAACCTCCTCATCGACACCACTGTCACCTCAGTAGCAATTTCTTTCGTGAGTGGATGGATGTGTCGTTTCGGTGTTCCACTTGACGCCATCACGGATAGAAGTTCCCAGTTCGAGAGCGAACTTTTCTCGGGGCTTTACCATGTGCGTACCATAGGTTATCACTCCCAAGCTAACGGAATTATTGAACGTTATCACCGCTCTCTGAATTTTGCTCATCGCGCTAGGCAGGACCAGTTATATTCCTTACCCATTGACGCCTCACGTCCCTTTTTTTTTTTTTTTGTTACCGCCGCTCATAAGCTGTATCCTTCCGTTGTCATCACTAAGGAACGCACCCTCACGTCGGATGACGCAACCATCCTCTGCGTCAAAGAAACGTAGTCCATCAATTTCCATGACCTTGCGTCGAGTGACTGCCATACACAACCTCAATCATACGTGCCTCATGACCTTCACTCCTGCTCTAAAGTTTGGGTGAGAGTTAACAGACTCCGTACGAGTTTACAAAGGATTACAAAGGTGGAGCATGCCGACAGGAGACCTTTTGGCCCATATCTAGGTCGGATGCGAAAAAATCATAATAATAATAGAATGATATATAAAAACTATAATAATGTAAATGACAAATAAAATACATAAATAAATACATAGGTATAGTTAAATAATAAACAGGTAAATAGTAAATAATAATAAATCAACATATAACTAATAATAACTGAAAATCAAACAGACAAATGATGACAAAACAAAAACAAATAAATAATATAAAATAAATTATAATCATTACAGCATCTTGCTTAGGTGTTTATCCAAATGATTCTTAAAGCTTCGAACTGAACTACATTGCACTACCTGTGCAGAAAGTTTATTCCATTCATTAACTACACGGTTGGCAAAGTTGTTTCTACCTACTTCCAAATTGAATCTATTTCCGGACAGTTTGAGACCATTGTTTCTTGTCTGATTCTCATTCAATGTGAAAATTTTGTCACTTTTGATGTAAATTCCCTTTAGAATTTTAAAGACCTGTTTGTAGGCTCAGTACTCTGGTTCTCATGAGGTTCTCCGCCGTAAACCTAAGTACTTCATCCTTAGTCTCCCTCAGGACGAAACCTCGGTTTCCATAGATCGATTGGAACCGTCTTTTCTTTCCATTACTAGACGGACTCAGTCTCGCACAGATGACGTCCCCCGTCACCAGCGCGCCGCCCGTGACCGACGTCTCTGACTCAGCCAAGGTCTAAATATACAGGTCAGACCGTTTGAATTCTTCTGCGCAGCTTCTGACGTCATTAGGCTGAGTCCATTTTCTCTTTGTGAAACACCAAGGAAGACAGGAACTATAATATTTTATATATATATATATATATATATATTATATCATATTATATATTCATATATATAGACAGGAACTATAATATTTTATATATATTTTATATAATATTTGTCAGAATATAACTAATTGCGTGGAGCGGTGCGAGCGAAGGCAACGTCTTTAACAATCGACGCACCAGCTTCAACTGACAGCTATAGGACCCGCCAACCCCACTTTGAAGAGCCAGGTGACGTTCACGGGCCCGCTGCGCCAACTCCCTCGAAATTCGGTCGGAAGTGGTTAGACCTTATATTCTTAGATCTTGGACTCAGCCACTTCGCGCACGGCTGACGTCGCACATCCGAGTTCTCTGCCACACATAGCTGATGCCTCCACCAGTGCCCTCGACCCCTCTGTCACCTCTTCCCACCTCCCTGCCCTCTGCCCTCCTTTCCTCAAATCTCCCGTCCTTCCCCATACGACCGTTCGGGCAGGACCGTCTGCTTCAGTGATCATTCCGACTTTTTTTTCTTCTACTGACCATTTTCCTTTTAAGCACACTCCGCTCTTGGGTGTGTGTGTGTGCTATATGTAGTAATTATTCCCTATATAATTTGTGTTGTAATTATTCCCTGTATAGTATATATAGTAATTATCTCCTATATAGTATATGTAGTAATTATCCCCTATATAGTATATGTAGTAATTCCCTATTTAGTGATTTTTATGTAGTCTGTGTAGCCATTACCTACTTGTTTTACGAAGTAGTTAGACCTTCACAGTCCCGAGCTCTGTCATGTTATATAATCTTATGTAACCACTATCTACTTCATACGCACTACGCCTATGCTCTGGTGCCATATTTGTATTCCGAAAGCATTTCACGTATTTTGGATGACGTCACATCTAAGCGTTTTTGCATGCAGGTTCCTCTTTCATATATATATATATGCATGTATTAATAGTATATACGGGGAGGATATTTTCTCTTATACATATTTCATTGAAAGTGATGGCTAATTGTGCATTTATTGTTTTTTAAATATATTTTCTATATGTTGTACTAAGGATTTATGTTCCTTTGAAAGGAGGTTTATGACTTCATTGTAGGTGGTCATGTTTGCTATATCGCGATTTCGGGTTCAAGGCCCTTCTTCAGCAGCTCTAGGAATATTCTATCTGGTCAGGATAAGAATTATTCCAGTGTTATGTTTAATTATTTTACTATATATATTTACATTTCTGTACTTATTTTTCAGTGGTCACCGGTCACCTGAAAGAGGTTACCTGGTAACTCAGGCAGTGACGAAATGTCACGTACTAGGGGAAGCCTCCGGCTTTCGTGTTGTGACAAAATTTCCTGTGCTTGGGATTGTGGCGTTTTTGTCTCGACTTTGATTTGTGGGGTTATGTCTCATGCTTGGGAGGACCCTAAAGTCATCTGCTTGTATGTTTAGATTTGGGCTCAACTCTTTATATATATGTGTGTTTATATATATATATATATATATATATATATATATATATATATATATATATATATGTGTGTGTATATATATATATATATATATATATATATATATGTGTGTGTATATATATATATATATATATATATATATGTATATATATATATATGTATATATATATATATATATATATATATATATATAAATATGTGTGTATATATATATATATATATATATATATGTATATATATACATATATATATATATATATATATATATATATATCTATATATATATATATATATACACACACACACATCTATATTGTTCTACCTACAAATTCCACCTGGCAACAAGGGTGCCTAAAGTGTACCAGACTCGATGCCCTGGCCTACGCCTGAGGCAGTCGGTGTTTACATCTTGTAGTGGCCGGTAATGGCTAGTTTGGTGAAATAAACATTTTGAATATCTTACCAGACTACTTGTGTTTCCACGTAGAGCCCCCCTCCCCTCGTCACCACATAACCACAGACGCTTATATTAATTTGTGATGATAGCCTATTTACTAAGATGAAATAAAATAAATAAAATAAAATAAAGTAAAATAAAATAAAATAAGATAAAATAAGTTAAAACAAAACAAAACAAAATAAAATAAAATAAAATAAAATAAAATAAAATAAAATAAAATAAAATAAAATAAAATAAAATAAAATGAAATAAAATAGAATAAAAATATATTGGGATTTATTCTCGACAAGCATTGGCGCCACTTTTAACCAAATTAATTTCACAGCAACTTGGATTTGGCAGCTGAGGACCCTTCCTAACCTTTGCGCAGTGACCAGGAATCGAGCCCGTGCGTTCAATCTCCTAAGCAGCTGCCAACAGCTCGTATTACAGTTGTACCACAGCGGACCACACACTGTAACACACACACATGCATATATATATATATTCACTATAAACCCACTATCGGAGAAATAATAACGGAAAATACAGGGAAGCTGTATATTTCGACTACTATCTGTAGTCCTCTTCACCAGAATGCTTACATGAAGTTAAGGCACAAGTATATATGAGGAAATGAGGGGTACATAGAAGGGGATGAGGAAAGTGGGGGGGGGGGACACAGGCTACATACCCTTGAAATGGTTGGGTTGTGAGAGGCCAGTGGGTGATATTTTGTCCAACCGCTCTCACCCACTGTCTCCCTCCACCCAACTCATTCCCTCAAGGGCATGTAACCTGAGTACCCCCCCCCCACTTTCCTCATCCCCTTCTATGTACTCCTCATTTCCTCATATATACTTGTACCTTAACTTCATGTAAGCATTCTGCTGAAGAGGACTACAGATAGTAGTCGAAATATACGGCTTCCCTGTATTTTCCGTTATTATTTCTCCGATAGTGGGTTTATAGTGAACTTTTACAAATGTGTTATAACATACCAATTTTCAATATATATATATATATATATATATATATATATATATATATATATATATATATATATATATATATATATATATATATATATATATACTACAACCACAACCATTCCAGCACATTTTAGACTGCCTATGTACTTTTCACAATTTTTAAATGTAATATATTTGTTTATTTGCCTATTTACTTAGTTATCTATCTATCTATTCACTTATTCGTTCATCTAGAATGGGGTGGGGAGTGTCCGTGTTCCTGTACCATTACCACGGTTGATCTTGGTAATTGTAATTCCTTCCTGTTGTCTCAATAAGGTAGTCTTAGGGTTAGCAAGCGTCCCCAAACTAAATTTTAAAAATAGATAGAAATTATTACGCACTTGAACACAGGGGAAGGACACACATTGATCAGTTTGTAATATTTCTTCATTCAGCTTTCGAATGCTCGTGGATCTTACGCGTCCATGCAGCCACCATAATGAAACAACCCCACCCTTTCTCTAGAATAGTCGTTTAAATCCTCCCATAAGTTTCACTTTATACACGTGATGAGAAAAGTAGAGGGAATAGAGAAAGACGTGGAGAGGATGGCACCAAGAGAGGACGGGAAAGAATTGGCAGAGGACAGAACAATCTGGAGAGGCGGTGAAGGGCCGTCCGGCTTGTCAACCAACAGAGTAAAAGTAAGATGAGGTACAGAGACTTTCTCATTCCCCAGAAGATAGGCCAGTCATGCGATCGATCATTAAGATGATTTTGGATCTTGCTTGAATATAGAATTATAAATTGACTAACAAATCGGACTCAGATGAAAATAAAGATTATTTTTTCTTTCTTACTTACTGGGAACCGGCAGAGACTCGCCCGCGGGGGAGTTAAGGACTGGAGATAGGGTTTGGTTCAGGAATGGGATTAAGACTCGGGTTAAGGGTGGGATCTGAATTGGGGTCTCAGGATTATGATTATGATTAAAGAGAGGGAGGTGGTGATGGGTGATCCTATTTCTCAGAGTATCAAAAGTGGAACTATTGACTACTTGAGATGGGATTATTAGTATTTATCCTTTAATATTTATCTGTTTCGACTGTTAATGTTTATCCTTTTTCAATATTTCGTTAGATTTAAAGATCTTTATTGTACCCGAGTGGTTAGAATTGTATTAGCAGAATAATAGGTTGTTGCTGTAGCTGTAAAAGATAGAGAGTAGTGTAGGTCTTGTAGGTAAAATCAATTATCAACACCATGGTCTGTCTGGGGACAGCATTGGAGCTGATCTGTAATCGAGTTTGTTGCCGCTTCTCGTGAAGTTGGGCCATGTGGGATTGGAGGCTCATCTGGGATAATAGCCTCCTCTTGAAAGCCTCTGTGCTGACTCCCGTTAGGTCCCGTATCTCTTTTGGGAGAGAGGTGAAGATTCTGGGGCCAGCACAGGTGAAGCTTCCCGCCTGGATTGTCTTCAGTCGCTGGGACTAGCTGCTTTTGGACCTTCTTTCGCAGGTTCTTCCAAATCTAGGGTAGTGTTTTCTTTTGATAACACATCCTTCTTTTTGTGATGGGTTTGGTATTGTGCCCTCCAGGACTTTCCAGACGTGAATCGCTATTAAGTGCTCTCTGCGTCTCTGCACTAAATAGAACTTGAGGAGTTTAGCCTTGCACAGTAATTCAGGGAGTTCCCGACTCACCTCCTCGTGAGTACCCTCTGGACTTGTTTGAGTTCTTGTATCTCCTCGACTTTGTGTGGAGACCATAGCTAGCATACACACTCCAGCTTTGACACATAGGTAGCAAGTGCTCGGGCATCCTGCTCATAAATGTCCGGAGGATCCACCCACTCATTTTACGAGCAGCACTAGTGGTGTGGGTTATCTGTGCTTTGAAGCCAGTCATCACTCATCCACACACCCTGGTCTCTCAATGTTTCCCTTGCATTTCCTCTGCATCCGCTGTGCATCAGTGCTCTTTTAGATTTTTGTTTGTCCCATATATTATCAGTTCGAATTTCATGTTGTTGAACGCCTTGTTGTTTTCATTTGACCACTTGCATAGTGCCTCCAGATCTTGTTGCAGTCTTTCGGAATCCTCTTTAGGTTTTGATTTCTCGAAAGATCCTGGTATCGTCCGCGAACGAGGGGACTTTGGATGATGCAACACCCTTCTCTATGTCACTTATCATGACCAGGGAGAGCAGTTGGCCAAGCACCGAGCCCTGTGACACTCCACTAATTACCATCGAGTTTTTTGACTGGGCTCCATCCACTATTTATCTCTGCATTCCACTTAGGAATTCATAGAGCCACATTCCCAGTGATACCCATGTTTTTCATCATGAGTTACAGCATCCCGTAGCCTACCTTATCAAATGCTTTGGCGAAGTCGAGATAGACCACATCGACGTTTATTCTGTAGTGATGCTCCTGTGGGAAGAGAAAGAGGTTTTGGTGAGTTCGTCTCCTTTATCGTAAGACAAGAGTGAACTGACTGTACATGCGACCAGGAGCACACACACACACACACACACACACACACACACACACACACACACACATATATATATATATATATATATATATATATATATATATATATATATATATATATATATATACGGTGCGGGTTGTGACCCGTGGTGCATAATTACATAATTGCACAGGATTAGGTTAGGTCGGGTCAAGCAGGGTCACACTGTCAAAGGAACGTCAGGTCTAGCCATGCGGGCGCCAGCGTGCACTCCAAGCCACGTGATTGTCGCGGCTGTACAATTCCTCTACTCCATTGTTCACAATATTGTGGCGGTTTAGTTGTCAAAGGCAAGATCGTTCTTTCCAAAAGCCACATTGTCCCGGATTGAACTACCCTGTCCTCTCTTTGATTTTCACTACTTTCTGGAGCATAAAAGGTTTGTGAAGTGTGAGGTGGGACAGACGGGTCTGTAGGTTGCTGGAAGGCCTCGTGATCCACCATTGTGGATGGGGATGATTAAACTTTTTTTTTCCAGTTTTTTATGATCCCCTTGTCCAGTGATTTTCTCCAGAGTAGGTAGATTAGAGTAAGTAATGCACGTTTTCATTTTTTAAAAACACTGCAGGTATGCCATCTGGGCACCCCCCTGATGAGTTAGTTTTTATTTCATCTATGGTCATTTTATTCATCTGGGCATAAAACTAATACAGCTGGGAGAGGACATTTTGAAAGACTGGAGGAGAGAACAGGCGGGGCGATACACGTTAATTGGTTTATTAATTGATTAGACGGTTTTCACCTCTTACGCTCTATTTTGAGATTAATATGTGGATGATGTGGAATAGATAATTCAATGTTCCTGTAAGAATAACTGATACATTTGCAAGATTTACAGTAAAGTAGTCAAAACCATAGTATGCACAACAGTATTTCGAAAAACAACTATACACGATGTGCCGTAGTCATCTTTTGAACATGAAAGTGAACAACTGACATCTACCTTTGTTACTGTTTCCATAGAAACGGTATCATGTATCTGAATTTCGGAGCCTGACTTTGACTTTATACAATAACAATTCGATCTCGCATTACCGAACTATCTAAAATGAATACAAATTAAGAAATAATTATTGAAGGTAATTATATCTTATTCATGTGAAATAAATGATTTTTATATTCTGTTCATATTTATGCACGTCAGAACTAAAATGTGTTCGAATGTGCATGGCATTGTAAACACTTACAACAGGAATTGGTTGGTAGGAAATGGAGGAACAAGAAAATGGCAGTCTGGAGACAAAATCCACAGATCAAGAACAAAGTAAGCATGCTAAGTAGAATTATTAAGAACGTGATAATAGCGGTGAAGTTTATTTAAAGGAGGAAACCTTTAGATTAATAAAAAAATATATGTTTAGATTTGTTATCGGCAAATGTGTTCATGTCATCTTGAGACCTGAAGTTTGTTCATTCTAGAAAAGTGAATGATTATGAAAAATATTGAGTTAATCAGTCCTTGTAGACATTAAGTGTAGTATTATACTTGGGTATTAAGATTTTAAGGGATGACTACCATAAATATATGAACATTTAACCTTGATTTTCTGTGAATGAATCATGTAGAAATAATATGCACGTAATTATATATTTCAATGGAAAAGTAATGTGCACCTCGAAGTTTTGAAGTAGAAATGTATATATATGTATTTGAATGTTTAGAAATTACTTGTAGTATCCTAATTAAGGCTAATTGTTTGTCAGTTTGGTTCCTGTTTGACAAATTTGATAACAATAACAATGTTTGAAAAGTATTTTTGGTAGTAGACCTATTTTAAATGGGTTGAATAAAACAACTGTGATAGCTTGTGTAGTCCTGAGATTATGATTTATTATGTGGATGATGCTATTTTCACTGTAGAGCTTTAAGACAAGTTGGCTATTTTCACCTACTTTTCATTATATTGTGTCATTTGATTTTAAGTAACATAAATCTCCCAGTAGTGATTATACAACACTTTTTTCTGTTCCTCAAACTGCCTGTATGGGTTAAAATAAGGATTGGTAACTTAGATTCAGTGAGAATTGTAGATGGTGTTATTACATTACCACATTAACACTTTCTGGGGGTAATGACATAATGGTTGTTGATTTAAGTTTTATTGAGTGGAAACTCATATTCCCATCCCCATGGTGGCTCGCAACAATCATAAGTTCTTAAAGCTGATCTCTTTTAGGACTATTGTCTGTATCGTACTAGCATGGGACTAAATATATGTCACCTACTTATTGTACTTGGGGGGGATGGAATCAGTTACTAGTTATCAGTTCTCCTTATAGGGCCAGCCACTTGATTTACATGGCAACCCTCCATCCTTATCCCCATCATGCGAAAATAGAGAAGAGTTTAAAGCCCTATGGGCCGTGTCAGTTTATTTTTCATTCCTAACCATTTCCCACATGCACCCTTTTTGTCTTCTCCCTTCCCTGCTCAAAAGACATATCCCTTCCTACTTCTGTTATAAGCTGGTGACATTGAAACTGCTACACACTAATAAAACATAGCCAGATGAAACATATAATCGATAACCTCAAGCACTCATCTGCCTGTGGCCCTGACAACACAAGTAACATCCACCTAAAACACATTGGACCACATAGCATATATGTGCTCATTAACAAAGCAAATTACAGCTATTTGCACAATGCTATATCCATCATCTGGAAGCATAGGAAAATGATCACCATCCCCAAACCTAATAAATACCCAACAGTTCCAACATCACATCACCCAATCACACTTTTCTTCGCCCCCTCAAGTCATAAAATACCTCATACTACATTTCATCACACCCTTGCTGAACCACAACACAGTTTCAGACCACTGCACTCCACAAACACTCTTCCGATAAGCCTTACACAAAGAGTTTTAGATGGCATCAATTCAGAAAGGCTCCATCACAGAACACTTCTCATAACATCGGACACTAGTAATGCTTTCGATCCTAACTCCTGTCACAACCTTACAAACAAAATGTATAACACAAACGTGGACAATAATACCAAAAGATGACTGGCCAGTTATATGGCAAGTAGAAATGCTTATGTGTCATATAATGGCCAATCATCACACACCAGAAACAAAAGGAATGGAGTACCACAGGGCTCATTTCTCTCCCCTGCACTCTTTAATCTATACATGCATGATATATCCACACCCAACACCTCAGAAATACAAATCTCTTATGCAAATGATATAACAATTACATGTACACATTGCAACACAAAGCTGCAGAAATATTACAACCATACCAAAGCACATTGAGCACCTGGTTCACTACAAATAGACTAAAAATAGCCCCAACCAAATCTACAGCCACACTTCTCACCAACTGGACAGGGGAACACAAATACATACCACACCTCAATATCAGCAACACTTATACGGCACACACACACATATCCAAAAATCTTGGCATAACATATGATATATCCATGTCATTCAAACAACACATCACAAACATAAAGACCAAATGTACAGCTAGACTTAATACACTGAAATCAATTGCAGGTACAATATTTGGACAAAACAATAAAACTAATACTACAATATACAATGTACATATGCCTGAGGACCATTGCTGTACACTGTAAGGCTGAGGGTTTTCACTCATTGAAACTCAAGTTAATAGTCATTGTAAATATGGGTCAGCCAATCCCACAGCTCCCAGGCAACTAGGAGTGGCCACCAGACTGGGCTACAGGTCACTAAAGGAGGAAATATTGTGTTGTATTTTGGGTAAGAATAGAGGGAGATAGTGTAGGGTGAGGTGTTTTGTGTCTTCTGTGTGGTGATTGCACATGGGGCAATTTGATTCTGTGGTTAGGCCAATTTTGTGTTGGTACTGTTTCAGTGCTGGACGATGGTCTGAATGCAGTCAGTCTTGTGGTTTATGTGTGTCATGAAAGGATTTCCTGTAAGGGCTGATGTTTGGGAGAATCAGGTGGAGTTTGTAGTATGAGGGTCTGTCATGGAATGTTTGTTTTGTGATCTGCAGGGAAGAAATAATGCTCATGGGGTCCTGTCCCTTACTCGCCAGTTATCATACCTAACCTAAGATTCATGTATGCTTTCAACTTCGGCTGTCAATTTATTCTCCAGTTGTCATACCTAGATTTAAATTGGCTATATCACCCAAGCCATTCCAAGAGTTTACATATCTGTATGGAAAACTATTTTTTCACGCCCTTTAGACACTCATCTTTTTCATTTTGTTTTCATGAATTTGTGAATTTCTCCTATCCCTTTAATAGTGTAGTCTGTCCATGTTAGACACCCAAATACTGTAGTCAGGTCACCCTTTTCTCTTCAATCCTTCAACATCCGCAGATCTAATGCTCTTAGTCTCTCCTCATATAAGTTATCTATCAGGCTAGGAACCAGTGTCATTGCTACTCTTTGTATCCTCGTGATCTTGCTTATATTTTTTACTGTGTGGGAACCCTACCATTGGCACTTGTTCAGGTTGTATGATAGTCTTTTTTTTTTTCTTCTTCTTCTTCTTTTTTCAGAGGAAAAAGATAATCCTGGAACAGAGGTTAACCAGGATGAGCTTATTATGGCCCAGGAGAAGAAGATAGCAGATGAGGTGAGCTAAATCACTTGCTTAATATCCCTCTCTTTCCTCTCCCTTTCAACCCCTGCATGGGGTATTGACTGCCAAATTTTATGCAGTTGTTATTTTGTGGAATTTTTTGAGATCTCTATGGACCAGTCACACAGTATTAATTTATTTTTTACACAAATCCCTATGCATCAGGAAAGCAGAACTCTGTCCCATATATTTTAACAATTTTAGTTGTCAATAGGTAAAAAAGAAAAGAAAAAATTAATCAGAAACTTCCTTTTTCTGTCTAAGGGGACAGAGAGTGGGGTGTCTCTAATTAAGTGAAGCAGCTTTGTAGTGGATGCACTGTGTCTTGATGCATTGCTTCTGACCCAGGGCAGTGAGCAGGATACAGGGATGACCTGTCATCCATGAGGAGCTAAGATGAGATAGAGGAAAGGGTGGTGGATGGGAGTGGGTATGTGCTTTTTGTCTTGGCTACCTCCCATATAAGGGGGAGGGGGAGCCTTTGATATAAAGATAAATAGAGAGAAGTAGAATGTAACTCATGCTGAGATGTTTTTGTCATCATCATCAAACTAAATTGATGCCATAAAGTCTTCGTAATTCTGAAACAGATAAAAGCGAGCACCCCTATGGTCGGATCTCGGGAGACGTTAGAATCTTTACAGAAGGAGTATGCCCATGATTCTGTCTACAGTTCGAAGGTAGGAATTTCCTTTTCTTTTTTCCACTTGTTATTATTTACCATTATTTGTAACATAATCCATAATATCTACTTTGCTCTTGGCTACTTTATGCCAGTTGGTTTCCTAGTATAGCAAGATAGTTTTAAGAATTCAGGTAGTGGGAGATATCAGAGAACAGAATGGACTTGCCTCTATCTTAAGTGACACTTAAATGCACAATAGCCACAAGAAATGGTGGACAAACTTTCTAGTTTGCAAGGAATGCAGACTATCCCAAAACAAATATCCATCAGAAACCAGTATATTATAGTGGATTACTCGTAGTGACTTTAGATATTTTATTGTGGTCATTACCAGCCTACATAAATGTTTCATCTTAAATGAAAGGGTTTGACAGTAGCAAGATCCCTCTCAGTCTTGGGTTTACCACTGTGCTGAAAGGAAAAGAAAATGGATTGTCAGATATTGAAAGAACAAAATCTTTAATGATAGTTTGTGCGTGGTGTATGAATCCATATATAAAGAGAAGAGGATCTTTGATAAGATGGATACCTACACATGTGAAAGGCATTTTCCCGCATATAAGGATTGGCCTATAAATAAATGACAATAGTAATTGTTGCCTCAACTTTTGCTGACTGGAAGCCAACAGCCCCCCATAGTGGCTGACATGAGTCATTGGACCCTCCCAAAGATCTCTCTGGGAAGAAATGTTAGACCGTTGTGTGTGTTGTGTTGCTGTAGGACTGTTTCTGTGTCAGTTGCCAACAGTGGTAGTGGGAGGAGGAGGAGGAGGGGGGGAAGAAGTTGCTAGTTGTCTTTTCTGGTTATGTTAAGAGGTAGAGGAAGTACGGTTGAAGTTGGTAGAGAGAGAGATATCCTAGGTCTTGTTCAGAGACTGAGTGTCAGCCCCTCAGGGCTGCACTTTCAGATGGAAGGGAGCTCTGTTGCTGGGTTTTGAAAATGGAGAGCTAGCAGATAATTTTCAGCAACATTCCTCTTGTAGATACCTTTTGTCAGTCTCTATATATTGTAGATGTAGTACAAATTCATGTATATATATATTTCCTATATTTTTTCATTTGTTTTTTTCAGGTGACAACACTGTTGGCAAAATATTCACACATGAGAAGAACTAGGCCAGACGGTAATTGCTTCCTTCGTGGATTTATTTTTGCATACTTGGAATATTGTATCAACCACAAAGAAGAGTTACAGAGGTAATTATTCAATGCAATTTTTATGAGCACTATCTTTGATGTAACACCCCATGGCCAGGGACAAGAATACCACCATCATGTCCCCCAGTGTCATAAAAGGTAACTAAATGATGCAGGATGAGGGAACTAGGGGACTTGCTCACTTTTTTATGTAAGTCAAAGTTGGCCGATAGGGTTGATTGAATAATGCTGAAATGGTTTTGGCATATAGAAAGAATGAGAAAAGACAAGCAAAATAATGTGGAAAGCAGAAGTAGATTGAATGAACTTGAGATGAAGACCAGGAATGAGTTGGATGGAAAGGCTGAGGGAATAAATGATCAACTTAGAGGCAGTAACAAGACTAAGAAGCTTTGGCTATTATTTCTTAGAAATGGTTAGGCTCACTGTTGACAAATTCATTCAGTCAAAGGTTTAGTGATGGAATTTTGGCTGGAAGGCAAACACTGTGGGGGTGAACAGGTTTTTATTTAGAATTGAAGTTAGGTGGCAATAATAATATGTCTCGCTCTAGTTGCGAGAAGGGGAGAGGTGACGACTATGCGTTCCAAGATGTGTCCCAAAGCGGTCTGTCAGCGAGGGAGGAGAAGGCAACTGAGGCAGGGAGCTAGGCTCAATGTGTGATGCTCCGAGGCTATCTGAATCTTCGGTGATTTCGTCCAGCTTATATACCTGAGTCAGATCATGACCCATGCTCTTAATCAGGATGAGGGTAAAGTATCGATGCCTGGGAAGCTAGATGCAATATGTTCTCAGGCTGCTGATCTAGGATGGAATGTATGGCTGGTACTGCACGTGCATTCCTCAAAGAACCATTCTCCATCCCAGTGTAGTTGGCCAAGGTGCAGGTGTTTATTGTGGGAGCTGAGAGGGTCTGTTTATGGGCTGGTGAGCTAGCGAGATTGGAATGTAGATGGAGCCAGGTACTGCATGTGTGTTTCCTCAAAGAACTGCTTGTGTAACACATGCGGCTGGGTGGGAGATGGGGTGAGGACGGTTTGCCTTGGAATTGAGTGAGTTAACCCAAGTTGAAATGTCACAGTATGGTTGTACATCTTTATATTTTGAGTTTGTACCCCACCCACTAAAGAGTGCATAGGTTATGTGTGAGCAGAAGCTTCCATTTCATGTGCCTTGCTTTTCTTATGAAGGAATGTCTGAATTAAATTTTATATATATAATAAAGAAAAGCACATAAACTTAGTTGCCATGATAATAGAGCAGGTGTGTATTATTGACATTCAGGTGTAAAAAGATCTCTTAATTACATAGGCACCGTAGAATTTTATAGATTATTCTTCTGACTAATACTGAATGGTTGCATTTAGCAGCACAGTATGCCACAATGGTGAATGTAATTGTAAATATAAAAGAGAGAAAGATGTGAAATTGTTGTTAGACTTGCCTTTAAATGTAGTTTATTTAGATTGGGAAGTTATATTGACACAGTACTTTCTTCAAGGTTTAAAAAGTATATGTCCGGAAGCAAAGAAGAACTCTTTGAGATGGGCTTTCCAAAGTTTACAACAGAAGACTTTCATGACATGGTAAGTTCTAACCCATGTAGTGTTTTAACATTTTGTGTTTGGTTAATGTATTCTTCATGTGGGAGTTTCTTTATAGACTTCCTTCATGTTTTCTACCAGTATGTAACCTTTAGGTTATCTCAAAATCTTAAATTTATTTTGTTAGTTTGTCAGCAGTGTCTTTAATTGTATTACCAGGTTATTCCTGTGAAGTGTGCCATGTTTGGATTGTGATTTATTTATTTGTATATCTTACAAGGTTGACATAAAGTTCTTTTGGGAGAAAATGGAACAGGTAAAAAGTTATAGGTATGGGAAATTTATATACTTGAAAAAGGAAGGGTAGAAAAAGGACGAGAGTGAAGGAGAGAGAATGAAATATACCATAGGCATGTCAGTAGTGATGAAAAGAATGTATGAAACTAGTAGTTCATACTGTTATGTACAGTAAGTCCTCGTTATACGGTACATATGTGTTCCTGAAAACCTTACCGCAAATTGAAATTACTGTATACCAAACCCATTATAACATGTAATAATAGGATATGGCAGACGTACCTTCTCCCTGCTCTTTCCTCTTCAAAACACAAGCGGATACCGTATCTGTGAATTTTTCTTACTGTAAATAGAATCGAGGGTAGTAATCACCAAATACTGTAACTGTGAATTTACCAGATAAAGAATTACTGTATAAGGAGGACTCATAGAATAGACCTGAATGATGAATGCAAAAGGGGAATCATGCGAAGGCAGTGCAAATGAGTTGTCTGGGGGTTGTACAGTTATGAAATGTGACAAAGTAAGGAACAAGAAGATTCATAAGATTATGAGATGGGATTAGACAAAAATGTAGAACAGGTCAACATTAGGTGGCATGTTCATGCTATGACAATAGTTGGAAGGAGATACCCTTAGATGATGCATGAATCAAAGTTGCTGTGAGCGAGATCAAGGGTTCAACCAAGAAATGGTGGGTGGATGGGGTAAATGATGCCATAACATTTCATGATCAGGATGTTGAAGGAATGAAAATGTGTGTAGGTGATAGAAAATTATGAACCCATGCAATAACTTGTTCCCCGAAAGGGGTGCACATGTGATGAACTGGTTATAATGCTGGGGAAGTGAGGAGGTGCAGTCTTTGCATAGTTTAACCGAGGAGTGAAAATGGTGACTCATATATTTTATATTATTTGTTTTGTTATCATTTGTCCATTTGTATATAATTATTTGTTTGTTTCTCGTTTATTATTTACCTGTTTGTTTATTATCTAATTATACCTATGCATTTTATTTATTATTTACATTATTAGTTTTTATTTATTCATTTATTTGTTTATCATCATGATTTTTTTTTTGCATCCGACCTAGATATGGACTAAAAGGTCTCCTGTCAGCATGCTCTGCCTTTGTAATCCTTATTGATCAGATGGATGAAGAAATCTTAATATATAATCAGCATTCTAACTGTGTATAGACATGGCAGAAGATAAAGGACAGGGCCCGGTCTTTAACTATGTATGAAGTGCAGTTCCGAGAGGTGGGCTCATAGTCGCCTGACTTGGCCACAGATATTTAATATTAATAACATGTACTACAATTTTTCCATGTAGGAGCAGTTGACTAGCACCCATGCTAGTCCTTTTTATAGTTGATAAGAGCGAAACAGACCCAGGACATAAAAATACCCACAATGCAACAGACCAGTATCATGTGAAACCACCCTTCTTGCTCAAAACACCACCACATAAATAAATCTTCTACACAGTGCACTATCACAAAACAATATTCAAGGTATAATAAGATTTTTAATCTCAAATAATATTCTTTGCAGTTTATGGAGGTCATAAGTGATTTGGAAAGTAGCGGGAGTGTTGAAAGAGTAGAGTCGGTATGTAATGATGCCGGCACGTCCGACTACATGGTTGTCTACTTGCGTTTACTCATTTCTGCTCATCTACAAAAGAATGCAGAATTCTTTAGCTTCTTTATAGAAGGTGGAAGATCAGTAGAAGAATTCTGTAAACAGGTATATATCTCAAGTCTGTATATGTATAGTTTCTAATTTTTTGTCTTCTATATAGTTACAGTTTAAATTTTCATGGTTTGATACACTTGTATAATAATACCACCATGTTCTTGTGCATGTCAAAAAAGCCGGGTATATGGGATGGAATGAGGGGACTGGGTTTTGTATTTTCCTCCCACAAAGAATGGAGATTTTTCTTCGTCTCCATCTTCACATGAGGGGATGTGGAGGGAAGGATGCTGTATAAATGAAGCATCTGGCTTTGCTGTGGATGTGCTCTGTCTTGCTGTATGGCATCCAACCTGGGTAGCGGGATGACCCTTCATCCACAAGGAAACAAATGGATGACAGGTTGGAGTGGGATAGATGCATGCCAAGGTTGGCTACCCCCCTTATTTGGGGAAGAAACTTCACAGTGTATGGATAGAATGAACGCGTACTTTGACTTCCCTACTAACTTCTTGTAAGGGGGAAAAGCCCAATGATCTGTGTTCAGAAAACAGTATGATATATACTAAAGAACATTTCTCTCTTATTAAGAGGATTAGGTAAATCCAACCACACATATCTTACAATAAAAACCATTCAGCCACTTCATAACATCTTTGGAGCGATAGGTCACCCTCTTACACTGCTCGGGTCAAAGGCAGTGCAGCAAGTCACCATTGTATTGCAGCAGGACGCAGAGGCTAGAGCCAATTTATCCCCACCACTCGTATGGCAACAGTCCCTTACCTCATCCACTCAGAAATGAAAAATTAAACAAGTAGAAAAGTGGACTTTCTTGTATTGAACAAGTGCAGAATACAAAGTTTAAAGAGTAAATAACCCACTCTGCTTTTAAGATAGTGCAGAGTAATAAACTGTATTAGTATCTCGTTTATGCATTTCATCTTAAATACCAATAATTGACCACTTCAGGGATGCCAGCTCATCTTTTTTCATGTTCCTGTGTTTAGGGGATAGGATCATTTCCACTGTCTTCTCATGCCTGTTATAAAAGGTGACTAAATAAAAGAAATCAAAAGGACTTTTATGGGTTATGAGTAGATTTTAAAATTGTAGACAAATGCTGTGCAGCTTGGGTCTATAGGGATGCCCCAAAACAACCTCTAGACTATTGAAATATATATATTCCTGTCCAGGAGCTGACACCTTGCCATGGTGGATAGGCTTGACCATCATAATGGCTACAAGAACTCTCTAGATATATATGAAAATCTCTGCAGGGTCACCCATGTTGAATGTCTTGCACAAAACACGAGATGTAACATGCATACACAATACTGTAGGTCTTTTATCATATATTCAAACAGGTGTATATGTTGAAAATATTAGAATTTTTGGTTAAGGAAAAGATTGGAGTGGATAGAGGGATAGTGTAAAAGTAAGAAATTACATGGTCAGAAGATATGTTCTCTTCTTGCGTTTCATAAAGTCTCACGTGGATGGAGAAGCACTGTTGTGCTGCATTGCCTCTGACCTAAGCAGGGATGACCCATTTCCACAAGTTGCTGAGATGGAGGGGTATTAAATAGGTTGTAATGTGCATCCTTTAAATTAGCCCCCCTCCTTTTATATATATATATAGACATGTACATATACCAACAGCTTTTTCCCCCTTACAAGGGAGGTAGCCAAAAACAAAGGTATATAATCCACACCCACCCAGTCTATCCCCACATACTCCACTCCTCACCCTCCCTCTCATCTTGGCTCCTCCTGGATGATGGGTTATCCCTGCATCTCGTCCACTGCCCTGGGTCAGAAGCAATGTAGCAAGACTGCTTCATTTAATTAGGAACCCTCTCCCCTCTCCATCCCCTCATGCAGAAAAAGAAAAGACAAAAGAAATCCTTTCGGGCTGTGTCAAAATGTCATTCACATGTATGTCCTCACCCCTCATCCCCCACCCACTCCCTTCCATGCATCACTGCATCATTCACACACAACCATTCTCCACTCACCCCATCTTGTCTTCTCCCTCAACAAACATTCCCCTCTTTCTCAATGCCCCTTTTACCCCATCCACCCATCTCATCCTTGGTCGTCCCCTCATGTTCACTCTCCCACCTCATTTACTAATTTTTCTTCACTCATTTTTTCCTTGTGTCCAAACCATCCCAATATTTGTTCATCAACCCTATCTCCAGACTCCCTTTCCACTCCTGTTCTCCTCCTCATTTCTCACTATCCATCCTAGTAACCCCTACCATACTTCTCAGGCATTTAATCTCAAACACATTTACTCCTCTTCTCTATGTTCCACATTTCTGCTCTACTACTCTCATAAAAAATCTCAATTGCTCTTAACAGCTTTCCTCCTATCCCGTATATTTGCAAAATCTCCCACACTGCCTTCCTGTCTACTCTGTCATTAGCCTTTTCCAAATTCAAACACACACATATATATATTAATTGGGTGGAAGGTTGGTTGCCTTTGGTGGCTACCTCCTTTTGGGATGTAGATTGATAGGTATTAATAATTTAAAACTTAGTAGACTTTCACTCGTATGGAACAGGCTACCATGTTCATTCATTCAGAGATGCTTGAAAGTTCAAGTTATGACGGCAATTTGGTAAAAAAATAAAAATAATAAATAAATAAATCGCCTTTTATCCAAAACAACAGGAGGTGGAGCCTATGTATCGTGAATGCGACCACTTACACATCGCTGCCCTTACATCTGCCCTGGGTGTGGCCGTGCAGATCATGTACCTGGACCGAGGAGAGGGAGGAGAAGTCGCCTCCCACAGCTTCCCCGAAGATAAAGAAGCTATCCTCAACCTACTATACCGGCCAGGCCACTACGACATTATCTACCAAGCATAACAGACAATGTGCCTAGTCCATTTTCTTTTATCCATTCATTATGCAGGAAATAGTTTTAATTTTACTTCCATATTTAATGTAAATATGAAAGGAAGATTGTATACTTGTTATTTTAAGAGATTAACCATACTGTCTGCCTTTGTTGATATGTCATGGGGGGGAAATTGTTAAAGTTCTGTCAGCATTTGTTGAAACTGCGAGTAATTTCACCTTTTTATTCTACTCCAATGTCATGAAAAAGTTCAAAGATAAAGAAAACACCAGTATCGACCTTGTCACAATTCAAAACTTAAAAAATTAATATAAATAAATAAAATGAATATTATTTTGGACAAGTAGCAACATGTCTGCATGGTTGTAATGGTAGCGATTAGTAAATATTTATAAAGAATGAACCCATTTTTACTTTGTCATTTTTTACTCTTCATAAGTTTGCAAATGAGCTGTAATATGTCTTGCCTGATACAAAGGGTTGAATGAAACCTAATATTTTCTTTTAAGAGGTATCAGATATTTACTAGTATTAAAAACTTGATCAATACATCTAAATAATTTTATATCCTTTCGAAATATAAAATGCATGTCATTCTTTATGATGTTCATAATGATATCCCTTTCCCTCTATATAATGTGCTTTTTATTTAGCAATAATCAATGGCTTACTTTCATACACTGCATACATTTCAATAAGTTTAAATTAAACAACTGAGAAAAACATTTACACCGTAAGTTTCCGTATACTGCTATGAGTAGAGCATCCAATCCCCTCCAATAGTGTGCATTCACTTCCCATACCAGGTGTTGTTAAGCCTGACTTGAAGAACTAGAATTGTTTCTTTTAGTCTGCATCTCTCTCGCGTTTGGACTTTTTGCGTTTATGGCGGTGTGACGGTGAGCGTGATCTAGATCGTGAATGACGACGGTGGTGACGGCGACTGGGTGACCTGCTCCTTGACCGATGAGATCTTCTTGGTCGGCTGAAAAGAGAGAGGCAGTTTGTGAAGTTGCACTGAACCATAATAAGGAGATGAAGAAAGGACAATATTATCCAATGATGGGTTAACTATTATCCAATGATAGGTTAACATGTAAACACCTACCTATGCCTTTCTTCTTCCTGCTCTACAGAGGGTGGAGCTCCCATAGAATCTTCCTCATAATAAGCACTTGAAACAGGAACAACTGGAGCATTGCTCTCCCAGTTTGGAGGGCCGCCACTATTCCCTCCGCCAACTGGAGGAGGTGGGGGTGGAGGGCCCCCAGACCACTGACCTCCGGGAGATTCATACGGATTGTAGTAGGAGTTATTCTCTGGTGGATAATACGTTTCACCGTACGGGTTCCCACCAAAACTGAGAAAGAAGATGTTCAATATAAGCAGTCTATCTATATAATAAGGGCTTTTTCCCTCCTTATAAGGGAGTTAACCAATTCAAATTGCATGTAACCATTCACCCATTTCACTCCCATTAACCACCCTTTACTCCCTCAAAATATTCATACATACTCCCTAACATTCCTTAATCATCCACCCACTCCCTTCCATGCATAAAAAAAATATATATATATAGGAGACTGTATGAAGGAGTGATTGTGCCAACAGCACTGTATGGGGCAGAAACGTGGAACATAAGAGAAGAAGAGAGAAGGAGTTTGAATGTGTTTGAGATGAGGTGTCTGAGAAGTATGGTGGGGGTTACTAGGCTGGATAGAGTGAGAAATGAGGAGGTGAGGAGGAGAACAGGGGTGAAAAAGGATTTGGGAGATAGGGTTGATGAAAGAATATTAGGATGGTTTGGACACATGGAAAGAATGAGTGAAGAAAGACTAGTAAAAGAGGTATGGAAGGCAGATGTGGAGGGAGTGAACATGAGGGGACGTCCTAGGATGAGGTGGATGGATGGGGTGAAGGGGGCTTTGGGGAAGAGGGGAATGTCTGTTGAGGAAGGAAGGGAGAGGACGGAAGACAGAGGTGAGTGGAGAATGGTTGTATATGGATGATGTTGTGATTGCATGAGGAGGAATGGGCGGGGGGGTGGGGTAGTATGTGTGAGTAAATTTTGACGCAGCCCGAAGGGATTTCTCCCCGTCCTCTCCTTATATGCAAGGGGGGACGGAGAGGGGGGGTCGCCGATTAAATGAAGCGGCTTTGCTGTGGATGTGCTGTGTCTTGCGACACTGCTTCTGACCCAGGGCGGTGGGCAGGGTGCAGGGATGACCCGTCATCCAGGAGGTGCTCAGATGAGTGGGAGGGGTGTGGAGTGTATTTAGGGATGAAATGGGTGGGAGTGTTTTTATGCCTTTCTCTTTTTGGCTACCTCCCTTGGAAGGGGGAAAAAGCCTTGGTGTGTGTATGTATGTATGTATGTATGTATGTATGTATATATATATATATATATATATATATATATATATATATATATATATATATATAAAATAAAATTAAAAAATTAACAAAAGATGTATTTACCAAAATTAATGTCTGGCAACAGAAATATGAAAGAATTAATTCAGGAGTAACAACATGATTTGGTACTGATTGTTCAAGTGGCCAAAACTCTATCTTACTTTGGCTCTCACACTTGCAACTTCACACATACTGGGATAACTACTTCAAAACACCCACATACTTCATACACATCCATTCCCATTTAACTGCACATGATACAGAGGGCATGTGAACATTCAGAAAGGAGACAGTGACTAGCTGAAATAATCTAGTTATAATAGAAACCAAATTCTTGTTGGAAAAATTCAAAGTACAATAGCCTGGGGGGAAATATATGAACCAAGCTATTGTATCTGTTCAATTTCCATTGTTCCATAAATTGTGTATAGTAATATCTAGGTACTTACTCCATATCATCATAACCGGGGGGTCCTGGGGAAGGATTCATTATAGTTTTGTTGCTATATTCTCTTCGGTCAGCTGTCATTACCTATGTAGAAAGAAAGGTGTCTCAATTAAACACAGATAGTAGAGGCATGTTTTTTTTGTTTTTCTATTTTCATTTTCTTCAAGTCAGGCAATGCTGTCAAACACAAATGCCTCCACAGTAGAGCCTGACATTTTCATTATTTGGCGCAATGTGCCGGGAAATCCTTGGGTAACACTACCACCTAGCTAAATGCATCTGAAACATATTACAACTAAGTCCCAGTACATGCTAAAAATGAGAGAATAGTCCCGTGTAGCTATGAAGAAGCTAACATGACCCTCTTTCCAATTCCTAAAAACACTATGGTGTATGCAAACTACCTATATTGCATCCTGGGATGAAAAGGATAGAATATGTAAGATAGACTGAAGAGGAAACAAAATTAAACATCCAAGTTTACGCTACAGGAGGCTAATGACCAGAAGAAATGCATTAAACTTCTCACTTCTTACCTGTATTGTGTTTCCTTTTGACTGGTTACCCCCAATGACATCAATAGCACCAGGTGCCTTACTCCTAGGAGGTGGTCCTGCCTTGGCCCGTGATCCAACAGTTGGCAAACCAGCATTGTATTTACTGTTGTCATTCACAATGGCCACTGGGATATTGCTGGCCGTGTTCCCAAATGGCTGAAGACAGAGCAAGTTAGCTTGAGACATCTTACAATATATACATACATATACAAATGGCTTTTCCCCTTTACAGGGGAGGTAGCCAAAGTCTAAAGGCATAAATCTACTCCCACATACTCCATCCCATTCACCATCCCTCCCTCTTTTCTTGGCTCCTCCTGAATGACAGGTCATCCCTATGTCTTGTCTACTGCCCCGAGTCAGAACCAATGCAACAAGACACAGCAAGTTCGCTTAATTTAATTGGTGACCCTGCTCCCTCTCCGTCCCCTCATGTAGAAAAAGAGAAGATGGAGAAATCCCTTTGGTCTGTGTCAAATCATGATTTGCACATACTCCCTAACCCCTCCCCTCCCACACCCACTCCCTTCCATATACAACCATTCTCCATTCACCCCCATCTTGTGTTGTTTCCCTTCCTCACCCGACATCCCCCTCTTTTACCCCATCCATCCATCTCATCCTTGGTCGCCCCCTCATGTTCACTCTCCACCTCTGCCTTCCACACTTCATTTACTAGTCTTTCTTCACTTATTCTTTCCATGTGTCCAAACCATCCCAATACTCTTTCATCAACCCTATCTCCCAACTCCTTTTCCAACCCCGCTCTCCTCTTCACCTCCTCGTTTCTCACTCTATCCAGCCAAGTAACCCCTACCACTTCTCAGGCACTTCATCTCACATTTAAACTTGTCTCTCTTCCTCTCTTATGTTCCGCGTTTCTACCCCATACAATATCATAAAATGCTCCTTACAGGTGCCAAGATAGGAGGGTGGAGGGGAGTGGAATATATGGGAAATGAAATGGGTGGGAGTGATTTCTATGCCTTTTTCTTTTTGGCTATCCCCCATGTAAGGGGGAGAAAGCCTTTGGTATACGTATGTATGTACAATTAATATATTTCAATGGCAAATTTTTATGTAAGAAGACATATAATTAAGTGTGCTAAAGGAGAAAATCCATCTACACCATTCTAGATTTTCTCTACACCACTCTTTCCAACCAATACAATCAAATGCTTTGCATTAAATTAATCACTGTACTACAGTTTATCTAATGTTCTTTGATGTACAACTGTGACACTGCATCATCCCCTCCTATTGAGGATGCCTTTGCATTGAAGAAGTTCATATAAATACAAAGATACCACTATTCAACAAAACAACCTGAAGCAAAAGCTGTAATAATACGAATCTATGCAATACTGGCGTAAACATACCTTTGTGACGCTGATCCCCAACCCTGCTAAACCAGCCCCAGACTCATGGACTCTCATCCTCTTCTGTCGCTCACAGTATTTGAACCAAGTTTCTTCGTTAAAGCCATAGTTGAAATAATCAGAAATATCCGCACCAGGTTTTCTGATAAAAGAAAATAAACAGGATTCTCAGCTATTAATAACGGCATTCTAATTAATGGGTCAAATGAAAATACCATATATTTAGGCTTATAAAATGACCTTTGCACAAGGGAAGGTCCAAACTTCAACATATATATCATGATTTTGGCTCATACTGGCCATACATGACAACCCTATAATACCATATATTTCTGGGAAATATAAGACTGTTGTCCGTATTATATTTAGGACTGTTTCTATTCTACCAGCACATAGTAGTAGGATGGGAGGAGCTGGTGATTATCAGCTCTCCTTGTATAAAATGGTGAAGGAAATTCAGATAAAGCTGGCAAATCTCAGGCCCAGTCTAGAAACAGTGCCAGCCCCTTGGGGCTCCACCTAGAGGTAAAAGTGTTGGTGTGTTTTGAATCGCCTGGCAGCAGATTCTAATTCATGCCTTGCAAGAACAACACTTGATATCGCCACTGATCCCCACAATCACCTGAACCTTCAAACCCTGTATCATAACATGAACAAAGTTACAGACCTCCATGGCTTTTCTTCTAATTCTGCAATGTTGAAGTCTGCAATATGTACGCCATTGACCTTTCCTGGTCCATTGAAGTCATCATCTTTAAGTCCACTGGTAACTGGTGCCTAAAGTGATAAATGAACAATAGTCACAGAAAAAATGCATTTGCAAATGATGATCAAATGTACCAAATTGCTAAATAAACAAACAAGTCAATCAATAAAATTAGGAGGTTTAATCTTTGTGAGAATTTTAACTTGACAAATGTATGCTTAATATAATATCCTTTAAAACATTAGGAGCAAACGGACTCTGTAAGAGTCTATTCTATCTCTATTACCTCTGGAAATAGAAGCACAATATGCTACTCAATCCCTTCCAAAAGGAAAATGCTGACATTCAACACCACATTACATTTTTACCGATCTCTACTACCACTACTATCATTTTTCGAGGGGAGAGGGCATTTTACATGACACTTAGCCCCTTCGAAAATATAAGACCCATTAACACAAATGTTTCTCCTGACCTTAGGTTGGAATCGAGACTGGTGGGTTTGTTGAATGATATCTGTCTGTTTCTTGATATCGCCAATTGTAATGGTAACATCATCTTCATCGCTGCTAGTTTCATCCCCATCCTTATCACCGTCCTTCTCTTCATCATCTTTCTTACTCTTTTCTTTGTCACCTTCTTCTCCATCACCTTTGTCATCTGCTGGAGAGAGAAATAAATAAAATAAAATAAAAATAAAATACTGGTAACTGCTTGATAGCAATGAAATAATGGAGATGTCTTATTTAATAATATATGTTTAAACACAAAATTAGGTAGGAATTGACATGTAGACCCCCCACCCACTCCCCCACTCTCTCTCTGAGACCCCAGAGTTTGATTTGGTTTGACATCCAAGAACTCCTACTCTCAGATGATTATGAGAGTACCTCTTTACATATCACTTGATCAAACAGGGAATCTAATGTACAATGAACATGCTTGCTGCATGGCAGGACTCAAACTGCCTCCACTCCCAACCTTTGTGTACAAACAGCGACATTCTAACCCATTTGGCCTGCATGCTTCCCTAGAGTTTTGTAATTTCAAAATAAAATTGTCCAATAAAATACTTACTGCTTTCTTGAGTAACATCACCATCTTTGTCGGCACCAGATTCATCTTGATCCATTGGGGTTTCCCCCGTCTGCAAGCATTAAAAATTCAAGTCAATTCAGGGTACCTTTCTACAGCAGGTACATACAAATCTGGCACAGCTTAGCCTAGACATATAAGAATGGTACTACTCAGATAGCCACTCACTACATCAGATAAGGCTGATCAAAATCAAAGAGTAATGAAAAGGTTTGGACACACAAAATAAATGGGGAAAGAGAGCGGCTGGTAAAAAAAAAAAAAAAAAAAAAAAATACAGGGAGTCCTCCTTATACTGTAATTCTTTATTTGGTAAATTCACAGTTATGCTATTTGGTAATTACTACCCTCTATTCTATTTATGGTAAGAAAAATTCACAGATACAGTATTCGCTAGATATTTTGAAGAGGAAAGAGCAGGGAGAAGGTACATCTGCCATATCCTATTACTACATGTTATAATGGGTTCGGTATACGGTAATTTCAATTTGCGGTAAGGCTTTCAGGAACGCATATGTACCGTATAACGACGACTTACTGTATAATTTTGCTATGTACTTAGGTCAAATTTCAAGTACTTAAAATAATAGATGAGTGCATTTACCCAATAGTAGAATCACAAATTTCATTAGAATCTATATGCAATGCATAACTTTTGATTAAATACAATGTACTTGTTTGTACTTGTTATTTTTCAAGTACCTTGAGTCTCAGTACAAGTACATGAAAACCTGTACTTAAGTCCAAATAAATCTACTTTGACCCGATTCTGGCCTTTACAAGTACAGGAAAATCTGTACTTGAGTCCAAGTACTAGTAAAAGTAAATGTACTTGGGCCCAATCAGGGGATCTGTTTCCTTGTCTTGTCATCCAGATTCCTCTGCATTATTATCTATGAAAATTGTCATCCAGTCAGTTTCAAGTTCCCTTATTTGTTTGCCTCGGTTAATTTCTTCACTGTAGAAGTTGAGGTCACTGAATGAGGAACTTGTACAATGGTTTGTGGTTGTCCAATGCCTTAGGGGTGTTGGGAGGTTGTTGGTATCGATTTTGATAAGACTGTGGTCAGACAATGTTGTTTAAATTATTTCAGAGGAGCAGAAAAGCTCAGAGTTGTTGCTTAGTACCAGGTCCTATGGGTTGTTGCCTCTGGTGGGCTCTGATGAACTGGACTAGGTAGCAGTTTTCAACACTGGACTTGAGTTCTTCTGCTTGACATTTCTCATTCATGGGTACTTCATCAATTTTCATTGATGGCCATGATATGCATGGTAAATTGAAGTCCCCTGTAATGACGACCTTCATGGTGGGGTCGGCAAGTTTTGCAGGGGTGCCCATACCTTTGCTGTTACTTCCCTGAAATTTTCTTTAGTGGTGTTTGGAGGCCTGTAAACAGTCACCATGAGGATGTTTATTTTCCTCGCATGTACTGCCAGTAATTCAGCTGTGCCATTTGCAAGGGGCATAAATACTCCTGCATTTCCTGCCATATCTTCCCTTAAGTTTAGGGCAATGCTTCTGTGATTTCTCTCCACCCTATCGGTTCTGAATATTGTGAAATCATGTACATAATTTTTCTGCATCCAGAATGTTTTTGTTTAAGTGTTTCTGTAATGGCATAAGTGCATAACTTCTATACTTAATTACTTCAAAAGTATGCATTTGCGACGGAAATGATGTACACCGTGACCATCGTTCATATCACAACATTTCTCACCAGAAACACATAAGCCACATATCAAATTCTATGGTTGGGTGAAACTATAAATTGGCCAAAGAATTCTACATGAAACATTTCATTTTGACAAGAAATTTTCTGTATGAGTTGACAGAGTACGACTGACTGGCTGGCAATACTCAGTGACAGTGTGGTTGTTGTTGTGATAGTTTGGTAATGCTCAAACAAGGTCAAATTGCCTGTAAAACCCACAACCACTTAAGACGTATCCATGGTAACCCTGTTCAAGCATCATATCAGAGGTTGACCAAAGTCACAATACCGGTTGTATACATCTACTCTCAAGTCTTCAAATCTTTGTGTAGGTTTCCTATATCCATATTTGATGTTATTTCTAAGTTGACACAAAAATCTCTTTCTAAATAAAGCAAACTCACTAGGAAATAAATGGTGAATACATGCTGTCAACTACATGATACTTCACTGCATATAAATTTGTGAAACTTCTTTTAAATATTGACCTAATCAAATGACAAAAGTTGAAACATCGCATTTTTTTTTATTTGTTGTTGCACTATTTCACTATAAAATATCAGACCACTAAGCTCACCTTTGACTTATCTTTATTCCCTTCTTCATTTTTGTCATTTATTTCTCCCTCTTCTTTAGATTCATCCTTATCATCCCCATATAACCACTGCTCTTCATCTTCTTGTGGTTCCGCCATGATGTTTACTGAGAAGCGATACGTTTCCACAAACAAAACTAAAATTCGTTTTTTCTTTATTTTTTGTAAAATGTATAAACAAATGTACATATAAATCTATTTAAATTTATGTGAACTTGAACAAAATATCTACTTCAAATATACTTTTTAAATTATTTGGTCCACGGTTACGGTTTGTTTGAATTTCACTCGGCTCATATACGGTATATTATGTTTAGATTAAATTCATTCTGACTTGACATTTAAGTGAAACTAAAGAGTATTACTCTAATTTAATTATAAGTTTTAACTAGTAAACACCTCACTGTCTAATAAATGAAAATTCGATTGCGCTCGTTTCTTTCATGTAAACATTGATAGAGGAAAAGACTACTTTGATCTGACAAGTCACGAGACAATAGCCTGTCAGTCATTATCGCCGTGGCTGGAGAAGTAAACAGATCGACACACAGGGCTTCAGCTCATACGAGAATATTTGAACTCTCCGAGACCATTGCAACTTACTAAACAAAGTTGACATTTATCCATTCAACTAAAGCAAGATATAAACATGAAGTTGTTTGCCATCGCTGTATTTTGTCTAATTTTTGAATGTCACCCGTCTTTGGCCCTGTCCTCCTTCAAAAGTAGGAGGAAAGGCGGTGTTCTTCGACCACCTCCAGTTCCTCGCGATGCAGTTTTACCTAAGGCTGAGTGGTTCGATCAGAAATTAGACCATTTTGATCCTACAAATCTACAGACTTGGAAGCAGGTAAGGAAGAGGTATATATCTGTTTCTTCCAGTGCAAGGAAGGTTTTTCACTTTTTTTTCTCTTGCTTTTGAAAAAAATCTAAATTTCCAGAATTGTGCAAGCATGGATATTTAACATGAAAGTAACATTGTTTGTGAAGGAGGCCATGAAATTAGCACACTACAGACCGCTAAATGCCTGGGGGTACATCTGGGAGAAGACTGCACCTTTCTCCACCGCATAGCCAAAACTGTGAGAAGAGCAAGAGGAATGGCAGGCTGGGTACTCAGAACCTATACTAGAGAACCCAAAATAATGTTGACCCTTTGGAACACCATGATACAGCCACTCGTAGACTACTGTAGCCAACTGTGGTCCTCCCACAAAAGAGGTGAAATCCAGCAGTTAGAGGCTGTCCAACACTCTTACACCAGGCAAATCAGAGGAATGAGGGTTTTAAGCTACTGGGAATGTCTCAAAAAGTTGGGGCTCTGCTCTCAACAATGAGGAAGAGAACGATATCATGCAATCTACGTATGGAAAATAATTGAAGGAAAGGTACCTAACCCAGCACCCCATTCCCTGCAGCCTTACAGCACTGAACGATCAGGGAGGAAAATAACAAGAAAAACAATACCAACTAGAGCTCCTGAAAGGATCAACCCTGCTAGTGAATAGCCTGATCCATGAGGGCCCTAAGATCTTTAATGCCCTCCCGAGGGATATGAGAGATATCACCAACTGTACAATAGACAGACTCAAGGCTGGACTGGATAAGTTCCTATCATCACTACCAGATGAACCACCTGTACCAGGCTACACTGCTGGGTGCCGGTCAACAAATAACATACCAGACTAGGTGGCCTTAAAGAAATTGGACACCAGGAAGGGTAACAGTGGCGGATCACCGTGGCTATGAAGAGGTCTTCTAGACATATCCAAGTAAACCAAGTAAGTAAAGTAGTTCCTAACCTAACATAACCATAGAAAAAAATACTTTCTAATATAAATTGGAAAGAAGTGAAAAACTGCATAATGCTGGAATAATATAATACCAAAAAATAGATTTATTCCATGAAACTTCTCAACTCTAAATCACTGTAAGCAAATGATTGTAAACCTAATGCTATTGGTAAAATATAGGGTATTTTGGTATTTTTTCAGAAGTGCACAACTATGTGATATAGCATTAGAAATCTAAATAATAATTTTGTAGATTATGATGCATCAATGTAATTATTTATAAAATTATTATTTACTTCTGTAATCCTATATTGCATAGGTGTGCACTTCTGAAAAATTACCAAATATAAACCATGGTACAAACCAATTAAGTGAAGCAGCCTTGCTATGGATATACTATGTCTTGCTACATTGCTGCTGACCCAGGGCAGTGGGTATGATACAGGGATGACCCATCATCCATGAGGAGCTAAGATGAGGTGGGGGGTGGATGGGAGTGGAATGGGTGGGATTATGTACATATCTTTGACTTGGCTACCTCCCTTATAAGAGAGAAAAAGCTCTTGGTATATATAGAAAAGACAAACTATTTGATATGAAGGGTACTGTAAAGGAGACAGAGTAAGTCATGCTTGCTAAAAGATCTAAAAGAATTTGTCAAGAATATAGGATAGATGTTAAGGATGTTTTTCCTTGTGTTCTGATAGATTTTTATTAGATTTTTGAAGTGTTTTTTTGCAGAAAATGCTGGTGACTTAATTGGAAGTATGCTGGCCTTCCATTCACCTAGTTGAAGGTTCAAATCACATAATTCTCTTTAATTCTCAGGAAGGACTGTTACCTACCCCAACACTAAATGCATAGTGGGAAGGTGTAGACTCCTCATCACCAGGGGATTTGCATGGGGAATTTGGTTGAAGTAGTTTAAGCACACATGAACACATATGAAAACATTAAGATGTATGTATGCAAATGAAAAGACTAAGTTTTTCTTGTCCTTTTCTGAACTAATACTGGCCAAGCAGGTTAGAGCAACACTGTAGCACAGTGATTTCGGCCATCAGTTTTATGCATGCAGCCGCCCATTATTTATTGAATGTTCTTCAACCCTAAAGGACTGAAAAGCAATGCAAATAGATAAAAAGGTTTTTAATGAATTATGAAAATATGCATGTTGAATTAGACATGTTGGGAATAGCCTACACACATCCATACGTGTTGATCCCTTCCAAAAGTAGTTCATGTACTTGCCAGACTTGATGGAGCAGGTAACCTAAACTCTGTTAATATTGCCTAAATCCCAGCATGCCCTGCCTGGTTGACCTAGAACCACCAGCTAATGACCAGGGTTGAATTCATGAGGGCCAAATTCACTACATCCTGCTACTACTCATGGTGGAGATCAGGGGTGGGGACAGTTTGAGTCCAGCTTGGAATCAAATGAGTTTGTAGTAAGGAAATACTACATCGATTTAACTGCTTCAGAAAAATCCCTCTTAAAGAAGCACCACTCCAGCCCTCACTGAGAATGGCATTCCTGATGTTAAGTTGAATCTTATCTAATATTTACCTCATTGTAATATACATGAAAGGAGCAGTTGGGGTCCTGTCTCCTATTATCAATTTTTTTTTTTATCATACCTGTCCTCAAATTCATATATAGTTTCAACTTCGTCCATATCCTTGATTTCCAATTATCATATTTAGATTTGTGTATTATTTGTGCTTGGGCTATATCACTCTCTAAACTATTCCACATATTTATACATCTTATAGAAAACTTTCTTCACATCCTTTAGACACATGATCTTTTGTTCCCATGACCTTGAAGCCCTCCCATCTTTAATCAGATCTTTTCAGTCAATACAATCTAACCTGAACACTGTAATCATATCACTTCTTTCTTTTTTATTTTTCAAAGTTGGCAGACTCTGTGCCTTTAGTCTTTCCTCGTATGGTTTATCTGCCAGGCTGGGGACCAGTTTGGTTGCTGCTCTTTGTATTCTCTTGATCTTGCTTACATCCTTCACTGTGTGGGGACCGTACTAATGACTCATATTCCAGTCTTGGTTGGATCAGGGTTTCAATGAGTTTTTTCATCATCTCTTCATCCATAGAGTGAAATGCCACTTTAATCTTCTGCAGTAGTCTGTATGTCTCTCCCATAATCCTGCTGATATGTCTGTTGGGTGACAGGTTGTCTTTCATCAGCACCCCAAAATCTTTCTCTTCTTTTGCTTTTGCAATGGGTTCACTTCCCAAGGAATAATGCAAGGATGGTCTTTTGCCAGTATTACCCATTTCGAGTACTTTGTGCTTTTTGGTAATGAACTTCATTTTCCATTCCTTGCTTCATGCAAAAATAATGTTTAGATCTTTATGTAATAGTCTACTTTCCTCCTCATTTCTCACTCTTCTCATGATTTTTGCATCATATGCAAACTTGATGACATAGTTTGTTGTTCCATACATCATGTCATTGGCATAGACAAGAATCATTATTGGTGTAAGCACTAATCCTTGTAGAATTGTGCTTGTTATTGCTCTCCAGCTTGACATCTTATCCTTTATTACTGTCCTTCAAAAAAATCTCTTCCATTCTAGTAGTTTCCCTCTCAGTCCTCCAACATGCTCCAATTTCCACATAAGTTGACTGTGAACTACTTTATCAAATGCTTTCACTAGGTCCATGTACACACAGTCCACCCACCCCTCTCTCTCTCTTGTAGCACATCAATCACTCTTGAGTGAAAACTTAAAAAGTTCAGTACACACGACCTTCCAGATCTGAGGCCAAACTTACTGTATGTCAGAATGTTAATATTTTCAAGATATTTGGTCATCAGTCTCTCAGTCCTTTCACATAATTTCACTATTGTGCTGGTCAGTGATACTGGCCTGTAATTTAGTGGTGTCTCCTTATTTCCACTTTTGTGAGTTGGCACCACATTTGCCCTTTTCCAATCAAGTGGCACAGTGCCTTCTTTCAATGAACATGTAAGACAGTGAACCTCAGCTAGTAGTTCCCTACCTTCTTAAAGTATCCAATTTGAGATCCTATCAAGTCCAGAAGCTTTTGTTACATCTAATGATCCCAAGAAATTGAGCACTTACCTCACTTCTATATTTATATCTTCTAAACCTGGATTTTTACTCCCCTTGTTTTCATGAAAAAAATTGCTCTTTTGTGAGGACCGATTAGAAGCTTTCATTCATTATTTCTCCCTGATCTGAGGCCTTTTTAAAAATCTCCCGACCCACTATTAACTTGGAGATTACTTCCCTGTCTCAATTTATTATTTTTAAAACTGTAAAAGAGTTATGGTTCATATTTGCATTTATCTGCATATTTTTCAAAATTGCTTTCTTCCTTCATGCAAATTCTTTTATAGTCATTTCTAACTTGGTTGTAAGCTTCTTTTGTTGTATTGCTTCTTCTATGTCTCCATTTTCCTCTAGCCACATCCTTGGTCTTTTTTGCAATCTCACGCTTTGTTAAACCAACCCTGTTTTTGTTTCTTTTTTCAACCCTAAATAATCTGCTTTCCTAAATTTGAGTCTCCCTTGCCTGTGTAATTCATTCCTTGGCTCTTTTTCCTCATCCTCCAACTGAAATTCAATTGTTGCATGGTCACTTTTTCCTATTTACTTAGTTGTATTATTCAGGAAGGGAGCTATGCTTGTAGTGACTTGTCTTTGTATCTTTCAGCATCAAGTTTGTTCTTAAATTCTTGTATAGTATTTGCACACACTGTTGCCTCATCCAATTTATTCCATATATCCACCACTGTGTGGGAAGTTATTCTTTTTCAGATCTCTTCTATAACTATCATTTTTGAGTTTCTTTTCATGTTCTCTTGTTTTTCTCTTGTCCCACTTTAATAAATCATTTCTATGTAGATATGTTAGTGTATACATATACGTAGAGATGAGTTAGAGAATGGAGTGGGAAGGAAGTTGTCACGTAAGGTTAGAGCAGAGAATACAGAGGTGATTTGGAGATATAGAGGGAATAAATGTGAAAATACTCGCAGTCTGTAGAAATAAATAGAGTGGGCTAAAGAAAAAGAATGAAATGGGTGGATACAATGAAGGTGGCTTTGGATGACTGTAAAATGTCTGTTGAGGAGGGTAGAATGAGTGCATGGAGGGAGAATGTGAATGGATGCAGGAATGTTCTCATCTGCCTCATAATTTTTGAGTCTGAAGAGGGAGGTGTCATGATGAAGTAGTGGGGTGGTAAACCAGGTCCCTGTTTAATCCAAACCACGTGGTGGTGGTGGGTGAGGGGGAGGAGCAAGGTAACCCTTCATAGCTGAGGTGCTGAAGTGGAAAGGGTGGTTGAATAGGTTTTCATTTGTTAACAAAAGTGAATTTATGCTTTGAGTCAGCCACTCTCCACCCCCCATCATAAAGGGAAAGTTGTTTTTGTTTATTTGGGGCAGATAAACAAGATAGACTTGACACACATTCACAGTATGTCAGACAAAAGAAGAATGGATGTGGTAGGAAGTTATCAGAATGGTACCACTTCTAACATGAAGGATAAGATAACATGGAGGAAAACAATGATTCATTGTGGGTGGATATTGGGGACACACAATAGACAAACTTTTAAGCAGACTGCCCAGGTAAAAACTAAAAAAAGAAAAAGACTAATGATGTGTGATATTAAAAAATATCTACATAAACTGTGAATGGAGGTAGTTGAATAAATGTGTGGTAGTAGGAATATACTATATATTTAGAAAACCACACAGGAAACTTAGTAAAGGAGAATAAGACTTAAGGACCTTGGTAGTTAAGAAACTAACCTAATGACAACATTAATGGGTTAGTCAGAAACTCGTATTTGTGGTGTGGGCATATGTTCAGATGGGCTTCACATGTCTGGAGATGTGGTATTCAGTCTCTAAACTAGGTCCAAGATATCTCACCCCTAAGGAGAGTTGACAACTTGTAACTGACTTCTCCTCCTCTTCCTCCTCATTTTCTACCTTCTATACAAGCCATTGATTTAGAATCATACCCATATGAATACAACACAAAGAGAGACAAAATATGAAAATGGATATTTTTAGGTTAATGCAACCCAGAGATGCCTAAGATTAGGCATAAAGTAATTCTTATGTAGTTTACAGAAATTTGCTACTTAGAAGCGTATAGAGACCATAATAGTTTGTCATTGCAAGGGTGCTTAAATTTCCTTTCTCCTTGCAGAGATATTTCACCAATGATACCTTCTATGTACCTGGAGGACCAGTGTTCCTCATGATTGGTGGAGAGGGACCAGCAAGTCCTAATTGGATGGTAACTGGGTCATGGATTGAGTATGCAAAAAAGCTCAATGCATTCTGCCTAATGCTGGAGCACAGATTTTATGGCGAGAGTCAACCTACAAAGTAAGTGCATGGTATATATATTTAAGGTATTTAACATAATGCTTAGGGTATTGGTTGGAAAACTCCTAGACCCTCTTATGCCTTTACTTTTTTTTTTTTTTTTAGGAATGTCCCCTGTGGGGCTACAGGGAGAAGGATGCCTAGTCCTAATCCCCGTCCCATTTTTGTTGCCTCTTACGACTCAAATGGGAAGACTTGGTGGCGGTATTCTTTCCCCCCACCACCACAGGGGAAGTAGAGTATGTTAGGGATGGAATGAGTGTTTTTTTCCTACCTCCCATATAAGGGGGAAAAAAGCCTTTGGTATATGTATGTAACATAATGCTAGGGACTAGTGATGGCACTTGCTTGTGGTGGTTCTGCAAGATGGACATCAGTAATGCCTGTTTTGAAAACCTGTCAACCCTTTACCACAGTCAAGAGGAGCACTTACACTCGGTCTCCAAACTGGGCCCAAAACCTTTCTGTATCAACTTCAACTGTATTTCTGACACCTTTTCACACATACACAGATGGCTGGCAACTGCTCCCCAATACTACTTTCAATTAATGGCATAGAAACAATCACATTTACAGAATCATGAAAAGCCCAGAAATCCTTGATAGAGAGGACTTATTAAATAAGAGAAATACAAGGGGAAATGATAAGAAACTCAAAAAGGATGGTTATAGAAGAAACCTGAAAAAAAAAGTTTTCCACGCACAATGGTGGATATCTGCAACTATATACATACATACATATACCAAAGGCTTTTTCCCCCTTACACGGGGGATAGCCAAAAAGAAAAAGGCATAGAAATCACCCCCACCCATTTCATTTCCCATATATTCCACTCCCCTCCACCCTGGGTGAGAAGCAGTGTCGCAAGACACAGCACATCCACAGCAAGGCCTCTTCATAAATTCGGCGAGCCCCCCTCTCCGCCCCCTCATTTAGTTTCATGTTTTGGAAGTTGAAGTTTGTTCATGAAAATGGACACATTTATTCTGTCTTTTGATTTTTTAGTAATTTTAGTGATTTGTACAGTTGAATGGATGTAGTAGAAAATGCTTCTTTCCCAGGGATGCATCTGTGAAGAACTTGAGATTCTTGACTACCGAACAAGCTCTGGCAGATCTTGCCTCCTTCACTGAGGGAATGAAGGAAGCTCTCAACCTTACGGACAATAAATGGGTCACCTTTGGTGGTTCATATCCCGGAACCCTCTCAGCTTGGTTTCGCCTCAAGTATCCCCACTTAGTACATGCGGCTGTGTCTACTAGTGCACCTATCGTCGCACAGACCGATTTTCGAGGTAAGTCGTTGTTGGTTTGGGATTGTGATATTTTATCTGCAGTTTTACTTACAATTCCAATATGTAAGTACCAACATGTTAATATCTGGTGACAAATACATTAAACACTCAATATTTAAAGGTATCAAAGGGGGCAAGACTCCTGCAACTTTATTAAATCTATGGATAATTTTTTAGCACCCTCTCATGCTCTGATAATATAAAGAAAGTTAATTGCAGTGCTTGAAAAAGTAGTATGTATATTATAAGCAATTTCTCTTATTTATGCACCAAACTAATGCTATATGGTATGAAATTTACATAACTACAAGATTACATTTGCACTCATACTGAGAAAGAACACTACAACACTCAGGGGATGTGTAGTACATAAGTTTAGATCCTCCTGTGGGTCAAAATGTACATGTAAATGATAATTTTTTGTATGAATAAGAAAAGGAGAAAGGGGCTTTGGATGCATATGGAAGAGAATGATGATGTGGTTTAACATCACAAACTCCCCCTATCGGAAGGCTAGGACGGTGCCCCTTACAGAGGGCTTTGTAGCGTGGAATTTAATGAACCATGCCCTTGGTTCAACTTTGCTGGTGGCAGGATTTGAACCGCCATCCCCTCAACCTTCGCCGCAAGTAACGACGCCCTAACCTGCTCAGCCAGCAAGAATGCAAATTACAAAAACAAAAAGGGGGGACATTGCAAATGGATGAAGGGATGACTGCCCAGAGGGATGGTCTTCTCATCAGTTTTGTAAATTATTTTCGATGGGTGAGGAAGGAGGTCATCATACGAAAAAATAGGGGTAAACCATCTCTGGTTATTTGACCTTGGTGACCCAAAGCAATGTGATGAGGAATAAGGATGTCCCTTCATCACAGAGGTGTATCCTAGCTCTTTCTTAGTGTGAAAGTTTGTGATGATAGATCAAAGAAAGTGAATCAGAACAAAATTATGAAAGAATATTACTATGACACAGGTGAGGTTTAGTTAAGAATTGTGAAAGACAGCTGTCAAAATTTATGATCAGGTAAGACATTGCTTAAATATGAATCAAAAGAATTTCTCTGCATTAGAAATTTTACTGTTTAGTGTATTTTTTCCCTCTACATGTCTTCAGTTTTTATTATTGTGTATGGTTGTGCATGGATGATGTTGTGATGCATGAGGTGGAATGGGTGGGGGGATGGGGGATGAGTTAGTATGTGTGAGAAAAATTTGATGCAGCCCGAAGGGATTTCTCCCCATCTTCTCCTTTTCTGCATGGGGTGATGGAGATGGGGGGGGGTCACCAATTTAATGAAGCAGCCTTGCTGTGGATGTGCTGTGTCTTGTGACACTGCTTCCAACCCAGGGTAGTGGATAAGATGCAGGGATGACCCATCATCCAGGAGGTGCCAAGATAAGAGGGAGGGTAGAGGGTGAAGGGGAGCAGAATGTATTAGGGATGGAATGGGTGGGAATTGTTTTTATGCCTTTGTTTTTTGGCTACCTCCATTGTAAGGGGGAAAAGCCTTTGGTATGTGTATGTATTTACATGTCCTCTGTGAGTTGAGACATCCAATTTTGTTTATTTCACAGAATATCTTGAGGTAGTGGACTCTGCTCTTAAAACCACAGGTTCCCAGTGCAGTGCAAATATCGAAAAAGCTAACCACCAACTGGATATGCTGCTGATGCATAGGGTAGGCTGGCAGATGGTTACCAGGGAATTCAAGTAAGTTTGTTATTCTATAATTCTCAAAATAGGTCTCTATTTATTGTTGGTTATTTTATAACTATATTCAGACAGATTTTGTGGGAGTTAATGGCTTGGAAGTAGCCTTTTTAATTAGATTCACATGATAATTGATGAACTGAATTGATTATATATATTTGACAATAAAACAAGTGCTCAGAAATCATTTACTGAGTCCATTAACCCAACCACTATGTTGTTCTGTAGGTCACTCAACTTCTTAGTGTTTGAATTGAGTGGGTGTGGGGCAGTGTACAACAAAATGTTCCTCTTTATGGGTGAGGAACCAAGGCTGGACAGTTTAGCATTGAACAAAGATAGTTATCAGAAGTGATGAAATGTTGTGAAAATGACTCTGTCATTGTAAGTGATTAATGAGTGAGCAGTTATCAGTTGTAGATATCTGGGAACTGATATGCATTAAGGATGAAAACTGGAGGAAGAGCTAGTTCATAGAGTAAGGTAAGAAGTTAGGAGGTGCTCAGAGATTAGTATAGAGAAATAAAATATGTCATTGGAAGTAATGAAAGGAATGTAAAGTAATGATTGTATTGACTGTTATGTGCGGGAGTAAACACCTCGGAAAATACATAGCCCCTCATACTACAATGCACTACACTAACAATCTCCAGACAACAACACATCATCTCTGAGAGACTTACGGACCCTCCTAGAGACTGTTGCCAACTATCTGAAGTCTATGGGTATTCTGCTGGAGAGAGATCAGGGGCAACAGATTGATTGTGACAGGATGACCTGGGTGATGGATGGAAGAAAAAGAAATCATGTGGAGCTAAGAGGAAAGAGAAACAAACGAGAGTGGGAGTGGTACATGCCTTAGGGCTGGCTACCTCCCTTATAAGGTGGACAAACCCTTTCAGTATATAAATAGCTGGAAACTTCAGGCAACAATCATTATTACTGTTTCAGGGGATATGAAATATGTCCAAGTAAGTGGTCAGAGAGATTTAAGGCTGAGGAAAAGAAAATCTGCTAATACATATTTTTTCCTTCCTTTCCATTTTCAGGTTGTGTAGTCCTTTAAATGGGAAAGAGAAAAGAGATGTAGCCAATCTCTATGCCTCCCTGGCCGGCAACTTCGAAGGTGTGGTGCAATACAACAAAGACAACCGAGAGTTTGAAGGCGTCAAGGGTACAAATATCACCATCGATGTTCTGTGCAACATCATGGGAAATGCGTCATTAGGACAACCAATTCAAAGGTAAGCACACACACACATACACACACAGAATAGTTTCCCAGAGTGATAGATATCTGGAATAAACTGAATGAGAAATGGTGAGTGTTATAATGATACACAACTTAAGAACAAACTGGATGTGGAAAGATACAAAAGTGGATAACTACAAGCATAGCTCTCTTTTGGTAAAATACAACTAGGTAAATGCACACAAACAAACAAACAAGCTATGCCAACATATTTGCAGATGGTGGAAAATTCATGAGTAGAGTGAAAAATGAAAAGGTGACATAGCCCAAGCTCAAACAATACACAAGTTCATATCTAAATATAATTATTAGCAATCAAGGATATAGATTAAGTTGGGAATGTACATGAATTTGAGTCTCGGACTACATCAAAATATCATCCATACCTAACCACTCCCTTCCATATATCACAGCATCATCTATACACAACCATTCTCTACAACAAGGTTGGATAGTGAGGAATGAGGAGGTGAGTAGGAGAGTAGGGGTGGAAAAGAAGATGGCAGATAGGGGTCATGAAAGAGTATTGGGATGGTTTGGACATGTGGAATGATTACGTGAAGAAAATTAGCAAAAGAGACAAGGAAGGCAGAGGTGGATGGAGTGAACTTTAGGGGATGACTGAGGATAAGATGGATGGATGGGGGTGAAAGAGGCTTTGAGCAAGAGGGGAATGCCTGTTGAGCAAGGAAGGAAGAAGGCAGGGGATGGGGGGAGTAGAGAATTGCTGTGTATGGATGATACTTTGACACAGCTCAAAGGGATTTCTCCCTATCTTCTCTATTTTATACTGTGTCTTGCTGCATTGCTTCTGACCCAGGCAGTTGGCAGGAGACAGGGATGACCTTTCATCCATAAGGAGCTGAGATGAGAGGGAAACAAGGGTAAATAATGGGCATGTATCCTTTTGATTCAGCTATCCCCCTTGTAAGAAGGAAGAACCCCATAGTATATAGTTAGTTTATGATTTTTTATGTTCTCTCTCCTCTCCTCTGAGTTAACCACTGTTGATTTAGTCAAAGGCGGACTCACTGAATTGTTTCGTCTTAATTCTCAGGTATGCAGCCGTTAATTTGCTCATGCTCGAGACTCAGGATGAGAAGTGTCTGGACCACACATATTCTTCTTTCATCCATGACATGCAGCAAGTAAATTGGGCCAACAACTCGGCTGTAGGAGGTAATATTACATTGGTTTTAGTAGTAATTTAATGTCATACATATACCAAGGCTTTTTCCCCCTTACAAGGGAGGTAGCCAAAAAGGAAAAGGCATAAAATCATTCCCACCCATTCCATCCCTGAATACACTCCACACCCCTCCACCCTCCCTCTCATCTTAGCACCTCCTGGATTAAGTTAAAATAATCCTATATGCCTTTTATGCCTTTGTTTTTTGGCTACCTCCCTTGTAAGGGGGGGGGGAAAAGCCTTTGGTATATGTATGTATGTAACATTAGGATTATGAAAGTAAATATCAGTTGGTTTGCAATTTAACAGACTTGATAAAGTCTAGATTATTAACACAAGCCTTAATCTAGGAAATTATAGATATGCATGTTTTTTGAAAAAAGTAGTTTTTCCTGATTAAGTGGCAGCATTTTCTTTATATTTGTATTTATTTACTTGTATTTTTTCTTTGATCTCTATAGGGCGAGCTTGGACATATCAAACCTGCACAGAATATGGCTTTTATCAGGGTTCTGACTCTCCAAATCAACCGTTTGGTGATGAATTCCCATTGAAATTTTACACCAAGCAGTGTCGAGACATATTTGGTAAAAAGTAAGTTTGTGTGATCCACTCCATTCTTTCAAACTTGTATGCCTTTACAGTAAACCCACAATATATCAAACTAATTGGGGGCAGAAGGTTTAGTCATCATAACCAAGAAGAAATCCATTTAGGCCATGTCAGTTCACAATATTTTCGCACCCATTCTCCAGTTTTACCTATCTCCTGCCCTCTTCCATTCCTGCTCGACAAATTATATATCTATCTATATACCAAGGGGTTTTTCCCCCCCTATAAGGAAGGTAGCCAGTTGAAAGACACGTACCCACTCCCATCCACCACCCTCGTTTCCCCCCTCTCATTTTAGCTCCTCGTGGATAACAAGTCATTCTTGTCTCCCACCCACTACCTTGGGTCAAAAGCAATACAGTAATACACAGTGCATCCACAGCAAGGCCTCTTTACATAATCAGCAGCTCCCCTTGTGTAGAAAATAGAGAAAATGGGGAGAAATTCCTTCATGCCAAGTCAAAATACCATTCACACATAACCGCTCCCTACTCCAGCCCCCTCCCCTCCTTGTATCAGTGTCATCTTTACACTGCCATCCTCTACTTACTCTGTCTCTCTTGCTCAACAGACATTCCCCTCTTGTTCAAAGTCCCGTTCACCCCATCCATCCATCCCATCCTCGGTCGTCCCCTCATGTTCACTCCATCCACCCCTGCTTTCCACACCTTTTATACTAATCATTCTTCACTTGTTCTTTTCATGTGTCTAGACCATCCCAATACTCTTTCATCAGCCCTATCTACCATCTCCTTTTCCATCCCTGCTCTCCTAACCTCATTTCTCACTCTCTCCAATGTTGTAATCCCTACCATACTTCTCAGACATTTGATTTTAACTGGATTTAAACATCTCGCTGCCTCTCTACCTCCCTTGTAAGGGGGAAAAAAGCCTTGGTATATGTATGTATGCATGCTGCCTCTCCTAAATTCCAAGTCTCTGCCCCAATCAGTGTTGTTGAGATAGTCACCCCTTCATATGATCTCCTCTTTGCATCCATTCCCAGATGCCTATTTCTCATGACACTTTTTAATCCCTCAACGCATTTACTTGTTCCTCTCAGTCTACAAATTACCTCCACTCCTACCTTTCTTGTCACACGTGACCCCAATTATGTAAAATTATCCACTTCATCCAGCCTCTCTCCTTTAAGACTTACTTCCAACTCACTGCCATCCTCTTTTCTTGTACATCTCATCACCTTTTACCCACATTTACCTTCAACATTCTCATATCACATACCTCCCTAAACTCAGTCATTAACTGCCTTAATTCCTCCTCTGACACTGCCACAAGTGCAGTGTTGTCAGCAAACAACAACAGGCTCACCTTCCACTTCTCTCCATTTTCTTTAACCATCTCCATTCCCCTGTCTGTTACCCTTGAATTTACTTCCCACACTCATTTAAATATATCCAAGAAACCTCCCTTTCCTCTACACTCTTCTCACTACCAGGCCCATCTCCCTTCCCAGTTTCACCTTCATCCACATTAACCTTGAAGAAATTTCCTTCCACTACACATTTACCTATCTCCTCACTTACAAGTAGAGCCACACCTTCCCTCCTTCATCTTCTCCTCACTTCTAGTATTACACTCCCCAACCCAAAATCGCCCTTCCCTTTCAATTTAGTTTCACTCAATGCCAACACATCCATTTTCCCTCTCTCAGACATACTGCCTATCTCCCCCCTTTTACTCTAATGTGTACCACACCCACACATATCAAAAGAGCCAAACCTTAGGGTTCTGGATGGAAAACTCCTCCTAGACACTCTTATGCCTTGACTTCCCATAGGAATAGGGTTACATAGAGTAGGATGCCTAGTCCCATCACTGTCCCATTTTAGCCACCTTTTATGACCTAAGCGGGGAAATTCAGTGGCAGTACAAGGGACAGAGGGTACAAGACAGTACTAAGAGGGCAGGGACAGTTGCAGTACAATAAAGTAGCATCTATGAGTAGAGATTTCCTCTATCACAGAATGATGTGTGACTCTGATATGTAGGGGTGCCCTATATTATCCCTAAAGGATTGGCTGCATGCTGCTGAGCAATTTATATTGCACAATAACATGGAGCCAATACCCCAGATGGGAACTATAACTAAAAATGAAAAGTATAATAAGCCAGAGACAGCTACCTCCAGGTAAGCGCGATAGTTTTCAAAGATGAGTAGTAGAAAAGGTGATTTTCCCTAATGTTAGCCTTGAAGTGCTGCCAATTGCAGTTGTCCATTTTTGGTCTTCCGTATAAAGTGGAGCATTGAACTGACAGAACTGAACAGATTCATGATTAATATATCATTTTCTAGTGAAGTTACTGCCATATGATAGCACTGAATCAAGGGATAGAATCCCTTATTAAGGGTAAGTCTTATGCATATTTTATCTTAGTTTTTTATCCGTTTATTTTTCAGTTTTGATGAGAATCTGATAAATGCTGGTGTGAAAAGAACTAACATGTTATATGGTGGCCGAGACTTGCACGTCAAGAAAGTTGTCTTCGTGAATGGTTCTATAGATCCGTGGCACAAGCTTGGAATAACTTCGTCTTCCAACAGTGACATGCCAGCTATTTTCATTAATGGTTGGTTGAGGTCACTGTTTTGACAGCAATCTGAAATTGAGAGTTGAAATTGAGCAAAAATATGCTTCGGTTTTGGTTTGACACTAACTAGTGCTCTTAATCTTTGCAGGTACTGCCCATTGTGCAAACATGTACCCAGCATCGCCAAATGATCTGCCAGAGTTAGTGGAATCACGTAAAACTGTATTTAACCACATCAAACAGTGGTTGGAGGAGTAGTATTTTTTTCCCATCTCTTGTCAACTTTGACATGTTCTCCTTAATGGAGAGACAAGACTACCACTCCTAGCATTTGTTTGTGAACTAGTTCCTTTCTGTTCTCTCCAGAGTAATCATATGTTGGTTTTGTATTTGGTTGTGTATTATTTCTAGTCCATGGCCATTCTTTGACATATAATAAGAAAATAGTGATCTGATACTCCTATAGGAAAGATATACTCAAGTCAGTATGGTATATTTTGATACATTTGAGAGAGGTACACAAGGTAAAAAAAAACATTGCACACAAAGTATCTGATGTTTTCCATAAACATTCAGTCAGCCGCTGATGTTAGACACTGGTGTTTCAGTTTCCTTAGCTCTGTGGTGTCACAATGTTTCACCCACTGGTATACTTGTGTTCAGGTTGCCATCCAGCTCTAAGACAGTATCAACACAGAATAGGCTTGGTCACAGAATCAAACTGCCCTAAATGCAGCCATCACACAAGGACATTGAACACCTCATTTACATTACCCTGCATTAACACTCCCTAACCAGGAGACTGTATTTCTTCCCTGAGTGACTAGTCGGCAAATCCGGTGGCCCTTGTCGGATACCTGGGAAACTGTGGATCTCCTGCAAGCGAGGCCTGAGACAAAATTATTAATTGACTTGCACCAGTAGTTTTATTTATCTTGTGTACTGCAGACATGTTGTGATATTCCCAAAGAAGATGAAATTATGGCTGTTAAATTGGTTGTTTTATGTAAGATCAGGGTTAGATAGACCATTATTTTACTCATATTTTAAGTATTCTATGGGTTGTGTGTTTGTTGATAAGAATTTTTATTTTCTAGTTGTTAGTTTTGTTTATAACACCTCAAGCTTTTAGTGATTTTCTTCATGCGTACATATATATGCATACCAAAGGGCCCTTTTCCTTTTGTAAGGGGTGTAGCCAAGTCAATTAAAAGAAGCGGCTTTGCTGTGGGAGTGGATTTATGCCCTTGATTTTGGCTACCTCCCTTGCAAGGGTGGAAAGCCCTTGGTGTGTGTGTGCGTGTGTGTGTGTGTATGTAAAACTGGCATGCTCAAAGAGATGCTTGTTCTGGGTAGTGCCATAGAAAATTTCTTTCATCTGAAGGGGTAATTCCCATTCAAGTAAGAATTCTATTTCATTCAAATAGTATTGTGCAATTTTGTTTTGATCCAGGTTGAGTAGTCAGAAGATACTATTTCTACTTGTTATATTGCTCAAGGTACTGAAAGAGGAGAACTTGAGGAAGGAGCAAGAGTGAATTTGTATTTTTTCAAGAACTGTATGTAATCAGCAGAAAATGTGTTAAAACCTGATATATGCAAAAGAACATGAACAGTCAGATGAGGATGTTGAATTTGTCTGTATAAATATACTTGAACATGTCTGAAATTATTACTTTTTCTCTTTAACTATAGTTCCTGAGTCCACCATACTTTTTTAGGTTGATATACTTGTCTATTCCATAGCCTTTGTGATGCTAAAAACAACCTTTTCTCGTACTATATTTTTAAAAATCATTCTGTGTACTCTGACTTTAGGTGTAGTCTTGTGACGTAGTGTGCGGAAAATGTCATGTTCACATTAATTTGGAAATTATCTTTGCATATGTGACTTGATAGCTGGTTTATGGTTCTCAAATTTTGTTGAATATACTATTTTATATATATCTGGTCTTCATGGGAATGCCTCATGTTCATCAAGAATTTCAATCGGTGCATTCACTATAATATAATTTTCTGATTCAGTTTGTGCTTTGTCATAATGAAATGGATTCTACACAAAAGAATATGAGCCATTACCACCAAAGTATTTCATTGCATCACAAAATGACCCAATTGTAGGCTGTGAAACTTTAGGAGTCACAAATCTGTATTATTGTTGTGCCTTATCATTGTAGGAATTAGAATTTTAATAAATGTGTTTTGACCTAACACTCTTCCAGATAAGATTTCTAACACCCACCTAAATCACCTTGGCCCAAAGGCAATAAAAGCCTTAACTAATATCTTCAACCTCTCTTTGATGCTCACTGAGATTCCAACTATCTGAAAAAGAGCCCATGTTAAAACTGAGCAACTTACCTAAAGACCTTGTATCCTACAGACCAATCTCGTTACTATTCACCACATCCAAGTTGATGGAAAGAGTTATGGCAGCAAGAAATGTAACTCTTCCACCAACTTTTACCCCTTATAAGGGAGGTAACCAAAGTCAAAAGGCATAATTCCACTCGCACCCATTTCATCCCCACCCACTCCACTCCCATTCACCACCCCTCCCTCCCTCCCTCTTTTCTTGGCTCCTGGATGACTGATCATCCCTACATCTTGCCCATTGCTTTGCACAGCACATCCACAGCAAGGCCACTTCATTTAATCAGCGACCCCACTCTGTCCCCTCACACAGAAAAAGATAAGACAGGAAAAAATCCCTTTGGGCTGTATGAAAATATCATTCACATATAATCACTCCCATACCCTCTACTCCCTTCCATTCATCACAGTATCATCCGTATACAACCATTCTCCACTTGCCCCTACCTTCTGTCTTCTCCCTCAACAGACATCCCCTACTTTCTCAACACCCCATCCATCCATCTCATCCTTGGTTGCTCCCTCACGTTCACTCCCTCCACCTCTGCCTTCCACACCTCTTTTACTAATCTTTCTTCACTCGTTCTTTCCATGTGTCCAAACCATCCCAATACTCTTTCATCAACCCTATCTCACAAAATTACTCCAAATGAGAACAAATCTTAAAGGGATTTTGCCCCAAATCGGCAGGTGACCGATTTGGCTCAAATTTACTCCAGAGGAGAGAGTCAGGCACAGTGCGAGGAGCCTGGGCCCACGGGCGTGGCGGTGGCGCCCATCCAAAGTTGGGCCTTTTCACCCACTTTTCTCCTTTTTTTCCCCACCTCTGCCGCCAGTATTGTTGGCCTGAGCGCTGTCCAAGTAGACTTGACAGGAGCCCAGGCTGCCCTCTGCAAGCAATCATACAAGGTGAGGCAACAGTGAAACAAATGTAAGACGATTTGCGCGTTTATTAATCAGTAGATTATGAATACAGGGTGGGGCGCGTCGTGCGTGTAAGGAGTCTAGCGAGTGACTCCTGGCATGGGAGAGCGTCTTTAGCTAGACTGGGCGAAGACGCTGCCACACCTAGTATAAGTATGAGAAGGGGCCTTGTTGGCCGTATGAAAGGGCCATTGCACGGGAAGCGTCGCTGCTGGTCAGAGCATGCCACTACATTGTGGTGCCCTGCACTATGCTAGTACCCTATGCCAAAGCAGTATACCACACCCTCGACCTGCAGGTGAGAAAATGGGGGAAATTGGAGCAGGTGACCAAAATGGCCCAAAATCGAAAAATTCTCAAAGGGGTTATGCCCATGGATTTTGCCCAAAATCGGCAGGGTACCGATTTGGCCCGAACTTACCCCACAGAGAGAGTCGGGCTGAGTGCACGGCAAGGTAGACGCAAGGAGCCTGGGCCCAAGGGCATGGCGGTGGTGCCCCTCCAAATTTGAACATTTTCCACCCATTTTTCACTTTTGGGCCTCAGGCGCCCGTTCTGTTGGCCTTTGCGGTGTCTAAGTGGACTCGGCAGCAGCCTTGGCCTTCCTCGACCTGTGGGCGAGATGGTGTAAATTGTGACATCTGCCTCTATGCAGGTGTTATGGTAATAAACATATGGTCAAAATTGTTTTTAGAATACCCACTGTTCACTAAAATTTGGCGAGCATGTTTTACTTCTCCATGTAGGGCTTGCCAAGGTGAGCACACCTTAAAGCCCTGTTAATATTAACTCCTAATTACTCCATTTTTATAATTTTCAGAACATTTGCCATTCCCATTCATACATTTATATGAATTGGTATGTTTGCGGCGCACTGGTAATGAATTCACCGAAGTTGGAATCCACAAAAACAAAAAAAAAGTTTACCATTAATATTCATCTTCATTGTGAATGCTAATAGTAAAGTCTCTTGTAACTGCCATCTTAAGGTTTATAAGAGATTAAGGGAGTGTGCAGATAATATACCTGTACCTACAGCACAACTGGGGGATTACCTCAATATCCTAAAATGTTTCTTCTTCTGTTGACATTGTAGGGATGCTACTGTGAGAAGAGAGAGGTTTTGGTGGGTTCTTCTCCCCTTCCCTCCCTCTCCCGTCCCTTCCTCTCCCCCCTCCCTCCCTCTCCCGTCCCTTCCTCTCCCCCCTCCCTCCCTCTCCCCCCTCCCTCCCTTCCCCTACCTCTCCCCCCTCCCCCTTCCTCCCCTCCCTCCCTTTCCCTCTCACCCCTTCCTCTTCCTCCCCTCCCTTCCTCTCCCTCTCCCCCACACCCTCCCTTCCTCTTCTCCCTCTCCCCCCTTCCTCTCCCTCTCCCCCCCTTCCTCTCCCTCTCCCCCCTCCCTTCCTCTCCCCCTCTCGCCCACTCCCTTCCTCTCCCTCTCCCCCCTTCCTCTTCCTCCTCTCCCCCACTCCCTCTCCCCCCTTCCTCTTCCTCCCCTCCCTTCCTCCCCCCCTTTCCTCTCCCTCTCGCCCCCCTTCCTCTCCCTCTCGCCCCTTCCTCTCCCCCACCCCCTCCATTCCTCTCCCCCACTCCCTCCCTTCCTCTCCCTCACTCCCTCCCTTCCTCTTCCTCCCCTCCCTCCCTTTCTCTCTCCTTTCTCCCCTCCCTCACTTCCTCTCCCTCTCTTCCTCCCTCCCTTTCCCTCTCCCCCCCTCCCATCCTCTCCTCCCCCCTCCCTTCCCTCCCTCTTCCTCTCCCTCCCTCCCTTCCTCTCCCCCTCCCTTCCTCTTCCTCTACCCCACCTCCCTTCCTTCCTCTTCTCCCCCCTCCCTACCTTCTCCCTCTCCCCGCCCCCTACCTTCCTCTCCCTCTCCCCGCCCCCTACCTTCCTCTCCCTCTCCCCGCCCCCTACCTTCCTCTCCCTCTCCCCCCCTCCTTCCCTACATTCCTCTCCCTCTCTCCCCCCTCCCTACTTTCCTCTCCCTCTCTCCCCCCTCCCTACTTTCCTCTCCCTCTCCCCTCCCTCCCTTTACCTCTCCCCCTCCCTACCTTCCTCTCCCCTCTCCCTACCTTCCTCCCCCTCCCTACCTTCCTCTCCCCCTCCCTACCTTCCTCTCCCTCCCCCCTCCCTACCTTCCTCTCCCTCCCCCCCTCCCTACCTTCCTCTCCCTCCCCCCCTCCCTACCTTCCTCTCCCTCCCCCCTCCCTACCTTTCTCTCCCTCGCCCCCTCCCTACCTTCCTCTACTCCCCTCCCTACCTTCCTCTCCCTCTTCCCCCCCTCCCTACCTTCCTCTCCACCCCTCCCTACCTTTCTCTCCCTCTACCCCCCTCCCTCCCCACCTTCCTCTCCCTCTTCCCCCCTGCCTCCCTCCTTTCCTCTCCCCCCTCCCTACCTCTCCCTCTACCCCCTCCCTCCCTACCTTCCTCTCCCTCCCTACCTTCCTCTCCCTCTACGCCCCTCCCTCCCTACCTTCCTCTCCCTCTACCCCCCTCCCTCCCTACCTTCCTCTCCCTCCTCTCCCCCTCCCTCCCTACCTTCCTCTCCCCCCTACCTTCCTCTCCCTCTCCCCCCTCCCTACCTTCCTCTCCCTCTCCCCCCTCCCTACCGTACTCTCCCTCTCCCCCCTCCATACCTTCCTCTCCCTCTTCCCCCCCTCCCTTCCTCTACACCACCTCCCTCCCTTCCTCTTCCCCCTTCCCTCCCTCTTCCTCTCCCCCCTCGCTACCTTCTTCTCCCTCTCCCGGCCCCTACCTTCCTCTCCCTCTCCCCGCCCCCTACCTTCCTCTCCCTCTCCCCCCTCCCTCCCTCTCCCCTCCCCTTACCTTCCTCTCCCTCCCTCTCCCCTTCCCTTCCTCTCCCTCAACCGCTCTCCCTACTTCATCTCCCTCTCCTTCCCCCTCCCTACTTTCCTCTCCCCCCCCCTCCCTCCCTTTACCTCTCCCCTCTCCCTACCTTCCTCTCCCTCCCCCCCCTCCCTACCTTCCTCTCCCTCCCCTTACCTTCCTCTCCCTCCCCCATCTTCCTCCCTACCTTCCACTCCCCTCCCCCCCTCCCTACCTTCCTCTCCCCCTCCCCCACCCCTACCTTGCTCTCCCTCCCCCCTCCTTACCTTCCTCTCCCTTCCCCCCCTCCCTACCTTCCTCTCCCCTCCCTACCTTCCTCTCCCTCTCCCCCCCCCCTCCCTACCTTCCTCTCTCCCTCTCCCCCCTCCCCCCCCTCCCTACCTTCCTCTCCCTCTCCCCCCTCCCCCTCCCTAACCTCCTCTCCCCCCCTCCCCCTCCCTACCTCCCTCTCCCTCTCCCCCCTCCCCCTCCCTACCTCCCTCTACCTCTCCCCCCTCCCTACCTTCCTCCTCTCCCTCTCCCTCCCTACCTTCCTCTCCCTCATACCCCCTCCCTCCCTTCCTTCCTTTCCCTCTCTCCCCCTCCCTCCCTACCTTCCTCTCCCTCTCCCCCCTCCCTCCCTACCTTCCTCTCCCTCTCGCCCCTCCCTCCCTACCTACCTCTCCCTCTCCCTCGCTCTCCCCTCCCTCCCTACCTTCCTCTCCCTCTTCCCCCCTCCCTACCTTCCTCTCCCTCTCCCCCTCCCTCCCTACCTTCCTCTCCCACCCCTCCCTACCTTCCTCTCCCTCTACCCCCCTCCCTACCTTCCTCTCCCTCTACCCCCCTCCCTACCTTCCTCTCCCTCTACCCCCTCCCTACCTTCCTCTCCCTCTACCCCTCTCCCTCCCTACCTTCCTCTCCCTCTACCCCCCTCCCTCCCTACCTTTCCCTCTCCCTCCCCCTCCCCCCCTCCCTCCCTCTCCCCCCCTCCCTCCCTCTCCCCCCCTCCCTCCCTACCTTCTCCCTCTCCCCCTCCCTCCCTACCTACCTTCCTCTCCCTCTCCCTCCCTCCCTTCCTCTCCCCCCTCACTTCCTCTACCCCACCTCCCTCCCTTCCTCTTCTCCCCCCTTCCCTCCCTCTTCCTCTCCCCCCTCCCTACCTTCTTCTCCCTCTCCCCGCCCCCTATCTTCCTCTCCCCCCTCCCTCCCTACCTTCCTCTCCCTCTACCCCCCTCCCTCCCCTTCCTACCTCTCCCTCTCCTCCCTACCTTCCTCTCCTTCCCCCCTCCCTACCCCTCCTACTTTTCTCTCCCTCCCCCCTCCCTACCTTCCTCCTCCCCCCTCCCTACCTTCCTCTCCCTCCACCCCTCCCTACCTTCCTCTCCCTCCACCCCTCCCTACCTTCCTCTCCCCCTCCCTACCTTCCTCTCCCTCTCCCCTCCTCCCTCCCTACCTTCCTCTCCCTCTCCCCCCTCCCCCTCCCTACCTTCCTCTCCCTCTCCCCCCGTCCCTACCTTCCTCTCCCTCTCCCCCCCTCCCTACCTTCCTCTCCCTCTCCCTCCCTAACCTTCCTCTCCCTCTACCCCCTCCCTCCCTACATTCCTCTCCCTCTCTCCCTCCCTCCCTACCTCTCTTCTTCTCCTTCTCCCTCCCTCCCTCCCTACCTTCCTCTCCTCCCTCTCCCCCCTCCCTCCCTACTTTCCTCTCCCTCTCTCCCCCCCCTCCCTCCCTACCTTCCCTCTCCCCCCTTCCCTCCCTACCGTCCTCTCCCTCTCCCCCCTCCCCCTCCCTACCTTCCTCTCCCTCTCCCCCCGTCCCTACCTTCCTCTCCCTCTCCCCCCCTCCCTACCTTCCTCTCCCTCTCCCCCCTCCCTCCCTACCTTCCTCTCCCTCTACCCCCTCCCTCCCTACCTTCCTCTCCCTCTACCCCCCTCCCTCCCTACCTTCCTCTCTCCCTCTACCTCTACCCCCCTCCCTCCCTAACCTTCCTCTCCCTCTCCCCCCCCTCCCTCCCTACCTTCCTTTCCCTCTCTCCCCCCCTCCCTCCCTACCTTCCTCTCCCTCTCCCCCCCTCCCTACCTCCTCTCCCTCTCCCCCCTCTCCCCCTCCCTTCCTCTTCCTCTACCCCACCTCCCTTCCTTCCTCTTCTCCCCCCTTCCCTCCCACTCCCTCTCCCCCCTCCCTACCTTCTCCCTCTCCCCGCCCCCTACCTTCCTCTCCCTCTCCCCGCCCCCTACCTTCCTCTCCCTCTCCCCCCCTCCCTCCCTACCTTCCTGTCCCTCTCTCCCCCCTCCCTTCCTCTCCCTCAAACCCCCTCCCTACCTTCCTCTCCCTCTCTTCCCCCTCCCTCTCTTCCCCCTCCCTACTTTCCTCTCCCCCACTCCCTCCCTTCCTCTCCCCCCCTCCCTCCCTTTACCTCTCCCCTCTCCCTACCTTCCTCCCCCTCCCTCCCTCCCTTTACCTCTCCCCTCTCCCCAACCTTCCTCCCCCTTCTCCCCAACCTTCCTCCCCCTTCTCCCCAACCTTCCTACCCCACCCTACCTTCCTCTCTCTCCCCCACTCCCTACTTTTCTCTCCCTCCCCCCCTCCCTACCTTCCTCCTCCCCCCTCCCTCCCTTCCTCTCCCTCCCCCCTCCCTACCTTCCTCTCCCCCCCTCCCTACCTTCCTCTCCCTCTCCCCCTTCCTACCTTCCTCTCACTCCCCCTTACCTACCTTCCCCTCCGTCTCCCCCCTCCCTACCTTCCTCTCCCCCCTCCCTCCCTACCTTCCTCTCCCTCTCCCCGCCCCCTACCTTCCTCTCCCTCTACCCCCCTCCCTCCCTACCTTCCTCTCCCTCTACCCCCCTCCCTCCCTACCTTCCTCTCCCTCTACCCCCCTCCCTCCCTACCTTCCTCTCCCTCTACCCCCCTCCCTACCTTCCTCTCCCTTTACCCCCTCCCTCCCTACCTTCCCTCTCCCTCTCCCCCCCCCTCCCCTACCTTCCTTCCTCTCCCTCTCCCCCCCCTCCCTCCCTACCTTCCTCTCCCCTCTCCCCCCCCTCTCTACCTACCTTCCTCTCCCTCTCACCCCCTTCCCCTCCCTACCTTCCTCTCCCTCTCCCCCTCCCTCCCTACCTTCCTCTCCCTCTCCCCCCTCCCACCCTACCTTCCTCTCCCCCACTCCCTACCTTCCTCTCCCTCTCTCCCCTTACTTCATTTCCCTCTCCCCCCTCCCTACCTTCCTCTCCCTCTCCCCCCTCCCTACCGTACTCTCCCTCTCCCCCCTCCATACCTTCATCTCCCCCTCCCCCCTCCATACCTTCCTCTCCCTCTTCCCCCCCTCCCTACCTTCCTCTCCCTCTTCCCCCCTCCCTACCTTCCTCTCCCTCTCCCCCCTACCTTCCTCTCCCTCTCCTCCCCTCCCTATCTTCCTCTCCCTCTGCCCCCCCTCCCTTCCTCTCCCTCTTCCCACCCTACCTTCCTCTCCCTCTTCCCCCCCTCCCGTCCTCCCCTCTTCCCCCCTCCCTTCCTCTCCGTCTCCCCCTCCCTACCGTACTCTCCCTCTCCCCCCTCCCTACCTTACTCTCCCTCTCCCCCTTCCCTACCTTCCTCTCCCCCCCTCCCTACCTTCCTCTCCCCCCTCCCTACCTTCCTCTCCCCCCTCCCTACCTTCCTTTCCCTCTCCCTACCTTCCTCTCCCCCCTCCCTACTTTCCTCTCCCCCCTCCCTACCTTCCTCTCCCTCTCCCCCCTCCCTACCTTCCTCTCCCTCTTCCCCCCCTCCCTACCTTCCTCTCCCTCTTCCCCCCTCCCTACCTTCCTCTCCCTCTTCCCCCCCTCCCTACCTTCCTCTCCCTCTTCCCCCCCTCCCTACCTTCCTCTCCCTCTCCCTCCCTTCTACCTTCTCCCTCTCCCCCCCCTCCCCCTACTTTCCTCTACCCCCCTCCCTACCTTCCCTCTCTCCCACTCCCCTTCCCCTCCCTACCTTCCTCCCCCTCCTCCCCCTCCCTCCCTCCCTACCTTCCTCTCCCCCCCTCCCTACCTTCCTCTCCCTCCCTCCCCCCTAACTTCCTTCCTTCCCTCTACCCCTCTCCCTACCTTCCTCTCCCCTCCCCCCCTCCCTACCTTCCTCTCCCTCCCTACCTTCCCCTCTCCTCCCCTCCCCCCCTCCCTACCTTCCTCCTCCCTCCTCCCCCCCTCCCTACCTTCCTCTCCCTCCCCCCTCCCTCCCTTCCCTCTCCCCTCCCCCCCTCCTTCCCTTCCTCTCCCTTCCCCCCCTCCCTACCTTCCTCTCCCCTCCCTACCTTCCTCTCCCCTCCCTACCTTCTTCTCCCTCTCCCCCCCTCCCTACCCCCCTACCTTCCTCTCCTTCCCCCCCTCCCGACACCCCTACTTTTCTCTCCCTCCCCCCCTCCCCCCCTCCCTACCTTCCTCCTCCCCCCTCCCTACCTTCCTCTCCCTCCACCCCTCCCTCCCTCCCTACCTTCCTTTTCCCTCTCTCCTTCACCCCCCTCCCCTCCCTACCTACCTTCCTTTCCCACTCTCCTCCCCTCCCTCCCTCCCTTCCTCTCCCCTCTCCCCCCCCTCCCTCCCTACCTTCTCTCTCCTCCCCCTCCCTACCTTCCTCTCCCTCTCCCCCCTCCCTCCTTACCTTCCTCTCCCTTCCCCCCTCCCCTACCTTCCTCTCCCCCTTCCCTACCATCCTCTCCCTCCCTCCCCCCCCCTCCCTCCCTACCTTCCTCTCCCTCTTCCCCCCACCCCCTCCCTACCTTCCTCTCCCTCTCCACCTCTCCCCCCTCCCCCTCCCTACCTTCCCTCTCCCCCCCTCTCCCTCCCTACCTCCCTCTCCCCTCTCCCCCCTCCCCCCCCTCCCTCTCCCTCTCCCCCCTCCCTACCTTCCTCTCCCCCCTCCCTCCCTATCTTCCTCTCCTCTCCCCTACCCCCTCCCTCCCTAACCTTCCTTTCCCTCTCTCCCCCCCCTCCCTCCCTACCTTCCTTTCCCTCTCTCCCCCCCCTCCCTCCCTCCTACCTTCCTCTCCCTCTCCCCCCCCCCTCCCCTACCCTCCTCTCCCTCTCCCCCCTCCCCTCCCTACCTTCCTCTCCTCTCTCCCCCTCCCTCCCTACCTTCCTCTCCCCCTTCCCTCCCTACCTTCCTCCCCCTCCTCCCCCTCCCTCCCTCCCTACCTTCCTCTCCCTCCCTCCCTACCTTCGTCTCCCTCTCCCCCCCTCCCTACCTTCCTCTCCCCTCTCCCCCCTCACTCCCTACCTTCCTCTCCCTCTACCCCCCTCCCTCTACCCCCCTCCCTCCCTACCTTCCTCTCCCTCTTACCCCCCTCCCTCCCTCCCTTCCTCTCCCTCTCCCCCCTCCCTCCCTACATTCCTCTCCCTCTCTCCCCCCTCCCTCCCTACCTTCCTCTCCCCCCTCCCCCCTCCCTCCCTACCTTCCTCTCCCTCTCCCCCCTCCCTCCCTTCCTCTCCCCCTCCCTTCCTCTTCCTCTACCCCACCTCCCTTCCTTCCTCTTCTCCCCCCTTCCCTCCCACTCCCTCTCCCCCCTCCCTACCTTCTCCCTCTCCCCGCCCCCTACCTTCCTCTCCCTCTCCCTCTCCCCGCCCCCTACCTTCCTCTCCTACCCTTCCACTCCCTCTCCCCCCCCCTCCCTCCCTACCTTCCTCTCTCTCTCCCCTCCCGCCCTACCTTCCTCTCCACCCCTCCCTACCTTCCTCTCCCTCCCCCCCTCCCTACCTTCCTCTCCCTCCTCCCTCCCTACCTTCCTCCTCCTCCCCCCTCCCTACCTTCCTCCCCCCTCCCTACCTTCCTCTCCCTCCACCCCTCCCTACCTTCCTCCCCTCTCCCTACCTTCCTCTCTCCCCTCCCCCCCCTCCCTCCCTACCTTCCCTCTCACCCTCACCCCCCCCCCTCCCTACCCCCCTACTTTTCTCTCCCTCCCCCCCTCCCCCCCTCCCTACCTTCCTCCTCCCCCCTCCCTACCTTCCTCTCCCTCCACCCCTCCCTCCCTCCCTTTCCCTCTTCCCCCTCCCTCCCTCCCTTTCCCTCTTCCCCCTCCCTCCCTCCCTTTCCCTCTTCCCCCTCCCTCCCTCCCTTTCCCTCTTCCCCCTCCCTCCCTCCCCCTCTTCTCCTCCCCCCCTCCCTCCCTACCTACCTCCTCCCCCCCTTCCCCCTCCCTACCTTCCTCTCCCTCTCCCCCCTCCCTCCCTACCCTTCCTCTCCCCCCCTCCCTACCTTTCCTCTCCCTCTCCCCCCCTCCCTACCTTCTTCTCCCTCTCCCCCCCTCCCTCCCTACCTTCCTCTCCCTCTAACCCCCTCCCCCCTACCTTCCTCTCCCTCTACATCCCCCTCCCTCCCATACCTTCCTCTCCCTCTAACCCCCCCTCCCTCCTACCTTCCTCTCCCTCTCCCCCCCCTCCCTCCCCCCTGCCTCCCCTCCCACTCTCCTCCCCTCCCTCCCTCCCTACCTTCCTCTCCCTCTCCCCCCCCTCCCTACCTTCCTCTCCCTCTACCCCCCTCCCTCCCTCCCTTCCTCTTCCTCTACCCCACCACCCCTCCCCTTCCTCTTCTCCCCCCTTCCCTCCCTCTTCCTCTCCCCCCCTCCCTACCTTCCTCTCCCTCTCTCCCGCCCCCTACCTTCCTCTCCCTCTCCCTCTCCCCGCCTCTCTACCTTCCTCTCCCTCTCCCCCCCTCCCTCCCTCCCTTCCTCTCTCTCCCCTCCTTCCTCTCTCTCAACCCCCTCCCTACCCCTACCTCCCCTCTCTTCCCCCTCCCTCTCTTCCCCCTCCCTACTTTCCTCTCCCCCCCTCCCCTCCCCTACTTTCCTCTCCCCCCCTCCCTCCCTTTACCTCTCCCCTCTCCCTACCTTCCTCCCCCTCCCCTCCCTCCCTCCCTACCTCTCCCCTCTCCCTACCTTCCTCCCCCTCCCTACCTTCCTCTCCCCCCTCTCCTACCCCTCCCCTCCCCTAACCTTCCTCTCTCTCTCCCCACTCCCTACCTTCCTCTCCTCCTACCCCCCTCCCCCCTACCTTCCTCTCCCTCCCTCCCTCCCTTCCTCTCCCTCTTCCCCCCCTCCCTACCTTCCTCTCTCTTTCCCTCCCTCCCTACCTTACTCTCCCTCTCCCCCCTCCCTCCCTACCTTCCTCTCCCCCCTCCCCACCTTCCTCTCCTCCCTCTCCCCCCTCCCATATACCTTCCTCTCCCACCTCCCCTCCCTACCTTCCTCTCCCTCTACCCCCCCCCCTCCCCTCCATACCCCTCTCCCTCCAAACCCCTCTCCCTCCCGCCTACCTTCTCCCTCTCCCCCTCCCTCCCTCCCTACCTACCTTCCTTTCCCTCTCCCTACCTTCCTTTCCTCTCCCTCTCCCCCCTCCCTTCCTACCTTTCCTCTCCCCTCCCCCCCCTCCCTTCTCCTTCCTCTCCCTCTCCCTTCCCCCCCTCCTCCCTACCTTCCTCTCCCTCTCCCCCCTCCCTCCCTACCTTCCTCTCCCTCTCTCCCCCCTCCCTCCCTACCTTCCTCTCCCACACCCCCCCTCCCTACCCCCCCTCCTCTCCCTCCTCTCCCCTCTCCCCTCCCTCCCTACCTTCCTCTCCCCCCCTCCCTAACCTCCTCTCCCTCTCCCCCCCTACTTCCTTTCCCTCTACCCCCCTCCCTACCTTCCTCTCCCTCTCCCTCCCCCCCCTCCCTATCGTACTCTCCCTCTCCCCCCTCCCTACCGTACTCTCCCTCTCCCCCCCCCAACCTTCCTCTCCCTCTCCCCCCTACCTTCCTTTCCCTCTCCCCCCTCCCTACCTTCCTCTCCCTCTCCCCCCTCCCTACCTTCCTCTCCCTCTTCCCCCCCTCCCTACCTTCCTCTCCCTCTCCCCCCCTCCCTACCTTCCTCTCCCTCTCCCCCCTCCCTACCTTCCTCTCCCTCTTCCCCCCTCCCTACCTTCCTCTCCCTCTTCCCCCCTACCTTCCTCTCCCTCTTCCCCCCTACCTTCCTCTCCCTCTTCCCCCTCCCTACCTTCCTCTCCCTCTTCTCCCTCCCTACCTTCCTCTCCCTCCCTACCTTCCTCTCCCTCCCCCCTCCCTACCCCCCCTACTCCCTCCCCCCCTCCCTACCTTCCTCTCCCTCCCCCCTCCCTACCTTCCTCTCCCTCCCCCCTACCTTTCTCCCTCTCCCTTCCCCCCCTCCCTACCTTCCTCTCTCCCTCCCTACCTTCCTCTCCCCTCCCTACCTTCCTCCCCCTCTCCCCCCCTCCCCTCCCTCCCCTCCTCTCCCTCTCTCCTCACCCTCCCCCCTCCCTACCATCCTCTCCCCTCTCCCCCCTCCCCTCCCTACCTCCCTCTAACCTCTCCCCCCCTCCCTACCTTCCTCTCCCTCTACCCCCTCCCTCCCTACCTTCCTTTCCCTCTCTCCCCCTCCCTCCCTACCTTCCCTTTCCCTCTCTCTCCCCCCCCTCCCTCCCTACCTTCCTCTCCCTCTCCCCCCCTCACCCTCCCATACCTTCCTCTCCCTCTCTCCCCCCCTCCCTCCCTACCTTCCTCTCCCTCCTCCCTCCCTACCTTCCTCTCCCTCTCCCCCCTCCCCTCCCTAACCTTCCTCTCCCCCCCTCCCTACCTTCGTCTCCCCCTCCCCCCCTCCCTACCTTCCTCTCCCTCTCCCCCCCTCACTCCATACCTTCCTCTCCCTCCTATCCCCTCCCTCCCTACCTTCCTCTCCCTCTACCCCTCCCCTCCCTACCTTCCTCTCCCTCTACCCCCCTCCCTCCCTACCTTCCTCTCCCTCTTCCCCCCTCCCTCCCTACTTTCCTCTCCCTCTTCCCCCCTCCCTCCCTACTTTCCTTTCCCCCCTGCCTCCCTAACTTCCTCTCCCCCTCTCCCCCCTCCCCTCCCCTACCTTCCTCTCCCTCCCCCCCTCCCTCCCTCCCTTCCTCTCCCTTCCTCTTCCTCTACCCCACCACCCTCCCCTTCCTCTTCTCCCCCTTCCCTCCCTCCTTCCTCCCTCTCCCCCCTCCCTACCTTCTCCCTCCCCTCGCCCCCTACCTTCCCTCTACCTCCTCTCCTCCCTCTCCCCGCCCCCTACCTTCCTCTCCCCTCTCCCCCCCCTCCTACCTCCCTCCCTACCTTCCTCTCTCTCCTCCCTACCTTCCTCTCCCTCCCCTCCCCCCCTCCCTACCTTCCTCTCCCTCCCCCCCTCCCTACCTTCCTCTCCCTCCACCCCTCCCTACCTCCCTCTCCCTCCCCCCTCCCTTACCATCCTCTCCCTTCCCCCCTCCCCTACCTTCCCTCTCCCGCCCTACCTTCCCTCCCTTTCCCCCCTCCCCCCTCCCTCCCTACCTTTCCTCTCCCTCCCTCCCCCCTTCCCCTCCCTACCTGTCCCTCTCCCTCTCCCCCCTACCCCTCCCCTACCTTCCTCTAACCTCTCTCCTTCCCTACCTTCCCCTCCCTCTCCTTCCCTACCTTCCCCTCCCTCTACCCTCCCCTCCCTCCCTACCTTCCTTTCCCTCTCTCCCCCCTCCCTCCCTACCTTTCCTTTCCCTCTCTCCTCCCCCTCCCTCCCTACCTTCCTCTCCCTCTCCCCTCCCTACCTTTCCTCTCCCTCTCCTTCCCTCCCTCCCTACCTTCCCTCTCCCTCTCTCCTTCTCCCTCCCTCCCTACCTTCCTCTCCCCCTTCCCCTCCCTACCTTCCTCTCCCTCTCCCCCCTACTCCTCCCTACCTTCCTTTCCCCCCCTCCCTACCTTCCTTCCTCTCCCTCTCCCCCCCTCCCTACCTTCCTCTCCCTCTCTCCCCCTCCCTCCCTACCTTCCTCTCCCTCTCCCCCCTCCCTCCCTACCTTCCTCTTCCCTCTACCCCCCTCCCTCCCTACCTTCCTCTCCCTCTACCCCCCGTCCCCCCTCCATACCTTCCTCTCCCTCTCCCTCCCTCCCTACCTTCCTTTCCCTCTCTCCCCCCCCCCTCCCTCCCTAACCTTCCTCTCCCCCTCCCCCCCTCCCTACCTTCCTCTCCCTCCCCCCTCCCTCCCTTCCTCTTCCTCTACCCACCACCCTCCCTTCCTTCTTCTCCCCCTTCCCCTCCCTCTTCCTCTCCCCCTCCCTACCTTCTCCCTCCTCCCCGCCCCCTACCTTCCTCTCCCTCTCCCTCTCCCCGCCCTCCTACATCCCTTCCTCTCCCCCCCTCCCCCATCTCCCCCCCTCCCTCCCTACCTTCCTCTCTCACCCTCCCTTTCCTCTCCCTCAACCCCCTCCCTACCTTCCCTCTCCCTCTCACTCTTCCCCCTCTCCTCTCTTCCCCCCTCCCTACTTTCCTCTCCCCCCACTCCCTCCCTACTTTCCCTCTCCCCCCCTCCCTCCCTTTAACCTCTCCCTCTCCCTACCTTCCTCCCTCTCCCTCCTCCCTTTACCTCTCCCCTCTCCCTACCTTCTCCCCCTCCCACCTTCCTCTCCCCCTCTCC
>NC_134796.1:44237250-44254750 GCF_046742065.1 Oratosquilla oratoria
TCTGGGAATGCAGATCAGACAAAGCACATAAATGATCTAATGGTGTGTTATTTGGGCCATATTCCACTGTTCATCAATAAAAACCCGCTCATAAGTCATTGGCTAAAATTGCTAACAAACAGACAAACAAATGGGCGAACACGACCGAAAACATAACCTACTTGGCGGAGGTATTGATCGAAATCATCCGTGAGTTGCTGGTTTGGACCGAAAGGAAGAAGATGCAAAGGCACGTGAAAGAGGGAAGTGTTCCACTTTGTTAGCCTGAGTTACTACAAATCCACTTGAAGAAAGATGGAAGGTATTATTGATAAAAAGGATAAGAAGAGAGAAATCAGGAAAAGAATTAAGGATAACCCTGAGAGGAAGCAACCAACCGCTTCAGTAAGAGACCCCGCGATCGACTGAACAACATCGCCAGGCACTAGTACACTAGTGACGTAATCGAAAGCGTCCTGGTTTCGCATTCGCTTAGTTGTGGGTTCGAGTCCCACACTCCTCTCCAATTCCCAGCAGTGACTATGTTACCGGCCCCTACAGGTCAACTGCATAACAGGACAAAGGCAACGGCTTCGCCCATAGTTAATCAGCGCCCTTTGGCCTATTCTCGTCACCTTTTTCTTATATTAGCCATATCGAAGTATGTAAGGTGTACCATCGAAGGATAAGGGAAAGGTAGGCTATAGGAGACGGCACATTGAGGAGAGGGGGCGTTGAACGAATGAAAATCGATTGGCAGAAGGTAGGTCAGGAGTCTGGAAATAAACATAGAGAATCCAATCGAAGAGAAATAAGTATGCCATGAGGTCAGGAGGAGGAGGAGGAGGAGAGGAAGTAGGAAGAGGAAAAGAAAGAGGAAAAAAGAGGATAACAAGGGGAAGAGAAGATAAAGGAAAGCAAGAAGAGGAGAAAGAGGAGAGTGAGTAGGAAGAGGAAAGAAAAGAAGACATAGAAAATTTAATCGAAGAGAAATAAGTATGCCAAGAGGTTAGGAGGAGGAGGAGTAGGAGGAGCGGAAGTAGAGAGAGGAAAAGAAAGAGGAAAAAGAGGATAACAAGGGGAAGAGAAGAAAAATTAAAGATAGAAGAGGAGAAAGAGGAGAGGGAGTAGGAAGAGGAAAAGAAAGAGGATAAAAGAGGATAACAAGGGGAAGAGAAGAAAAAAGAAAGAAGAGGAGAAAGAGGAGAGGGAGTAGGAAGAGAAAAGGAAAGAAGGAAAAAATAGGATAACAAGGGGAACGGAAGAAAAAGGAAAGAAAAAAGAAGTGGAGAAAGGAGAAAAGGTTAAAGTAGAGGAATAAGAGAAAGAGTAGAAGGAGGAGAAAAAGGAGAAAAGGAGAATAATGAGAAAAAACAGAAATAAGATAAAGAGGAAAGAGGAAAAGGAACAGGAGGAAAAAGAGAAGATGAAAGAAAAGAGAAAGATGAAGTAGAAGAAGAAGATGAAGGAGAAGGAAGAGGAGATGAATCAAAGCATGGAAGAGAAGAAAGAGGGAAAGGGAGGAGGGGGAAGTAAGAAGAGTAGGGGGAAGTAGCAGTGGGGAAAGAGGAGGTGGGGAGGCTCCGCCGAATGTACAAGAATGATGAAGGAAACGCGGCACTGGGAGGACTAGACTAGCCCAGTGGTTCTAATTTTTTTTTTTACCTAATCACCTTTAAAATCCTTGATGTCCCCCATGTGGTGTTCATATACAATTCTTATCATTTGAAAAACTAAACTCCCCCTCAGCTGAAAAAGCATATAGACCTTTAGTTTAAAATCACTTTAGAAAAAAAACAAGGTATCAATGAAAAATAAAAATAAATAAAATTGAATGAAATAAAAATAAAAGAATTACCCAGACTTCCTCAGTTGCCCTCAATTGCCCCCCATAAAAATTATATTGCCCACCTGAAAAACTGAATTGCCCACCTGAAAAACCGAATTGCCCAGCTGTGGGAGGTACACCCCACGTTCAGAAGCTCTGGACTAGAGCATCTTAAAAGCGGGTGAGTCAAGAGGTGGAAGGAAACAGTCAGGACACAGACACAAAGAACACAAGAACATAACATAACATAAGAATGAAGGAGGCTGCAAGAGACCATAAGGCCTACACTAGGCAGTTCCATATCCATCACCACCTGTCATCCCCATCCATAAAGTTGTCTAATCGTTTCTTAAAACAACTGATTGTTTCAGCGCTTACTACATGGTTACTAAGTTTATTCCATTCGTCGACCACCCTATTAGTAAACCAATTCTTGCCTATTTCCTTTTTAAATCTAAATTTGTCCAGTTTATAATCATTACTGCGAGTCCTGTCCTGTTGTTTTAATATGATGACCTTGTTTGCATCACCCTTGTTAAAGCCTTTGATCCACTTGAACACCTCTATTAGATCACTCCGCACTCTGCGTCTTTCCAGAGAGTGTAAGTTAAGGTGCCTATGCCTCTCTTCGTAACGCAAATTTCTGAAGAAGAATGAAGATGTAGATAAAATGGAGAAGGTCAGAGGAAGCGAGAAAGGAGGTGAAAAAAAAGAAAAAGGAATAAGAACGATAGAAGAGAGAGAAATAGGAGTGAGGCAGAAAGCAAGATAAAAGAAATGAAAATAAATTATAGGCAAGAGAGATGAGGAAAATGATGTAAGGAAGGAAAATGGCTCTGATGAGTTAGTAGGAAGAGGAAACGAAAGAGGAGGAATAAAAGAGAAGGAAGAGGAAAGGAAAGAACGAGCTGAAGGAGAAGAAAGGGAGGGGGAAGAATGAAAAAAAGGGCAGGAAGATGGAGGAGAGAGAAAAAGGAAATTGGAAGAGGAAATAATGGGCAGAAGAAGGAGGAGGATGGGAAGAGGAAAGAAGGGTGCAGGAGTATAAGGAAGAGAATGAGAAGAGGAAAGAACAGGGGAGAAGAAATGGGCAAAAGAAAGGGCAGAAGTAGAAGGAAGAGAATGTGAAGAGGAAAAGGTAGGCGGAAGGGGAAGGAGGCAAATGGGAAGAGGAAAGAAGAGGCAGGAGTAGAAGAAAAAAAAACGAGAAGAGGAAAGAATTGGCAGAAAAGGAAGAAAGAGAGTGGGGAGGGGAAAGAAAGGGCAGAAGTAGAAGGAAGAGAATGTGAAGATGAAAGAACAGTCAGAAGAGGAAGAAAGAAAATGGGAAGATGAAAGAACAGTCAGAAGGAAAAGGAAGAGAATGGGAAGAGGAAAGAACAGGCAGAGGGAGAAGGAAGAGAATGGGAAGAGGAAAGGATGGACAGAGGAAGGAAGAGAATGACAAGAGGAAAGAACGGGCAGATGGAGAAGGAAGAAAATGGGAAGAGGAAAGAACGGGCAGATGGAGAAGGAAGAGAATGGGGAGAAGAAAGAAAGGGCAGAAGTAGAAGGAAGAGAATGTGAAGAGAAAAAGGTAGGCAGAAGGGGAAGAAAGAGAATGGTAAGAGGAAAGAACGGGCAGATGGAGAAGGAAGAGAATGGGAAGAGGAGAGAAGAGGCAGAAGGGAGAAGGGAGAGAATGGGAAGAGGAAAGAACGGGCAGATGGAGAAGGAAGAGAATGGGAGGAGGAAAGAACAGGCAGAAGGAGAAGAGAGAGAATGGAAAGAGGAAAGAATAGGCAGAAGGAGAAGGAAGAGAATGGGAAGAGGAAAAGGTGGACAGAGGAAGGAAGAGAATGGGAAGAGGAAAGAACGGGCAGATGGAGAAGGAAGAGAATGGGAAGAGGAAAGAACAGGCAGAAGAAGAAGGGAGAGAATGGGAAGAGGAAAGAACAGACAGGAGAAGGAAGAGAATGGGAAGAGGAGAGAACGGACAGAAGGGGAAGGAAGAGAATGGGAAGAAGGATATAAGGGCAAGCAAGAGTATAGAATGGGAGGGAAGGACACAGAATGAGATGGGAACGGGGAGAGGGGGGTCGGGGGTCGGGGGGCTTGGGGGGGGGAAGAAGGATGATCACAAGGTGCCCCAGGAGGAGCCCTTAGACGAGGAGGCTGGAGGGGAGAGGAAGGAGGGGACGGATTTACTCTCAGGGAGGAGTCGGTGATGGGAAACAAGACTCTGAGCTGAACAGAAGAACATAAGAATGGAGAAGACTACCAGAGACTATAAGGCATACACTAGGCACGTCCATGTCCCTTATCACCTGTCATCCCTTTTCATAAAGTTATCTCATCTTCTCTTAAAATGATCAATTGCTTCAGGGCACACTACGTGGTTACTAAGTCTGTTCCATTCATTAACAATTCTGCTGTTAAACCAGTTCTTGCCTATTTCCTTCTTGAACCTTTGTTGTTGAGGGTTCTGTCCTCTCACTGAGTGAATAGAATTGCCTCGCGATGGGCAGGACGAGTGTATATGGAGCAGGAAGTGAGGAAAGTCTTTCAGGAAAATAAAGAAAGGATATGGGAAAAGATGGAATATTAGAAAAGGAGAAGGAGAAGGAGAAGAAGGAGGGGGAGAAGGAGGAGGAAAAGAGGAGGAAAAGGGGGAAGGGGTGATAATGATGATGAGGAGGAAGAGGACGAGAAGGAGGAGGAGGAGGAGGAAGAGGGGAGGAAAGGAGGAGGAGGGAGGAAGGAGAGGAGGAGGAGGAGGAGGAGGAGGAAGAGGAGAAAAAGAGGAGGTGGAGGAGGAGGAAGAAGAGAGGGATTAAGAAGAGGAGGAGGAGGTAGAAGAAGAGGAGGAGGAGAAGGAAGAGAGGAGAGGAGAAGAGGGGAAGGAGGAGGAGGAGGAGGAGGAGAAAGAGGAGGAGGAGGAGGAGGAGGAGAGGGAGAAAGAGGAGGAAGAGGAATAGGAGGAGGAGGAGAATATAAGAAGCAGGGAGATAAGGGTAAGGAGAGAAGGATGGCGAAGAAGAAGAAGAGAGAGAGAGCAAAAGGAGAGTTGGAAGGGAACGAGAGGGAAGAGGAGGAGAAAAGTAATAAAAGGAGCTGAGATGGAAAAAGGCGAAAAAGAAGAAGAAAACGAAGAAGGAAAAGAAGAAGAAGAAAAAGAAGGAGAAGAAAAAGAAGAAGAAGGAGAAGAGAAAGAAGAAGAAGAAGAAGAATATGAAGAAGAAGAGGAAGAAGAAGAAGAAGAAGAAGAAGATGATGAAGAAGAAGAAAGAAGATGAAGAAGAAGAAAAAGAAGAAGAAGAAGATGAAGAAGAAAAGAAGAAAGAAGAAGAAGAAGAGAAGAAGAAAAACAAGAAGAGGAAGAAAAAGAAGAAGAAGAAGAAAGAAGAAGAAAAAGAAGAAGAGGAAGAAGAAGAAGGAGGAAGAGAAAGAGAAGAAGAAGAAGAAGAAGAAAGGAAGAAGATGAAAGAAGATGAAGAAGAGAAAAGAAGATGAAGAAGATGAAGAAAACAAGAAATATGAAGAAGAAGAAGAATAGGAAGAAGAAGAAGAAGAAGAAGAAGAAGAAGAAGAAGAAGAAGAAGAAGAGCAAGAAGAAGAAGAAGAGAAGAATATGAAGAAGAAGAAGAAGAAGAAAATGAAGAAGAAGAAGAATATGAAGAAGGAGAAGAAGAATATGAAGAAGAAGGAGAATATGAAGAAGAAGAAGAATATGAAGAAGAAGAAGAAGAAGAAGAAGAAGAAGAAGAAGAAGAAGAAGAAGAAGGATATGAAGAAGAAGAAGAATATGAAGAAGAAGAAGAATATGAAGAAGAAGAAGAATATGAAGAAGAAGAAGAAGAAGAAGAAGAATATGAAGAAGAAGAAGAATATGAAGAAGAAGAAGAAGAATATGAAGAAGAAGAAGAATATGAAGAAGAAGAAGAATATGAAGAAGAAGAAGAATATGAAGAAGAAGAAGAATATGAAGAAGAAGAAGAATATGAAGAAGAAGAAGAATATGAAGAAGAAGAAGAATATGAAGAAGAAGAAGAAGAATATGAAGAAGAAGAAGAAGAAGAAGAAGAATATGAAGAAGAAGAAGAAGAATATGAAGAAGAAGAAGAATATGAAGAAGAAGAAGAAGATGAAGAAGATGAAGAAGAAGAAGAAGAAGAAGAATATGAAGAAGAAGAAGAAGAATATGAAGAAGAAGAAGAAGAATATGAAGAAGAAGAAGAATATGAAGAAGAAGAAGAAGAATATGAAGAAGAAGAATATGAAGAAGAAGAAGAATATGAAGAAGAAGAAGAATATGAAGAAGAAGAAGAAGAATATGAAGAAGAAGAATATGAAGAAGAAGAATATGAAGAAGAAGAAGAATATGAAGAAGAAGAAGAATATGAAGAAGAAGAAGAATATGAAGAAGAAGAAGAATATGAAGAAGAAGAAGAAGAAGAAGAAGAATATGAAGAAGAAGAAGAATATGAAGAAGAAGAAGAATATGAAGAAGAAGAAGAATATGAAGAAGAAGAAGAAGAATATGAAGAAGAAGAATATAAAGAAGAAGAAGAATATGAAGAAGAAGAAGAAGAATATGAAGAAGAAGAATGAGAAGAAGAAGAATGAGAAGAAGAAGAAGAATGAGAAGAAAGAAGAAGAAGAATGAGAAGAAGAAGAAGAGGAATGAGAAGAAGAAGAATGAGAAGAAGAAGAAGAAGAATGAGAAGAAGAATGAGAAGAAGAAGAAGAAGAAGAAGAAGAAGAATGAGAAGAAGAAGAATGAAAAGAAGAAGAAGAATGAGAAGAAGAAGAATGAGAAGAAGAATGAGAAGAAGAAGAATGAGAAGAAGAAAAGAAGAAGAAGAATGAGAAGAAGAATGAGAAGAAGAAGAAGAATGAGAAGAAGAAGAAGAATGAGAAGAAGAAGAAGAAGAAGAAGAATGAGAAGAAGAATGCGAAGAAGAAGAAGAAGAAGAATGAGAAGAAGAAGAAGAATGAGAAGAAGAAGAAGAAGAATGAGAAGAAGAAGAATGAGAAGAAGAAGAAGAAGAAGAAGAAGAAGAATGAGAAGAAGAAGAAGAATGAGAAGAAGAAGAAGAAGAAGAAGAAGAAGAATGAGAAGAAGAAGAAGAATGAGAAGAAGAAGAAGAAGAATGAGAAGAAGAAGAAGAATGAGAAGAAGAAGAAGAAGAAGAAGAAGAATGAGAAGAAGAAGAAGAATAAGAAGAAGAAGAAGAATGAGAAGAAGAAGAAAAATGAGACGAAGAAGAATGAGAAGAAGAAGAAGAATGAATAGGAAGAGGAAGGGAGCAGGAGGAGGAGGTGCAAGAGGAGGAGGAGGAGGAGGAGGAGGAGGAGGGGTAGTGGGAGGAGGACGACGGGGAGGAGGACGAGGAGGAGGAGGAGGAGGAGGAGGAGGAGGAGGAGGAGGAGGAGGAGGAGGAGTTGAGTAGGAAGGTGAGTCGAAAGAAAAGCGACAAGCTCACGCGAGGGAAAGGTGTGAGAGACAGCGTCGGCGCTGACAAATGAGGACTAAAAGGTCAAGAATTTAGGAAGGAAGTAGAGGAGGAGGAGGAGAAGGAAGAGAAGGAAGAAGGAAAAGGGGTGAAAGTAAATTGAGAAAGAAAGGGCAAGGTATGAATGAAGAGGAAAGAGGTAAGGAGCACGAGAAAGAGAATGAGAAGGAGGAGAAAGAAGGAAAAAAGAGGAACGAAAGTAGAGAAAGAAAGAAAAAGAGGAGAGAGAGAGAAGGAGCAGGAGAGAAAGAAGAAAGAGAGGAGAAGTGAAAGATGGAGGAAAAAGGGAAGGAATGCGGTGTACAGAAGTACAGAAATGAGGACGACGAAGAAGTATTAGAAGTAGAAAAGGAGGAGGTGGAGGAAGAGACGGAAGGAGAAGAGAAAGGGGAAGGGGAAGGAGGAGGAGAAGAGAAGACGTACTCATGTACGTGTAATCTGACAATGCGCTCCATCCCCCCCGGCTCCTCCCCCCCCATAAGCACCCTCCCCCCCGCCATCCCTCCTTCCATGTACGTCATCTTACCCCCACTTCCGTGTCCAAACAGTCCCTCCCCCTCCACCAGTCCCAATCTCACTTTGTAGAAAGTTCCTCCCCCACCCACACTCCAAGTGCGGCCCCCAACACTTGTCCCATGGGCTTTCACTCGCGCAAGAACTGGTTTACCAATAGAAAGAGACTGCGAGAAACCATAAGGCCTACACTAGGCAGTTCCATGTCCATTACAACCTATTGGACAAAATTGGATACAGGAAGGAAATAGGGAAGGATTGGTTTACCAACAGAATAGTTAATGAATGGATTAGATTTAATAACCATATAGTGAGTGATGAAACTAATGATTGTTTTATGAGAAGGTTAGATAACTTTATGGATGGGAAGGGTAGGTGGCAATGGCCACGGAACTGCCTAGTATAGGACTTATGGTCTCTTGTAGTCTCCTTCTTTTTTATGTTCATATACCATCTTCACAAGAACCTTTCTCCAGCTGATCCTCAATTCCTAATCCCCTCACCCCTTCCAGTGCTTGTTACGGAAGAGGGATAATCCTTCAGACATGGCTCGGGGAAGCAGACTGAGGAAGCCAAGGTTGTCTGAAAGATAAGTTGAATTGCATAACTGCAAATGCATTCAGAACCTTTGCAACATCAACACCGACATGCGAGGAAAGGGGGAAATTTAGGCTTCTACCAAGCCACACTTTCACATTTTTTTCCCTTGTGAACCAAAACTTTCATTCTTTGGCCCACTCTGAACCCTTATAAGCTGCCACGGCAAGAAATGATCCATGTGAACGTATTAACAAAAAAGATAAACCTTTATACGCGTGACGTGATTTATTGGTACTTGCATTCCCTTTGTTGTCCTTAATACACATCCAAGACATGATAGAGGTCTTTTCCATCTCTAGATAAGGCTGGTTCTCTAGACACTTTCCCAGTATTCGTCACCCAGTTTGAGGGCAGCATTGCCACATGAGAAACAACGACAGCAACAACAAACCAGAAACAACTCGTGTAATTGTAGTGGGGAGGAAACCAGACCAAGAAAAGTCGCGGAGGCAACTGCTTAGAAAATGACCCCACGTCAAATACACCTTTCACAAGGTCGAGGGCCACGCTCTCATTAAAGTAAAACTAATAATGGTAACAATGAAAGTAATAATAGTAATAATGATAATGATAATAATAATAATAATAATAATAATAATAATAATAATAATAATAATAATAATAATAATAATAATAATAATAATAATAATAATAATAATAATAATAATAATAATAATAATAATAATAATAATAATAATGGTAATAATAACAACAACAACAACAACAACAATAACGACAATAACGATAACGACAACAATAACGATGATAATAACAATAATGATGATAATAACAATGACGATAATAATAACAATAATGATAATAATGATAATGATAACAATGATAATGATAACAATAATGATAATTATAATAATAATGATAATAATAATAATGATAATGATAATAATGATAATGATAATGATAATAATGATAATGATAATAATGATAATGATAATAATGATAATGATAATAATGATAATGATAATGATAATGATAATAATGATAATAATGATAATGATAGTAATGATAATGATAATGATAATAATAATGATTATAGTAACAGTAATAACAATGATGATGATGATAACCATAATGATGATATTAATAATAATAATAATAACAATGCATACCACCTATTCCTTAGCAAAAGTTCGGGAGCACACTTGGTGGCTGTCACCGATGACCACTTAGTGTGCTTCCAACAAGAAGTTCCGAGAACTCAAGGTCATGTCTTAAGAAGCTCTACAGTGTGCCCTTATCTGCTTTTCATCTTCTCTCTCTCTCTCTCTCTCTCTCTCTCTCTCTCTCTCTCTCTCTCTCTCTCTCTCTCTCTCTCTCTCTCTCTCTCTCTCTCTCTCTCTCTCTCTCTCTCTCTCTCTCTCTCTCTCTCTCTCTCTCTCTCTCTCTCTCTCTCTCTCTCTCTCTCTCTCTCTCTCTCTTTCTGTGTGTGTGTGTGTGTGTGTGTGTAATTTATTTTGATTGCAGTAGTACACTGACAATAATACATTACAAAAGTTGATTAAAAATATAAAACTTAGAGTATATACACGGTACAAGTTTACATGGAGTTCTTTATGTGCACAATGTGTGTGTGTGTGTGTGTGTGTGTGTGTGTGTGTGTGTGTGTGTGTGTGTGTGTGTGTGTGTGTGTGTGTGTGTGTGTGTGTGTGTGTGTGTGTGTGTGTGTGTGTGTGTGTGTGTGTGTGTGTGTGTGTGTGTGTGTGTGTGTGTGTCTATCCCCTGACCCAGTGATTTTACTATATCTCCCCTTAGTTACATAAAATCCCCAAATTGTTGCCGGAATGAGAGCAAGCAAATGTCTGACTGAAAAACTGCAGATCAGAATTTTCCCGTCCCAATCGATCCGGAGATCGAATGCCAGCCACTCGGGGCTGCGCAGCCCAGTGTGGTGTGAGATGGTCCCCACGCTCGCCCTATGCAGCCTTTTGCCGCGAGGCGTACGAGGGATGAGTTCGAATCTATCGGTCGTCGACAGAGTGACTCGACAAGATGTGAAAGAATTTGAAATCGAAACTGCTCAAGAAACCACCAGTTGTTTTCAAAAGTATATCGTAGAAACGTTTATTACGGAAACACTACTTCATTTAATACTACGAGATCACCAAAAGAAGGAAATAATAGAGATATCAGGAAATTTAAAAGCCGTGGACTGGACGCATTTGAAGCTAGATATTAAACAACAGAAATCCATTCTGACGCATACCCGTAGTCGAAACGGCAGGATGGCACTGACGTGGGTCCGAGTTTGATCCCTGATACGGTACGCTGCCCATGCGCAGCCAATGAAACTCCCTCAAAAGGGGCGGCGGCACCATTTCTTGGCGCGCGAACCTCAGTGGACAGACTCGAACACGCGCGCGCAGAGATACAAAAAAAAGCACGATGACAGCTGAGCAAAGGTGAGAGAGTGTGTACACACCTCACCTAAACGGTTGGACTTCTGCCACTGCAGTGAGGAACCGATAATAATGGTGATAATGATATAAATAATAACAATTACATGATAATGATGATAATAACAATGATAATAATAATGATATAATTATGATAATGATGACAATGATAATCCTACAATGGTGATAATAACAATAATGTCAATGAAATAATAATAATAATAAAAGTAATGCATATTTTTCTTCAAGTTTCTTACAAAAAAACACGACCGAAAACACGACTTTCTTATCGATGATGTTGATGACTATAATAAAACTAATTATTGTAATGATAATATAACTAGTAATTCCAATAACTATAGTCGTAATAATGAAAATAATTGATACAGATTCTGCAGTGACATCCTAAAGGTAATCTTAATCACTCAATTTCTAAAACAATAAACACCATAATGAGTCATTAAACGGAGAGCATCCTAAACACGTCCTAAGTTTCGGTATTTCCATTCGATGAATTAGTTTCTCTTATGTAAATCAAAACAAGAGAAAAAAATGCACCTCTGTGCGGAAGGCGTTAAAACAGAAGTCTTTAGACACCTCTAGGGCTTGAAACTAACACATATTGACTCACGCTATGGTAGCGGCACACTAGCTTAGCATGCTACTTGCTTTTGCTCCTTCCTCTGAGTAGAAACGACTTCAGTGACAATATTCTAGACTTCCGTAAGAACATCTCAACAATGTGTCTGACATTCTTATAGGTTTAACTTCTCTTAGTTCGTCATTCAGCTTCTCACCATATGACGCAATTCCCTAAGACATTATTTCACTTGCTTCGTCAACCTGGTGGCCACATGAGCTTATCTAGTGTTGCAGTATCAAGGGAAACTTTCTTGGTCCCTTGTTGCTACTATATCCGTTGCAGTCTGGTTAGGGCTTCACTTGACACACAAGAAGTCTCATTTCTTGTATATGGAGACGCTGACTACTGCCAACAAGGGCTGGGCGCGTTCCTCTGTGCGTTCCTATGTGCGTTCCGCTTTAGTTTGGCCACGGTTAGCGCTCCCAAGCTATTAAAGCAATATAGGTGCCGGTATAGTATGTGGCCTGACTTTTGGATGTAGCCTGCGAAATTTTTCTTTAGTATAGTATGTGGCCTACTGGGCTTTTATTTCGGTATGAACCTGTCTCTTAAGCTTTAATAGTTTGGGAGCGCTAACCGCGGCCAAACTAAAGCGTAACGCACCGAGGAACGCATCAAGGAACGCGCCCAGCTCTGCTGCCAACCTACATACATCTACAATTCTTGTATACGTAGAAGCTGGGTAACACCAACCTACATGCATCTTCTACAAATCTTGTAAATGAAGAAGCTAGGCACTGCCAACTTATATATATCCTCTACAACGTAGAAAAAACCATGTACGACACCTAGCAAGTCCATGGCAACCTACACCGATTCATATGAATGAGCAAAATAGAATAAGTTGTTCCGACAAAAAACTCAAACCCCAAAATGGCACACACAAAATAGAATGCCACTCTTTTCAAAAGAGAAGAAAACAAAAAATAGATAAAGGATAAACGAAAGAAAATGAAACAAAAGAAAAGAAAAGAAAAACAAGACTAAACCAAACAAAACAAAATAGAAATAAAATCCTAAGCAGTGGCGTTCCCTCCCGACAACTATAAACCCCAAACAAAGCCCAACCTCTCATGATCTCACCGAGTGCCCAAAGCCGACCAAAAATAAAATCAGACCAAGTAAACCTCACACTGAGACCAATTTCTCTACTGGAGGGGGAGGGGGGGAGACAACTTGGCACAATGGTTTTCATTGTGGAGGCTAACAATATGACGAGAAAGGGATCGGAGGAGGCTGGGAGAGATCGTCGGGCTTTGGCCAGGTATCACAGTCCCCCACACCTCACTCCCCCCCCCACTCATCACCCCCCCCCCCCAAACGGACGTGCCAAACTCCCAGTCAGTAGGGCCCTCCCTCCCCAACTGCAAACCACGGCCAGGGGGCAGAAACCCGACAGACGTCCACATTGAGCACTGGCTGGCTGGCTGGCGCGCGCCCAAACCTGCCCTACAAACATGCCTGGGCACCTGGTACGTTAGTCTTTTACGCGCGAGCTCGTGTGCGTGCGTGTGTGCGTGTGTGTGTGTGTGTGTGTGTGTGTGTGTGTGTGTGTGTGTGTGTGTGTGTGTGTGTGTGTGTGTGTGTGTGTGTGTGTGTGTGTGTGTGTGTGTGTGTGTGTGTGTGTGTGTGTGTGTGTGTGTGTGTGTGTGTGTGTGTGTGTGTATGTGTGTATGTGTGTGTGTGTGTGTGTGTGTGTGTGTGTGTGTGTGTGTGTGTGTGTGTGTGTGTGTGTGTGCTTGCGTGTGTGTGTGCGTGCGTGTGTTTGTGTATGTGTGTGTGTGTGTGTGTGTGTGTGTGTGTATGTGTGTGTGTGTGTGTGTGTGTGTGTGTGTGTGTGTGTGTGTGTGTGTGTGTGTGTGTGTGTGTGTGTGTGTGTGTGTGTGTGTGTGTGTGTGTGTGTGTGTGTGTGTGTGTGTGTGTGTGTGTGTGTGTGTGTGTGTGTGTGTGTGTGTGTGTGTGTGTGTGTGTGTGTGTGTGTGTGCGTCTGTCTGTCTGTCTGTCTGTCTGTCTGTCTGTCTGTCTGTCTGTCTGTCTGTCTGTCTGTCTGTCTGTCTGTCTGTCTGTCTGTGTATGTATGTGCGTCTGTCTGTCTGTCTGTCTGTCTGTCTGTCTGTCTGTCTGTCTGTCTGTCTGTCTGTCTTTTCCTTGGGCTTTCTGACTTTATCGTGTTCTCCTTCTCCTTCACCCACTGATCCCTTTATGCTTCTTTTGCAAAGCCTCGGGTGCAGCAGCGTCACCCGAGCCCAGAACGGCAAGAAGACCAAATTAAGGTCAACTTGGGATTGGGGTGGCGAGTGCAGGCAGCCAGGCAGGATAACATTGAGCGGTTTGTCAAGTTTTTTTTGTTTTGTTTTTTTTCCTCCCTCTTCCCCTTTCATTCTCTATATTCTTCGCCGTCTTCTTCTTTTTATAACTTGGCTTTTCTTATTCTTATTCTTATTCTTCTTTCTTTTCCTTCTCCTCCTCCTTCTTCGTCTTCTTTTTCTCCTTCACTTCTACTTCTTCCTCTTTTTTTCTTTTACTTTTTTATCTCTTCTCTCTTGTATTGTCATATGGATATCCATTGACCACTTCTAATGCTTATATACTCATCCTTTTCAATGCTACACTGGACCCACGCCTTTTATTCTTACTGCCGCCAGGCGATTTTATTCGTCACCACTGGTTTGGTTCATCCAGTTCTCGTCTTCGTGTCTGCGCAGAGAAGATGTTTAGGGATCACGTGGGAGTGAATGTCTTAAGTTATTCCGTCATTTAAATTATTGACGCACCCACCTGGGATGGATCACCACAATGGCTTAGTAGTAGTACTGGACAGGATAGGTAAGATGGAGGAGAGGGGGGAGGGGGTATTTGGAGGGTCAGTGTAAGAAAAGAATGAAATGGAAGGAGGTTAGAGTAATGATAGGGGTGCGGCAGACACACTTGCTCGGTTAAATATACAATGGTTTTATCCTGCTTGGTAAGGTTGTATGTTAGTTAGAGGGCAGGATAGATAAGATGGGGGAGAGGGAGGGAGGGGGGGTTGGGGGTTCAGTGTAAGGAAAGAATGAAATGGAAGGAAGTTAGAGTTATGAAAGATGTGGGGCAGACCCACTTGTTTGGTTATTTTTACTCTCGTGTATGTTGAGATTTTCTTTTCTTTTTTTTAATGGCTGTGGCTATGATTTTTTTTTCTTTTTTTTTGCCGAAATATGTGCTGAGAATAGATACATTATTCTTACATTGTATTTATTACTATTCCGCATACCTCTACGCTAAGGATAGAGCGTTGCTATTTGTGGCGGAAATCGGGAAAGGAGTTCGTAGTAAGGGGAGACTACAAAAGTTAATTCCCTACTCCTAAAAGCCACCCCACCCCCCTCCCATTAAGGAAGCATCCTCCTAGGTACCTTTGAGAGAGGGAGTTTGTGATGTTAGATCGATTCAAAAGTGAATCGTGTATCTACTCATTATTCTGACAAATCAAATAAATGATTTTGTTTATACATATGAAATGGGTTGTACCAATGGCAGGGGGGCTAACTTGAATTTTGTAAATATAGATGACGCTTTGGGTTGGGCTTACCTGAATTTTGTAAGTATAGTTGACACTTTTAAAAAGATGTACTTTGTGGCACGAATACGATGGTTTTGAATAGAGATTGAAGTATATGTTCTCACTTGATTTAGTTTCTTTCAAAATACTGGGCGAAAGTAATACTTAATCTTACGTTTTCAAAGATTTACCCTCAATAATGTGTTGAATATCCCTCCAATAATTCTCACTGAAGTTTTTTATTAAGTGCTGAGGGGGGGGGGAATTGTTACTGTATATATTACTGCTTTCCTCCACGTTTCGGGGCACACCAGGCAGGACTCTCGACCTCTGCAACAGTGGCGATTGTAGGACTATGAAAGTGGGAGGGCCAGCTGAAAAACTGGGGAGGGGGGGCATGGCCCTCCCAGCCCCCCCCCCCTCCCCCTAGAATCGCCACTGCACGGTGTGACGCCGTGACGCGATCGGTACCGCAGTAGTATTTACCAAGGTAAAATATATATACATATATATACATATATACACATATATATACATATATATATATATATACATATATATACATATATATATATACATATGTTGTATATTTAGGGCGCAGATTCTCACTAATACACACGGAGATAAACACGACAGCATTTTGGCACTGGTTAATCTTCTTACTGAGATTTTCAATTTTCCTCACAGTAGGTCTCATTTCAGGAGGGTGGGCAAATACAAGCCTTCCAAATTCTTCCATATTTAATTAACGTTTCGACTTCAGGGAGTCATCTTCAGAATAGTTACAAGAGAAAAGTCACAATTTTCAAAGCTACATGATTCACAATTGACAATAGTGTACAGACAACATGGGTTTTAATATGGGCCGCTTGGGAACGGTGCATGGTTCGTGACCCGCTACGCAGCCGGGCACTACGTCTTGGAGGGGAAGGGGGAGGGGGAGGAGGAGGGAGAGGGGGGGAGTCAGGTAAGGTAGGTCTTCTCGCTGGGTCACCACGCTGGTCATGTGGGGGTTGGTGAGGTGTAGGAGGGGGAGGGGGAGAGGAAGGAGGTGGGTGTTGCTGTTGTTGGGCTCCAAATCTCGTGGAAGAATTAAATAGCGGGATGGCAGAAATCATATTACATTGAATATTAATAATTGGAGCTCTCTCCCTAATGTGGATGGCTTCAAGCATTTTTAGTTCCTTAATTTTGGCACAGTGTGCAACTATCCTAGTGTTATCCACGATTGTCTTCCTATCGATTAAAGCCTGGTGGTATTGGAGGTGGTGTTGTTTAATTGCTCCTTGTTGTCGTGAACCCAATGTATGAAGAATTACGGGGTGCGCAGCCCCCAGTTGTACAGCGATATTCATATATGACATTGGTTCTCGATAATATGCCTTTGGGGGTCCTTTATGCTCAAGCCTTTGTGTCTCACATAGAAACTGAAGCCTTACATTCCCTAACCACGAAACCACATTTATATCTGAGATACGTTGATACGGCCCCTCAACGTCCCTCAATCCCCCCCCCCCCTTCCCCTAGATTCATCACTGGGTTGAAGGAATTAGAGCAGGAGATTTTCATGTGTTACATGATTCGTTAAACATGACCGCCTATACAGTATGAATAAATCCTTTTCATAAACTTTCTCTTTTTTATATGCATTTACAACCGGTGCCTAGTGTTTACACGAAAGCAAACACACAACTCTTTGCCCACCAGAATCGGAATGCTGGCTACCAGTGCAGTGATGGTGAAATTTTTAGTCCTGGGTTGGCCTCGAACTCGGATCGCTGAATTAGCTGTCAAGAATGATACCTCTGTAGTGACAAGTCTACATTGAGATCTATAATTAGTCATACCACCCTCACCTTCGTATAGACTGTATAAGTCTGTTCTCAAGTTAGTGAGATTTACTTTAATTTTTTGCTTCTTTCACTGTGGATGTCATCGTACCCACTAGATACCAAAGCTTTATTTACAAATGTTCCCATGAATACGACAATTTAATACACTCTAGATAGAGTGTAGGCCTGAAGATTTTTATTCTTATTTATGTATTTATCTATTTGTTTTATCTATTATTTGTTTGTTTTCTTAGCGAAATGCCAAGAAATGACTCAACCATTATCTTACAAGGGATCAAAATGTTTATTACATGAAACTATTTCGAGAACAGCTTGGTACCTACCTTTAAAACTCTGGTTGTAAGATGTCCAAAACACTTTTGCTTTGCAATAAAACACTTTCCTTAATTAGAAAAACAAGTTATACCAGTCTACTCACCCTTCGATGGACACTGTTGCTCCCATCTTCGTCAACAAAGATCATCCTTTGCTGTAGTCAGTGTTGAATTTTTTATCCATTTTCTATGAAGGTAACAGAGAGAACGGGTCTTTTTCTTCAAATATTTACATGATGATAAGCCATATGGCGGTGAGCATTTTCTTTCGTAGTTTGGGGCTTCTCTCAGTAAAAATCACTCTTTCAAGATCCTCTGATTTT
>NC_134796.1:44284750-44287250 GCF_046742065.1 Oratosquilla oratoria
ATATTAGTTCTTTTCGGCATCACCACGATTATGTCATCCACGTACCTTAACCAAGTGGTACCTCTTCCCATGATGTTGATGTATTTGTCCATTTCTATTACTTCCATGAATAAACATGCCATGACAGCAGATAATGGACTCCCCATTGCGAGACCTCTAATCTGTTTAAATTCAATGTTGTTAAACATAAAATAACCAAATTTGACACACATGGAAATAAGTTTTATATAATCAGATCTTGGGACTGGAAGGATATCATCATCGATATCTGTTGTTACTTTCTTCACTGCTTCTAGGGCATCAAAAACAGAAACATTTGTGAATAACGCTGTTATATCGAAGCTTGCCAACTTTTTATCACTTACATTCAGATCCTTAAGTCTCTGGATCAGGTCGGAAGAATTTCTTAAATGGGCCCCGCTGATGGAACCGATGACGTTTGAAAGGGGTTTTGCCAGACATTTCGCTAGTCTGTGCGGAGCGCTACCAATCCCTGAAGTTATGGGCCTCATGGGGATATTTACCTTATGTACTTTAGGAAGACCGTGCATTAACGGGGGTTTTGGAGCTTCTTCTAGTAATCCTAACAACTTTTTTCCCCTGGTTGATTTACGTAGGATTTTTCTCGCTTCTGTATTGAATCTTGCTGATTCTATATCAGCGTTGCCGGCCGGTTGTCTTTCGTATGTTGATTCATCATTCAAAAGATCGGACATTTTGTCCAGATAGTCAATTTTATTTAAAATAATTACTCCGCCGCCTTTGTCGGCGTGGGTGATAATAATATCATTATCATTACTCAAAGTCTGAAGGACTTCTCTAAATCTTTTGGGAATAACAAAACGATTACAATCGGCCAAGGCTTGGTAACATGTTATTACCCCTTGGGTGAAACCTTTATCAACTTCGTTCTCAGACCATTTATAATTATTGTTCACATTTCTTTTGTAGTCCTTACCTTTTCCTCCTATATCAAATTTAAGTCCCAAAGACAGTACCAATTTCTCGTCTTTAGATAGCTGTCTGTCTGAAAGGTTGGTCACAAAGTCATTCCTTTCCAATTTGTTTCCAATCACTGTTATTACATAACCAAAGTAGCTTACGTTTAAGTTTTTTTTTTTGTTCTAGTACAACATAATCCTTATTTAATCTACTTACCAGCCCGAAGGGTAGGGTTACCTTTCTCTTACCATCGCTGATTTCGTCCAACTTGTCCTGTAACGTTTCACAGGATTCCTCTAAGTATGTCCTGGCGCTGTCTGTGAATGGGTGTTCATCACTTCTTAGCTGTTTCGGAGCCGATCTAGGGAGAACCATCTCATCGAGGCAATTCAGGAGAAATCTCCTACGGAGTGTAAGGCTTGTGATCCGCTGCCTTCTGCTGTATTCCTTCCACATCTCACCTCTTCCACCACCTCTCGACATATTTAAGATTATTTCAGACAAATGAGAGAGAATGTGGGTGGGGAAGGGCAAACGAAGATGTGTTAGGAATAGAGTTTATTGCCCTAACGTTGCGACCAACTTGGTCTTCTTCAGAGGACTACAGCATTACAAACGGATCACAATTCTTATACTCGTAGTGAGAGGGAACCCGCCAAGGTATGAGCGTCATGTTTTCCCTTTGGCTAACGATTTAATTATTAGGACACTTGCTGCTTTCGAGAGGCATTTAAATCCGTCTCTGTCGTTGTTGTTCTTGTTGGCGGCGATATGTGCAGCTTCCACAGTTTTTCTCATTTTCTTCTCAAATCCCTCGTGTAGAATTTCTGCGTTGTTCCAATCAGGTAGATGTCCACATTTGTCCAGGTGACGAACCAGGGAGTTAGATGTTCTATGAGCCCTGAGATCGTTTTTGTGCTCATTCAAGCGTTTATTGAACCCTCGACCTGACTCACCGAAATAAGATGATGGACAACCGTTGCATGGAATACGGTAAATGACACTGAGATTATTACGCATATTATTATGTTTCTTAAATATTTTTCCTATTTTATTGGAAGATATTTTTGCTATATTTATTCCACCTTTTGACAAATAATCATCAATAGCTATGGTGTTTATAGAATTAGGGACAGAAATAAAATGAGACTTATCCTTTCCCGTGGTTCGGACGTTTGAGCCATCGTAGATCTTCTTGGCTTTCCTCGTTGTCCTGGTGATCAAACCTCCGGGGTATTTCAGCTTCCTAAAGGTATTCTTGATGTAAGTAAGTTCATCCTCTAGGAATTCTTCACTGCAGATACGAAAAGCTCTGAGAAAGAAACCTATTAGAACACCCGTTTTAACACGTCTGCTGTGTGCTGAAAAATAATGGACAAAGTCGTCCCTATTGGTGGGTTTCCTGTACACCGAGAAACTTACCTGTTGAGAACCTCTGTGTATCAACGTGTCTAAAAATGGTAAATTACACTCTTTTTCTAGTTCAACTGTGAATTGAATGTCTTTATTCACAGCGTTGAGTCTTCTCAACTTATTTTCTATATTAGTTCTTTTCGGC
>NC_134796.1:44292250-44294750 GCF_046742065.1 Oratosquilla oratoria
TCTTGGCCTGATATTCCAGGACTCGAGGAAGGACATGATCAGTGTAGTACTGGGCTGTGATAGTACACTGTTGAGGCATTACATCCACACACATTGGTCCTTGTGAATTGAAGAAGATGGTGAAAAGGCGCTTCCTGCTGCGAAATCCTTCCTTCAGAATCTGAGGTCGAGGTTCTTCATCACTCAACCACACCATGTTAGACTGCTTGTCTCTGGTGGTGAAGAAAGAAATCCAACACTCATCTCCGGTAGCTACATCTGAGAACCGTTTCGGACCATTTGGCTCGAATTCAGCCAGCCATAGACGACAAATCCGCACCCGATCGCTCTTCTGCTCTTCCGTAAGCAAATGAGGTATCCATCGAGCACACTTCTTCCTCAGCCCTAAGTGTTCATGCACGATGTCATGTGCGCTCCTATAACTGACACCGAGCTCCAAGGATAAGAATCGAAGAGTAACAGTTGGATCTTCGTCAATGATGGCCCGCGCACGGACCGTCGTTGCTTCGGTCACGGATGTCCGAGGGCGGCCAGGACGATGATTATCTTCTAGCTGCAATTTTCCGGCTGCGAAAGCTCGAATCCAGCGGGAAACAGTTTCCAGTGATGGAGTAGACTCGGGAAAAACTTGCAACAATTCCTCTCTGATCTCCGTTGCTTTTTTCCCGAGTTTCCACCTTGTGAAGGTGTAGAATCTGCAGCCTTCTTTCGAAAAATCCATGTTTCCGGTTAGAGAGGCAAACCAACAATGACGCAATCGCACAGCGCAACGATAAAATGTAAGCTACACAAAACTCGACAAGCTCAAACATTTAATAAAATGCAACTCTTTCTGCCCCTTGCTCCCCCACCCCAACACTTAGGTGACTCTCAGATTCGAGTCGGACTGTAATTACTTTCTTATCACCCCTGGTAGCCGAAATATAGGATTCTTCTTTATTCGAAGTTTATTCTTTCTCCGACTGTGGGTTCCTGTGTGTCATATATATATATGTATGTATATATATATATATATACATATATAATATATATATAGATATAGATATATATATAGATATATATATATATATATATATATATATATATATATAAATGTATGTATATATATATACAGGGGTATATATATACATATATATATATATATATATATGTATATATATATATATGTATATATGTATGTATGTATGTATGTAAATACACACACACACACACACACATATATATGTATATATATATGTATATATATATATATATGTATATATATATGTATATATATATAAACATATATATAATATGTATATATATATATATACATTATAATATATATATATATATATATATATATATACAGTATATACATATATATGTGTGTGTGTGTGTGTGTGTGTGTGTGTGTGTGTGTGTGTGTGTGTGTGTGTGTGTGTGTGTGTGTGTGTGTGTGTGTGTGTGTGTGTGTGTGTGTGTGTGTGTGTGTGTGTGTGTGTGTGTGTGTCTAGAGTAAACTGACTACGGTAAATATAACAAAAGAAAAAATGAAAAGGTGTATAGATAAATTCAAAGTTTATAAAATACCAGGGCCTGACGGTTGGCATCCAAGAATCTTAAAGGAAAATTAAAAATGAGATTGTTACTCCATTAATAATCATTTTCAAGGAATCCGTCATATCCGGAGATGTCCCAAGAGAATGGAAGCTAGCTAACGTTATTCCCATATTCAAAGGAGGTGACAAAAAAAATCCAAATAACTACAGGCCCATAAGCTTGACTTCAATCGTAGGAAAAACGATAGAAACTATCATCAGAGATGCTATTGAACATCATTTAGAAAGTAAATGTTTGATAAATGATAGCCAGCATGGTTTCAGACGGAAACGTTCTTGCGTGACTAGCTTACTCAAATTCTACAACACAGTTATCTTGAATTATGACAAAAGAAACAATGTAGATTGAATATATCTAGACTTTTCGAATGCTTTTGATACTGTCCCCCACGAAACACTACTTACTAAATTAGCTTTACACGGAATAAGTGGTAGCCTATTAGGTTGGACTAGTAATTGGTTGAATGGTCGAACATAGAGAGTTGTTTTTAAATGGAAAAACTTCTAGATTGAAAATTTTTAAAAGTGGAGTTCCTCAGGGTTCCGTCATTGGGACACTTCTATTCATAGTATATATAAATGATATATACAATGGAATAAAATCAACTGTCTCAAAATTTGAGGATGATACAAAACTTTGCTGAATGGCAAATGATCACTTAAAACAATTAGATATTCAAGAAGATTTAGATGAATTACAGCAATGGTTGGAAGAGGCTAATGAAATTTAACACAAGTAAATGCAAGGTAATGCACATAGGTAAAAATAACAGTAAGTACGATTACAAGTTATTTGGAAATTCGTTAACAAAAGTGGATAGTGAAAAAGATCTCGGCGTAATTATCAGTAACGACCTCAAATCGCTCATTCATTTCAACACTGACATAACTCAAAAAAT
>NC_134796.1:44299750-44307250 GCF_046742065.1 Oratosquilla oratoria
CTACAGCCCCCTCACACATCTGCCTCACCACAAAAAATTATATCCACGCCACCCCCTCTCCTAATCATCTCAAACAAAACCCTCCCATAAGCCTTCCCAACTACATTTAACAAAATGATCCCTCTGAAACTACTACTCTCACAATTGTCCCCTTTTCTCTTGTAAATTGAAACTATACAGTCACTCCTCCAGTCTTCTGACACTCTACCCTCTTTTAGACAAACATTAAACAACCTCACCACCCAGTCCACCATTCCTATACCTCCCAATTTTAGACACTCCACATGACACCCACCTAACCCAGGTGCCTTACCTGCTCTTATCATTTTTATAACTGTTTTCAACTCATCTTTCCTTATTTCTCCTACATTTTTCTCATTCATCACTGGCATTTTGTTAGCGCTTTCCACTGCAACTACCTTTCACTCTCTATCCTCCTTCACATTTAGCAACTCCCTAAAATATTCTGCCCATCTTCCTCTTACTCAACTTACCTTCCACCAAAGAATTATCTCATATTCCCCCACTCTCTCCCCTTAGAACATGTACATTCAAAACTCTTCCTACTCTTCTCCTGGTTACCACTATATAGTCAATTAAAGCCCTATCTACCATTCTTCCATCCACCACCGTCTCCAATGTGTACTTATGCTTGATTTTCTTCCTAAACACTATATTTGCTATCATCATCTCACCACTACGATTTTTTCCTAGACCTCCACACTTCCCAACCACTCTGTCTAATGATTCATCTCCTACCCTAGCATTAAGATCTCCCAGTACTACTACACTGACATTTCTCCCTAAACCCTCTATGTGCCCATTTAAATCTGTCCAAAAGGCTTCCCTTTCCTCTAGACCCTTCTCACTACCAGACCATATGCACTTACAGACCCACATTTCCCTTTCCAATTTCACCTCCATCCACATTAACCTTGAAGAAACCTATTTCTACTCCACCACACGTTTACCTATCTCTTCACTTACTAGTATAGCCACCCCTTCATCAACAATAACAACAACAAGAATAACACCAACAACAATAACAACAACAAGAATAAAGGAGGAGACTGCATTAGGCCATAAAGCCTAAACATATCCAGTACCATCTATCATCCCCATCCATAAAGTTATCTAACTTTCTCACTAATACTTTCATTGCTCACTACATGGTTACTACACGGACACATCTTGACCTATTCTTTTCCTATTCATCAATATACCAATAAACTTATTCACCCTAATAAAACAAGTAGTTTCTCGTTGATGAAAGGTCATCTCTGTCCGACGTCCATTGCCTAGGTCAGAAGAAGTGCAGTAAGACACAGCATTCTTTTCTACCGGTGACTATAGTCTCAGATTTAGGCTTATGAGGAAAATATGCAATAACTGACTTATCAAGAGAGGTTAACGAGTGTATTAGATTTAGCAACCAAGTAGAGAACCTTGAGATTATTAGTTTTTTTAAGAGAAGATAAGATAATTTTACGGATAGGGATGGCAGGTGATAAGGGACATGCAACTGTCTAGTTTAGGCCTTATGGTCTCTTGCAGTCTCCTCCATTGTTACGTTCTTATTCTCACTCTCTCTTCTTATTTCCTTGCATCCCTATTACCCCCTACATCACATACTTGCTTGACCTCTCAAAACTCACTTTTTTCTTAATCTCTTTCCATTCCTCCCTTCCCTCCCGTACATCACCCATCATACCTCATACTTACTTGATCCATTAAAACTCACATTCTTCTTAGATTCTTAGATCTTACTCCTCCTTACCCTTTCTTTCTTCCTCATCACCGTCCACATATCATACTCATTTGACCTACCAAATTCACATATTTCTTTATGTTCGTTCATAGAAATAGTAGTATTACATCCTATCATGCGATAACCTTAATATGTTGACAGTTTGGCTCACCCGTATTGATGTCCCGCGCACAATGTATAGTTTGATGAAGTTTATCATACGAAGACAGGCTTAGACACCTTAGCTAACCTAACCTAACCTGACCTCACCTATCTGGAAAGACGAAGACTTCAAGGTGATCTAATAGAGGTATTCAACTAGGCCAAGAGCTTTAACAAAAGTGATGCAGGCTAGATAATCATATTAAGACAGCAAGATAGTACTCGTAGTAATGAATCTAAATTGGACAAGTTTAGGTTTAAGAAGGAAATAGGCAAGAACTGGTTTACCAACAGAATGGTTAACAATTGGAGCAAACTTAGTAACCACGTAATGACCCCTGAGACTATAAGTTGATTTAAGAGAAGATTAGATAACTTTATAGACAAAGAGGGCAGGTGTACAGGAGTATGAAACTGCCTAGTGTAGGCCTTATGATCTCTTCCAGTCTCATCTGTTCTTATGTTCGTATGTTCTTAGCATCTTTACGTCACGACTATGCGCTCGGCAAAGCGAGAGGTATCTTATGACCTGAGGGAAAGACGGGAAGGCTGGTTGAACGTGAGATGACATTCAGACGCTGTGAAACCGGAATGGACGGCCAACTCTACTGGACGCTCGGTGACCGAGTGGGTTAGAGTGTCGACGCTTGAGGCGGAGATCGAGGTGACGGCAGTTCGAACCCTTGGTCAAACTTGCTGGACTGAGGGCATGGTTCATTAAATTCCACGCTACAAAGTCCTCTGTAAGGGTTACCGTCATAGCCTCCTTATAGGGAGAGGTTCGCAATGTTAAATTGGATTATCACCACTGGCTTATTAAAAGTGTCCTTCCCCCAACTCCCAAGCGTCTTTCAAGAACGTAAGCCAGTGGAACTTACATCAGGAGACGCTTATCTGTGGCCGAATTGGTCACTTTTGTCCCCCTAAGTTCTGACAGCCAGGGCAATTGTAAATCACTAGCGGCCATTGAGAATCGAACCCGGGTTCATGTAGATGCGAGTTGTGTACGAAATTCACCTCGCTACAACAGCACAGTTAACGCTATCTCTCCTAGTAATTACCCATTTTCATCATTAGGACACCTTGGTTGTTTTTGAATATTGCTGCCTGAGTAGTTCAAGTCAGAGGATGGTGTAGCGATATCCTGTAATCACACAAGAAATAGCGGACAAACCTCTCATTCATTCTAGAATGATGTTTGAAATTGTGTTTGTGTCCCCCAAGGGCGGAGGGGCTAGCTTAAAACAAAACTTTGCCTGAATAACATGGTCCTGGTACAGGACCAACACAAAAGAAATTCTTCCGAACATGGAACACCTTGATTTCAACAAATGAAACGCTGTGCATCTAATTAAGGTTTCATTCTTACATGGTGTCTACTCTGACCGCAACATGAGATCTCTTCCCTGAGCGTTTTATAGGCTGACCAGATGGCCGTGGCCGGCTACATGGGGGCCACGGGTCTCCTGGAACAGAGGAAGTGCAATGGGTTGACTGTTTGGCTGAGGGTTTGACTAATATTCAGGTAGCTGGTAACTGAACATACCCTAAAAATTAAATAACATAGGAAAAGTATTTGAAAAACCTCTGTTCAAGAGGTGCCATTATTAACAAACTTGAAAAGTGCAAATGACGCTTAAAACTGTGACAGTTGAAATAAAAAAATAAGGAAATGACAATGCCCGACAGTGAAGGATACTTAAGATCATCATGGGAGGACAGAAAGTAAGCACAAAGTTTGGAGATTGAATACTAATCAGACAAAAAATATTGATTTCAAGCTTCTAGGAAATAGACGCAACATAGAAGTACAGTATGTAAAAATAAATAAATGAATAAATAAAAAAATAAGTAAATAGATAAATAAATAAATAAATAAAATAAAATAACAATAATAATACATACATATATATACATATACCAAAGGCTTTTTCCCCCTTACACGGGGGGTAGCCAAAAAGAAAAAGGCATAGAAATCACTCCCACCCATTTCATTTCCCATATATTCCACTCCCCTCCACCCTCCTCCCTCCCTCCTATCTTGGCACCTCCTGGATGACGGGTCATCCCTGCATCCTGTCCACTGCCCTGGGTCAGAAGCAATGTCGCAAGACACAGCACATCCACAGCAAGGCCGCTTCGTAAATTCGGCGACCCCCCCCCCTCTCCGTCCCCTCATGCAGGAGAGGACAAGACGGGGAGAAATCCCTTCGGGCTGCGTCAAACCCCTTTCTCATACATACTTCCTCACCCCCATCCCCACCCACTCCCCCTCATGCATCACAGCCTCATTTATACACAACCCTTCTCCATTCACCCCTATCTTCTGTCCTCTCCCATCCTTCCTGTACAGACATTCCTCTCTTTTGTAAAGCCCCTTTCACCCCATCCATCCATCTCATCCTAGGACGCCCCCTCATACTCACTCCTCCCACCTCTGCCTTCCACACTTCTTTTACTAGTCTTTCTTCACTCATTCTTTCCATATGTCCAAACCATCCTAATACTCTTTCATAAACCCTATCTCCCAGCTCCTTTTCCACCCCTGTTCTCCTCCTCACCTCCTCATTTCTCACTCTATCTAGCCTAGTAACCCCTATCATACTTCTCAGACATTTCATCTCAAACACATTTAAACTTCTTCTCTCTTCCTCTCTCATGCTCCATGTTTCTGCCCCGTACATTGCTGTTGGCACAATCACTCCTTCATATAACCTCCTCTTAACATCCATTCCCAGATGTCGATTTCTCATTACACTTTTTAATCCACCAAGGCATTTACTCGCTTCTCTCAATCTACATTCTACCTCCACCCCCACTCCTCCCTTTCCTGTCACATTCGTACCCAAGTATCTGAAACTATCCACTTCCTCCAGTTTCTCACCCTTAATGCTCACTTCCAGACTACTGTCAATCTCTCCCCTTGTACATCTCATCACCTTATTTTTACCCACATTTATCTTCAGCTTCCTTCTATCACACACCTTCTCAACTCTGTCACTAACTTCCTCAATCCCTCCTCTGATCCTGCTACAAGCACAGTGTCGTCAGCAAACAACAACTGGCTCACCTCCCACTTTTCTCCATTTTCTTTAATCATCTCCAACCCCTGACCCACTACCCTTGAATTCACCTCTTGCACCACCCCATCCATGTAAAGGTTGAACACCCAGGGCGACATAACACATCCCTGACGAAGTCCCACCTTTACCTCAAACCATTCACTCTCTCCATTTCTAATCATAACGCAAACTCTACTGCTCTCATAAAAATTCTTGACTGTTCTTAACAGCTTTCCCCCTATCCCATATATCTGCAGTACCTCTCACAGTGCCTTCCTGTCTACCCTGTCGTAAGCCTTTTCCAGATCTATAAAAGCCCAAAAAACATCCTTACCTTTTCCTATAGCTTTCTCACATATCTGTCTTACCACAAAGATCTGATCTACACATCCCCTACCTGTCCTAAAACCACACTCTTCCTCACCAATTACTCCCTCTGTTCCTCTCCTAATCCACTCAATCAAGACCCTCCCATAAGCCTTCCCAACTACACTCAATAAGCTGATCCCTCTAAAACTACTACACTCACACTTGTCCCTCTTTCCCTTGTAAAGCGGAACTATACAGGCACTCCTCCAGTCCTCTGGCACTCTACCCTCTCACAAACATTAAATAACCTCACCAGCCAGTCCACCAGACATTCTGCATGGCATCTATTCAGACCAGGTGCCTTACCTGCTCTCATCATCTTAACAGCTGCTTGCACTTCATCCTTCCCTATTTCTCCTCCATTTTCCTCACTCATCACTCTCATTTTCTTAGCGCTTCCCACTGGAACTACCTTTCCCTCCCTATCCTCCTTCACATTTAGCAAATCCCTAAAATACTCTGCCCAGCTTCGTCTCACTGCCTTCTCTTCCATTATCATCTCTCCATCTGCACCTTTTACCTTTTCTTCTCTACTTGATTCGCCTCCTCTTGCTCTTTTAATTTCCTTCCAAAACATCTTTTTATTACTTTCAAAATTTTCTGTCATACTCTTACCCCATTTCACATCTGCTCTCCTTTTTGCTTCCTTTATCTTATGCTTAACTTACTTTTTCTTTACTTTGTACCTCTCATACGATTCCCTCGTCCTAATTTGTAGCCAATCTATGAATGCCTGCTTCTTCTCTTCTACACCCTTCTTTGCTTCCTCATCCTACCACTCACTACCATTCCTTCTATTTCCCCCCGCCCTCCTTGTTCCACACAACATCTTTGCACACCTTATGACTCCCTCCTTCAACCATCCCCATTCCCCCTCCACCCCTAGTTCTACTCTATCCTTTACTCTCTCCCACTCCTCTTTCAGCTTCTTCTTATACTCACTCTCCTTTTTCCTCATTTAAGCAGTTCACTCTAACTACCTCCCTACCTTCTGCCCTTTTCCTCTTTCCCCACCTATTCTCCACTCTCAATTTACCTTCCACCAGGAAATGATCTGATATTCCCCCACTCTCTCCCCTTAGAACATGTACATCCTTAATTTTTCATGCCATACTCCTGGTCACCACTATATAGTCCATTAACGCTCTATCTGCCACCCTTCCATCCACCACCCTCTCACATGTGTACTTATACTTGATTTTTTCTTCTTAAACACTGTATTTGCTATCATGAACGCTCTTTCAAGACACATCTCCACCATTAATTCTCCACTACGATTTTTACCTAGAATTCCATACTTCCCAATCACTCCTTCAATTGGTTCATTTCCTACCCTAGCATTTAGGTCTCCCAATACAACTATATTGACATTTCTCCCTAATCCCTCTATGCACTCATTTATATCTACCCAAAAAGCCTCCCTTTCCTCTACGCTCTTCTCACTACCAGGCCTATACGCACTTACAAAAACCCACATCTCCCTTCCCAGATTCACCTTCATCCACATCAACCTTGATGACACCTCCTTCCACTCCACCACCCGCTTACTTATCTCTTCACTTACTTGTATAGCCACCCCTTCTCTCCCTCGTCCCCTCTTCACTCCTGAGTACCTCCCAGCTACACTCCCAAACTCACAGTTGCCCTTTCCTTTCATTTTAGTTTCACTCAAAGCCAGTACATCCATCTTTCTTCTCACAAACTTACTGCCTATCTCTTCCCTTTTACTCTCATCTGTACCACATCCACGCACATTTAAAGACCCAAACCTTAGGGTACTGGTTGGAAAACTCCCAGACCCTCTTATGCCTTTACTTTTTTTTTTTAGGAATGTCCCCTTTTGGGACTACAGGTTGTAGGACTCCTAATCCCATCCCCCGTCCCTTTTTTGTCGCCTTTTACGACTCAAGTGGAAATACTTGGTGGTAGTATTCTTTTGCCCCCACCACAGGGAAGGTAGACGAAAAAAGGAAAAGAATATTCAGAGAAATGGTAAAGGACAGTAACAAGGGGTTGGGGGACAGCATAACGGAGGGACAGTCGTAGTATAAATGTGTCATCATTTCTCTATGTACAGAATTTTCCTCTATCACAGACAAAATGGTGTGTGCCTCTGGTCCGTAGGGGCGCCCCATATAGACCCTATAGTATCAACTGCAT
>NC_134796.1:44314750-44339750 GCF_046742065.1 Oratosquilla oratoria
ATAATAGTAATAATAATAATAATAATAATAGTAATAATAATAATAATAATGTGGATAGGAGGTAAAGGGAACACGGGCTGAGGGAAATACTTTTATTCCTGACTAGTTTCGCCTGAGTGGAGAAGAAGCCAGTCAGGCGAAACTAGTCAGGATTAAAAGTATGTCCCTCAGCCCGTGTTCCCTTTACCTCCTATCCACATTCGTCACAATGTATGATAATAATAATAATAATAATAATAATAATGATAATATAATAATAATAATATTAATGATAATAATAATAATAATAATAATAATAATAATAATAATAATAATAATAATAATAACAATAATAATAATAATAATAATAATAATAATAATAATAATAATAATAATAATAATAATAATAATAATAATAATAATAATAATAATAATAATAATAATAATGATAATGATAATGATAATGATAATAATAATAATAATAATAATAATAATAATAATAATAATAATGATAATAATAATAATAATAATAATAATAATATTAATAATAATAATAATGATAATAATAATAATAATAATAATAATAATAATAATAATAATAATAATAATAATAATAATAATAATAATAATAATAATAATAATAATAATAATAATAATAATAATAATAATAATAATAATAAAAATAATAATAATAATAATAATGATAATAATAATAATAATAATAATAATAATAATAATAATAATAATAATAATAATAATAATAATAATAATAATAATAATAATAATAATAATAATAATAATAATAATAATAATAATAATAATGATAATGATAATAGTGATAATAAATCATTAAATATAAATGAATAGATAAATCAATTAATAAAAAAAACGTTGATGAATGAAATAAACTTCACCATTTGTCGTAGTGTTCACATGATGTATTCCCATGGGACATAAAGAAAATAATGTACTGTCAGTCTTAGAGGGTCTAACGGTTCGTCGAACGCGGTTCGACAGACACGTGTTTAAAGTGATGTGTGAACATGTGAACGGGGTATTTGGTTGTCGAACACGTTGGTTAAACCCCAAATACCCCGTTCACACGTTCACACATCACTTTAAACCCCCTTTTACATTTGTTTTATTTGGTTGCTTGGGTGTTTATTCACTTTTTTTCCAATCTTATCATGGACAAAGAATTTTCCTCTTGGTCTTCATCCTTTATTAGTGTAATTCATTATAACTCATTGTGATTAGAGAATGGAGTGGATGGGATATTCACCCATCAACAAACAAAATATCTCCGTCAATCTGCCCAACTGTCCTAAAGAAGAAAAACGACTAAACGAAACATACACAAAGAATGGTATAATAACTCATAACGTTTATTTTTTTTCCTTCTAAGACAATTACCCAATATCCTCCAGCATTGGCCACATCTAAGCAATCATCAAAACAGTTATCAGAAATCAAAACAAGAATAAGTGGAGATGTGAGACGAGGGCTGGATTACAGGCTATTAACCGTTAATAGTTGTTGACCGCGGACAGAGGAAAACATATTTCCGCTCAATTAATCTCAGAAAAGGACTTCAGCTCACCTTGTCATCCAATAGCGACCCCACATGGGTCTATCCTTCCCAGAGGAACCGACTTTCACGGGTGGATGGGGGAGGCAGTAGGGAGCAAGGAAAGAGGACAGGAACAAAAGCTACGGTACAATTCATCCCGGCTTCCACTATTGTTACCGTAGAGGTTTGCGGTTGCATACTCGGTTCTTGTGTCTTTTTGATGATATGAAAACTCTTCAGAGATGCAGTTCCCGTAACTTCCTTTTTTTTTTTTCATAAGGGGACTAAGAGAGAGTCATCGTTTAATGAAACAGCGGGCCCTGTTTTTTACACGCTGCATCTTGCTACATTTTCTATGACCCGGGCAGTGAGTGGACAGGTGACAAGGATGACCCTTCATCCACAAGAGCTAAGATGGAAGGAAAATGGCTGCCGGGTGGGAATGGGATGGGTGGGGATGAGTGAATGCCTTGGCTGGCTACCTCTCCCATAAGTGGAAGAAGCATATTGTTATATAGACAGTTTTTACAACATTAGCAACGTAACTAATCTGATTATCATGAACACTCTCGCCACTTAGAGGACATTACACAGCCCATCGACAATCAGAATAAGACATAAAGTGTCACCCGATGTTTGGGTCAATTCAGATAGGGTGTTATCTCTTTCTAGCCTAGTGTTATTTGCATGAATAAAATCGTGTGGCGTCAGTCGCATCCAAAGGAAAAACCCGACACAAGACGCATTTGGAACGAGACTGCGGTTTCCACAGTGAGGTCGCCATAGATGTTGTCCTGGATGGCTTTTCTGAAGAAGATGATGAAGGTCATACGCCCGGAGGCGAGTAGCTACCTGCGGCCGAAGCCGTCACCTTTGCCCTATTATGCACTTGGACTGTTGGGGCAGGCAACTAGCAGTCATTGATGGTAATCGAAGTGGAGTGTGAGATTCGAACCCACAACTAAGTGAATGAGAGTCTGGAACGGAGCAAAGAGAGGGGCACGTACGGTATGAGTGTAGTTTGGAAATAAAAGATGAGGGTAACACCCGATAGAACGTTTTCGCTGTGTCTAATGCAATGGTTCTCAACCGTAGCCTGTTGCCACAAATTATACATTTCTATATAATATGAGGATTTTGGGTATAAATAAAAAACTTCCATCGATCTGTCCTGGCAGAACAAACATAAAATAATTATGAGTGTCAACTTTGTAAAAAAAAAAAAAAAGCAAAGGGTTTCTCTTCATAAAATTTTAATCATTGTTGTTTATTTTCTATTTATTTTATCATTATTATTATTATTATTATTATTATTATTATTATTATTATTATTATTATTATTATTATCATTATTATTATTATTATCATTATCATTATCATTATCATTATCATTATCATTATCATTATTATTATTATTATTATTATCATTATTATTATTATTATCATTATTATTATTATTATTATTATTATTATTATTATTATTATTATTATTATTATTATTATTATTATTATTATTATTATTATTATTATCATTATCATTATCATTATCATTATCATTATCATTATTATTATTATTATCATTATTATCATTATTATTATTATCATTATTATTATTATCATTATTATTATTATTATTATTATTATTATTATTATTATTATTATTATTATTATTATCATTATCATTATCATTATCATTATTATTATCATTATCATTATCATTATTATTATTATTATTATTATTATTATTATTATTATTATTATTATTATTATTATTATTATTATTATTAATATTACATTTTTGGGGGGAGGCGAGGTGGGATTTGGGAGAAAAATGAAGGGAAGCAATACGAATATTGAAAATTCATGGAGTGAAAAGGGTTGAGAACCACTGGGCAGGTACAGCAACATGGGTTTCATAAACATCACTCAAACTAGATGGCCAAAACCTGCACAGAAATCTCAAGATGGTCAGTGACTGGGTGTTCTTCGTGTAGATCAGAAGACGCCCACGTAGATTTATTTATATGTTTATTTATTTTCTGTGAGTGTGGGCGGTCGTAGGTGCTCACATGCAAAAATGTCCGTATGTGCCTACGTGATTTGTCGACCAAGATGCATGGACGCCCAGCTCTCACAGACATGACGTCACTACTTCCAACGGATGGTGAACGGAATATATTAATTTGTTAATTAGGAAAATCATTCAGACCCATCTTGAATTATAATTCACTTCTGATATTGTCACTTTCCTATTTCAGGGATGATAATTATTGTCCGCATAGGAGTGAAATAATTCTTGTGCCAACCAACAAGATCGCGTCATCATTCAAGTCGTCTCTTATTTATCGTCATGAGAATTGAAACCAGACACATTAATTTTGTAAATTCGATAGGATTCTATAAATCTTTATACTAGGTGTGTTACCCTATTTCTACAAATACATTTGTATGCTTGGTATGACTAGGGTGGCCAGACGTCCTCCTTTTGGGAGGACAGTCCTCCTTTTGAGCACTTGGTCCTCTATCAGACGCAATCTCACGCCGGACGTGCATTTGTCCTCCTTTCTTGGGGTGTGACAAAAATAAATGAATAAACAAACAAATAAAAAAAAAATGAATAAAGAATATAAAAATAGATAGATAACCCTAGGTATACAATAATGCCATACAATTAAATTATGTGGGAGTACCCAGGCCAAGGTCAGCGTCGGAACGTGGCAGCTGAAGTAGACAGGAACTGCACTGGACCAATGTTGTAAACGTGTGATTGCATGATTCACATCTCATACAATGGGCTGCAGTTCTGAGGTGGCCACTGTGCAGTGTGGTTTGGTAATTAATTTATGAAGTTAAGGAGTGAAAATGCCGAAAAGAAAGACTTTGTTTAACTCTGACTGGGCCAGAGTTTGGCAATCAATGTGAGGATACAATTTGGGTTTGTTTGCGTTGTAACTTGGTAAGAAATATAGGTATTTGTTTTTTGTCGGTTTCATTAGAAGTGAAAAATATGAGTCACTTTCAATTTTCTATTACATATATATATATATATATATATATATATATATATACATATATATACATATGTATGTATATATATATATATATATATATGTATATATATATGTGATTTTTTTCTTTCTTTCTTTTTATTTTTTACTGTATATTATAATCATCGATATACAGTGTCCTTTTTGGAAATTTGGAAATGACCACTGTTACGCCTCCCATTAATGCCCAATCTTAATTGGAGAAACAATTCTACCTCCAATCATCGACGAACCATATTGAGCCTAAATGGCAGGGTAACAATGTACTGCACATCAAATAAATCTGTGCAGTACCTTCAAGCACGTATGTCAATAGGTTTAGGTGACCGGTGGATAACTCAAAGGGGCAAGGTTAAGGCAAAACTATGGTGTTCTAACATAAATTATGTACATTTCACTTAGCACTACACACACACTTATTTTATGCCTACCCGGACCACTTGTTACCACTAGGGTCCACCTAACACACTTAACCTAGAGATTTTATAGAGGAGCGGGAAGTGTCCGCTCTGTACGGGTTCAGAAATTAGAGAGAGAAAGAATACGAATGCGTATTCACTCGTGACTGCGGTCACCATGAGGGGGCCGCAGTTGCTAACTCACAAGCCGTTATTATTTATTTCATTACAGGCAGGGTGAGTAGAATAACATAATACACATACAGATATTATCAACATAATAAGGTACAATATACAATATAAACAATATCCTAACTAACTAAAATAAAAGGATAACAAAGGAATAATACACACGGAACAAAGAATATTATATTTCATACGATCGGTAATTCAGAAAGACGAAAAAATTAGGGCGTGGCTACAACTACCCGAAACAAGTGGTAACATGAAAAGTACATCTATTACAAAGGAACACATACTTGCGATCACGCAACACCCCTCCCCCAAAAGAATACGCTTACAAGGGTTTGTAAGCAAAGAATCACTTTAACCAAGGTCAATCACACTAACATTTTAAGTTTGCACATGGGTAGTTCGGGATAGGGCATCAGCCAGCACATTAGTTTTTCCACTTATGTGCGCGATCTGTAAATTGAATGGCTGTAAGGCCAATGCCCACCGTAGAAGTCGTTGATTAGCGTTTTTCATTCGTTCCACAAATGTCAGGGGATTATGGTCTGTAAACACTTGCACAGGGTGAACTGTGCTTCCTACGTATACTCTAAACGCTTCCAGAGCCATAATCAAAGCTAACGCCTCCTTTTCGATGGTGGCATAGTTCCTCTGCGCCTTTAGGAACTTCTTTGAGAAGTAACACACAGGATGTAACACACGATCCTCCTCACCCTCTTGTAGAAGCACGGCACCGGCACCAACTTCGCTGGCGTCGACGTGGATGGTGAACGGCCTCTGGAGATCAGGGGCACGTAGGACAGGAGCATTTGCCAGCAGAGCCTTCACGCTCTCGAAGGAGTCCTGGCAAGCCTGGGTCCACTTGAAGGAGGTCTTAGTACTCAGGAGGTCGGTGAGAGGAGCCACCACGGAGGAGAAGTTGGGACAGAAGCGACGATAGTAGCCCACCATTCCCAACAGTCTCATCACTCCCTTTTTGTCGCTTGGGGCAGGATACTGCAGAATGGCTGTAATCTTGGCTGCAATCGGTTGGACCTCCCCTTTCCCGACGACATGCCCCAGGAATGTGATGCGGGCATGGCCGAACTCACTCTTGGCGAGGTTCACTGTCAAACTGTGTGCTGCCAGAACAGCAAAGAGGGCTCTTAGGCGGTCCACGTGTTCTCCCCAGGAGTCGCTGAAGACGACGAGGTCATCCAGGTAGCAGCGGACACCCACCAGCCCCGCCGTTACGATGTTCATAAGGCGTTGGAAGGTTGCAGGTGCATTCCGCAAGCCAAAGGGGAGGACGGTAAACTGATACAGCCCCTCGGGAGTGATGAACGCGGAGATGACCCTCGACCGCTCTGACAGGCGGACTTGGTAATAGCCCTGTAGTAGGTCCAGTTTCGTCACCCACTGTGCTCGACCAACCTCGTCAATGACGTCATCAATGCGTGGCAAGGGGTAGCTATCCGGCTCAGTGACTGCGTTGAGCTTTCTGTAGTCGATACACAGTCGCATAGAGCCATCGGGCTTCGGCACCAAGACCACGGGAGAGGCCCAAGGACTGCTACTGGGCTCCACGATACCAACCTCCTGAAGGCGTTGCACCTCCTCACGGACGTACTCCTTCTTGAATGCGTTCAGGCGGTAAGGACGTTGGCGGATGGGCCGAGCTCCGTTGGTTTCGATGTCGTGCTCTACAGCTGAACAGGGGTGAGGATGGTCACTAAATATAACACTATAGTCTGTCAAAAGAGAAGAAATATCACTCGCTTGGTCATTAGAGAGATGGCCTAACTTTGTACTGGGATCATAGAGTATTGTGGAATTGTCCACTTTAGCATACAAGCCACTCTGGAGTTCAGGGAAGTTGTCTTTCTGATCATTATCACATGTAGGCACTACAACACAAGCGGACAAGGAAGGTTCAACATTTTCCTCCCTTTCCTTACTCTTTCTCACTCTGTAGGGTTTCAGTAGATTGACATGCACCAGACGTTTTTTCTTACGCCTGCCTGGCGTATATACAACGTAATTGGCGTCCCCTACCCTGTCTACAATTTGGAAAGGTCCATCATACCTTGCCTGGAATGGGTGTGTCTGCACGGGCAAGAACGCTAACACCTCATCACCTACCCTAAATTCCCTATGCTCTACCTTATGTTTTTTGTCAAATTGTTGCTTCATTTTTATCTGAGCAGATTTTAAATGGGCATTAGCCAGCCTCACAGCAGCTTTTAATTTTTCTCTAAACTCAACTACATATGATACCAAGGGTGTGACACTATTTTCTAGCAGCCAACTTTCTTTGAGGGCTTTGAGAGGTCCTCGCACCTCGTGGCCATAAATTAGCTGAAATGGGGAGAATCCTAAGGATTCTTGAACAGAGTCCCTAACCGTGAATAGGAGAAGGTCAACTCCCTCGTCCCAATCCTTCCCAAACTCCAAGCAATAAGTGCGCAACATGCGTTTGAATGTCTGATGGAATCGCTCCACCACCCCCTGGGATTGGGGATGATAGGCTGAAGACCTAGACTGCCGGACACCCAAACTCTGCATTACCTGATTAAACAATCGGGAAGTAAAATTGGATCCTTGGTCCGACTGCACTACTGTGGGAAGGCCTACTTGTGTAAAGAAATGAATAAGGGCTCTCACCACATTCTTGGCTGTGATGCGGCGCAAGGGAATGGCTTCTGGATAACGGGTGGCACAGTCTATCATAGTAAAGAGAAACTGATTACCTCGGGGAGTCTTTGGCAGAGGACCAACGCAATCTATGACAATTCTGCCAAAGGGTTCCTCAATGACAGGGATAGGTTGTAGAGGGAACGGTTTAACGCTGGGGTGCGGTTTCCCTGCTACCTGACAACGGTGACATGTACTAATGTAGGAACTAATATCTCTCTTCATTTTAGGCCAATAGAAATGAGTTAGAATTTTTGCACTAGTCTTCCTAACTCCCAAATGTCCTCCTACCCCATCATGAGCAATACCCAGGATCTCCTTCCGTAATGGGCTTGGGACCATTATTTGGTGACGGACAGACCAAGGGTAATTTGCAGGGGAATCAGTAGGACGGAACTTTCGCATCAATATGTCTGAGCTAAGGTAATAGCAGTTAGATTCAGACTTGGCTTCCTCTTCACTAATAGCTCTACGGAAACAACTGGCTAGTTCAGGGTCCTCTTTTTGGAGACAAATGAGCCTACTCCTAGTGACTGGGGAGGAACCGAAACTATCCAGGGTGGTAACATTGTCTCCCTCAGTGTCGTTTTCGCTATCAAACCTATTATGAAGGTCACCGGGTGGAGGAGAAGTTTCAAAAAATTCACCTAGATTTAAATCAGCAAGGTCAGGCTGAGTAGGAACATCCTCGGTGTTCTCACTAGGTTGGGGGGTAATTACACCAACATGAGCATCCTCATTATGCTCGCTAATCTCTGCCTCCACCCTGCGGCTCATGCTACGAGTAACAGCACATGCAGGGAATATGCCCGGAATGTCTGCCTCTAATTGGGAAGTATTATTCTCGGCAGAGGGACACGAGGAGACTATGACATTAGGTAACATCGTGCCCCCGGCGAGGTCATTTCCTATCAGAAGTGAAACTCCTTCTACAGGTAACTTGTCGACTACTCCTACCTGGGCATAACCTGTCCTAATATCTGACCGCAAGTATACTTGGCATATAGGGATACGTGACCCGCCTGTTAAACCGTTCACAAGGACCCAATTCCCAGTATAACATACATTTATCAAAGCAGCCACATCTTTTGTAATTAATGATAGGGCTGAGCCTGTGTCTCTCAGAAGCTTGATAGATGTAGGTGGGCTATCTTGATTAAGGGCCACTGAACCAGAAGAACAGAATGGTTCAAATGTTGATAACATAGGTGAGGAAGGATTATCTGGGACAACTGATGGGCTAACAGCAGTGAGACAGGGCTCCAAAAAACTTTCCGATTGCTTGGCCACATTGATCGAGAGAGAGGGGGACCCTTGGAGAGGAACCTTTCTTTGTTGTAGTTTGAAACATTCATCAACATGATGTCCTGGTCTTTTGCAATACTTGCAATAGCTCCTGCCTCCAGTGAGGGTAGATTCCCTGGTCTCACTATCAATAGGCTTACCTGAGGTAGATGAAGCAGATGATGAGTGAGCCGGCGGTCGAGGAGCCTGTGGAGGTCCGACTGGCTTGGAGTCCCTAGTGGGGGGGGAGCTTTGGGGCAAGGTAGGGTGAGACCTGGAATGCATTCTAGGATTAGTTAAATGGTAATAGTCGGCCGCTGGGCCAGCCTCTGCCAAGGTACGAATACCTCGCTGATCCAAGTTGGCTCGCACATCTGGAGGGATATTATTTCTAATATCTTCCATCAATATTAACCCTTTGAGTTTCTCCAGGTCTACGTGAGCCTCCTCGCTCTCCACCCACCGGGTGAACAAGCGGAGCTTTCGTTGGAAGTACTCCACGTATGTCTCCTGGTTGGATTTCCTACATTTCCTGAATTGTTGCCGGTAGGCTTCAGGAACAAGTTGGTATGCTTGTAGAATATTATATTTAAGTACATAATAATCACTACTCTGACTCTCGGAAAGTGCAATAAATGTGTAGAGAGATTTTCCCGAGAGGGCACCATACACCATCTGCGTCCACTGGCTGAATGGCCATTGGTACATACGTGCTAACTTCTCGAAAATAGAAAAGAACTTGTCTGGTTCATCCTCGTTAAATTTCGGAATATTAGGTGTTTTTTCTATACCATGACTTTGAGACTTGAGTCTCTCTATTTCTAGTTCCAACTTCTTAAGTTCAACCTGTAAAGCTAAATCATTTACGGGGCTAGCACCCCCTACATCTTCCCGTGAGGCGAGGATGAGTTTATTTTCCTCTAAGTACTCAACAATTTTGTTTTTCAAGGGGTTCTTATTTAAACCGGAGCACTCGCTTATTTGATAATGATGTGCTATCATCTCTAACTCTGGTTTGTTAAGCTTCCTTACCTCTTCGGCTGAAGGCGCCTTTACGAAGTTCTCCAAGTTGAACATGTTGAACTAAGATGTTGGAAGACAAGGAATAACAAAATGTTGCTTATTAGCTAGTTGGCAACCTATTGAATTAATGAAATACGTATAATAGGGATTAGCCACACGTATGGTAATGCAACTGTTAGCTGGTATCGCAAGAGCATGAAATAATGGTAACAATTCAATAGCTTACCACAAATCTCGGCGATGAACCACAACCGTATAGGCGTTCTAACAATATAAATGCACTAATGGCTACTATCCCGGTCGTAAGGCCCCCACTTGTTACGCCTCCCATTAATGCCCAATCTTAATTGGAGAAACAATTCTACCTCCAATCATCGACGAACCATATTGAGCCTAAATGGCAGGGTAACAATGTACTGCACATCAAATAAATCTGTGCAGTACCTTCAAGCACGTATGTCAATAGGTTTAGGTGACCGGTGGATAACTCAAAGGGGCAAGGTTAAGGCAAAACTATGGTGTTCTAACATAAATTATGTACATTTCACTTAGCACTACACACACACTTATTTTATGCCTACCCGGACCACTTGTTACCACTAGGGTCCACCTAACACACTTAACCTAGAGATTTTATAGAGGAGCGGGAAGTGTCCGCTCTGTACGGGTTCAGAAATTAGAGAGAGAAAGAATACGAATGCGTATTCACTCGTGACTGCGGTCACCATGAGGGGGCCGCAGTTGCTAACTCACAAGCCGTTATTATTTATTTCATTACAGGCAGGGTGAGTAGAATAACATAATACACATACAGATATTATCAACATAATAAGGTACAATATACAATATAAACAATATCCTAACTAACTAAAATAAAAGGATAACAAAGGAATAATACACACGGAACAAAGAATATTATATTTCATACGATCGGTAATTCAGAAAGACGAAAAAATTAGGGCGTGGCTACAACTACCCGAAACAAGTGGTAACATGAAAAGTACATCTATTACAAAGGAACACATACTTGCGATCACATTCAATTTACAGATCGCGCACATAAGTGAAAAAATTAGGGCGTGGCTACAACTACCCGAAACAAGTGGTAACATGAAAAGTACATCTATTACAAAGGAACACATACTTGCGATCACGCAACACCCCTCCCCCAAAAGAATACGCTTACAAGGGTTTGTAAGCAAAGAATCACTTTAACCAAGGTCAATCACACTAACATTTTAAGTTTGCACATGGGTAGTTCGGGATAGGGCATCAGCCAGCACATTAATTTTTCCACTTATGAGCGCGATCTGTAAATTGAATGGCTGTAAGGCCAATGCCCACCGTAGAAGGCGTTGATTAGCGTTTTTCATTCGTTCCACAAATGTCAGGGGATTATGGTCTGTAAACACTTGCACAGGGTGAACTGTGCTTCCTACGTATACTCTAAACGCTTCCAGAGCCATAATCAAAGCTAACGCCTCCTTTTCGATGGTGGCATAGTTCCTCTGCGCCTTTAGGAACTTCTTTGAGAAGTAACACACAGGATGTAACACACGATCCTCCTCACCCTCTTGTAGAAGCACGGCACCGGTCACCTAAACCTATTGACATACGTGCTTGAAGGTACTGCACAGATTTATTTGATGTGCAGTACATTGTTACCCTGCCATTTAGGCTCAATATGGTTCGTCGATGATTGGAGGTAGAATTGTTTCTCCAATTAAGATTGGGCATTAATGGGAGGCGTAACATCACCATACTCGCAGATGATTACTATATTTTCTTTTTTCTCTCCATCTGAGAAGATTGTATCTGCTTCTTATGATAATCACTAGTAATATAGTATAATCTATCAGGGGCCCAAGCTACTACGAGTCTAATATCTCTGAAGATTACAAAGGATTACAAAGGCGGAGCATGCCGACAGGAGTCCTTTTGATCCATATCTAGGTCGGATGCGAAAAAAAAATCATAATAATAATGAAATAATAAATAAAAACTATAATAATGTAAATAATAAATAAAATACATAAATAAATGCATAGGTATAGTTAAATAATAAACAAACATGTAAATAGCAAATAATAATAAATTGACATATAACTAATGATAAATGAAAATCAGACAGACACAAATGATAACAAAACAAAAACAAATAATATAAGATAAATTATAATCATTACAGCATCTTACTGTAAATTAAGACACGGGAGAAATATCGCGACCCATCCTATAAAACCAGGATGCAGAGAAAAAAATTAACACTAGATTAAGAACGTTAATCTAAGGAAACTAACCTAGATCTAGATGACCAAAAACTACGAAAGGAAGAGGAAGAAGAGAAAAATCGAAGACCCAAACTCAAACTCAACCCAAATTCCTACGGAAAGGTATCAACAACTCGTACCAAAAAACATCCTCAATCATGCAAGTGGGTCTGCCCCACATCTTTCTACCTTCAACTTCCTTCCATATCTAACATTTTCTACCCTATCCCCCCCCACCTTTCCAACTTACCTATCATATCATTTCATTAGAGGTCGATCACTGACAAAGCGAGAGCCTCTATATGAATAAGAAACCAAACAACGAGTGTCGTCCCCGTCTATTCCCTCCTGTCTTTCCTTTCAACATTTCCTCTTCCCTAAACATTTCTCTACCCCTTACCTTAAGCTACGACAACAAAGCACTATCCTAAGTAAACCCAATAAATCATTGGTATCCCAACAATCTTTAAATCTCTCCACTAATTCTTCATTTCTAACCTCCTCCCCCTTCCCCCCATCCACGTGCGTGAGAGAAATATCAACTCCTACTTACCTCCGAGTACGAATGCGATACACTACAGACCACCAAACTTGTCCCGCCCACGCTCGGTCAGTTGTTTTTGTCCGTTACTATCTCCATCACTGCGATTTAGTGATGTAAGACTCGCGAGTCACTCGTTCAAATCGAACAACTTCTTTCAATGAATCGTTTCCATTGACTCGTTCGTTTGGTGTTTCTTCACGTCCTAGCATTATATATATGTTGGTGGTTCGTAGTGTGTATACTGGTCATATCACGTATTGATTGGTACACACCACCAACTCATACCACAGGACTACTTGATGTTCACTGACCAGCAACTCGTGATAGGTTACGGGTTTCAGCCTTGAGTTATAAGTATAACGATTCACGAGTGAGTCGGAGTGACTTGCAGTAGTACTTGACTGGCCACGCTGGACAAATTCCGTGGGGCCCGGCCCACCCACCCCACGAGTTGGAGAGAGGTTTCAATGTGAAATTCCAGGCCGTAGGGCCGTAGCCAGAAATTAAATTTTGGGGGGCTAATCATGCTTAGGGGAGGCTGCCGTTTTACGGTAATACGCGGTCGGTCCCCCACTTCGGGGACCACTCCGCCACGTTTGCTTCTGACATAAGTACTTCACTAGAATAAAGTAAACAACGAAACCGTGCATCACTCTCCCTATGTCACCTTGCCCAAGTAACACATACTCATATGTTGCAGCCTTCAACCACTGAAACCAAAGCCCTTTAGAAAAGCACCGTCCTCGACTCTGAATGTTTGTGCGTAAGTTTGTATCCGTTTGGGCTTGTGATTCACCACGGTCTTGGATCAAGTATAGGACTCGTGACAGCTATTACCCTCCCGGATGAAAGCTCAGAGCTCATATGCGTGCGCGCGCGCACACACACAGGACGACCGGTAAAAAAAAAAAAAAAAAAAAAAAAGACATCAGCTCAACAATAGAGATCCAGCTAATCCAGCTTCGAGTTGCCCGGAGTGTGGAAGAATATGCGGATCAAGAATTTGGCTCCACAGTCACCTCCGCTGGCAGTGACGCCAGAGCCCTTCATATCACCACCCAGCATCACTCAGCTCATCACATCTCACCAGAGCAGTATCGTCGTCGATCACATACGAACCACCATAAGCAATTGTGTGGAGGAATGCATTTGCATGCTCCAGCACTTGTTCCTGTTTAGGCTCCTCGTACGTGGGCGTAGGGACAACACATGCGTGTCTAAAACAACTTAATTTCCCTCCTCCCGCCCCCGCCCCCATCCCCGGAGGGAATTTGTCCTGCAGAGGAACGAATTAACAAAAGCCGCATTTATTATTATGTCCCCGTCCTCGGCAGGACCCAAAATCATCTGTGCGACCTCCTCCCCCTCTTCTTCCTCCTCCTCTTTCTCCTCCTCTTACTTTCCCCCTGTTCCTCCTCCTCCTCTTTCTCCTCCTCTTTCTTTCCCCTCCTTTCTTCCCCCCTCGTCTTCCCACTTTTCCTCCTCCTCTTCCTCTTCCTCCCTTCTCTTCCCACTCTTCCTCCTCCCTTTTCTCCTCCACCTCCTCCCCTCCACCCTCTCCTCCTCCCCCTCTCAGTCCTCTTCCCTCTTCCTCCCCCTGATCCTCTTTCCCCTCTTTCTCCCCCCTCTTCCACTTCCCCCTCTTCCTCCTCCTCCTCTTCCTCCTCCTCCTCCTTGTCCTCCTCCTCCTTCTCCTTGTCCTCCTCCTCCTCCTTTTCCTCCTCCTCCTCCTCCTCCTCCTCCTCCTCCTCCCACAGACCATGTCCTCCACCATCAAAGTCTCCCAATGCCTTGTGCTCGAAGGGAAACGACTTTCCTATTGTCACATCGCCTCGGCTGCACGCGTGACGATGATGTGTATAAAGACTTTTTATTTCTATTTTTATATTTATTTCTTTTTCTTCTGTTACCATCGGGATGGGGCAAATGCCCATCTACTTTCCCATGCCCCTCGAACCATGCCCTGTTATTTTATTTCCATGCCCAACCACAATGTTTTAATTGTTGTTTTTCAGTCATATATACATACACGCACACGTACACGCAAGCGCGCACACACATATACACACATACACAAACGCGTAAGCATACATATATACATACATACATATATACATACACACACACACATACACACACACATACACACACATACATACATACACACACACATACACACACACATACACACACAAAGGATTACAAAGGCGGAGCATGCCGACAGGAGACCTTTTGATCCATATCTAGGTCGGATGAAAAAAAAAAATCATATTAATAATAAATTAAAACTATAATAATGTAAAAATAACAAATAAAATACATAAAGAAATGCATAGGTATAGTTGAATAACAAACAAAAAGGTAAATAGTAAATGATTATAAATTGACATATAACTAATAATAAATCAGACAGACAAATTATAACAAAACAAAAACAAATAATATAACATAAATTATAATCATTACAGCATCTTACTTAGGTATTTATCTAAATGATTCTTAAAGCTTCGAACTGAACTACATTGCACTACCTGTGCAGGAAGTTTATTCCATTCATTAACTACACGGTTGGCAAAGTTGTTTCTACCTACTTCTAAATTGAATCTATTTCCGGACAGATTGAGACCATTGTTTCTTGTCTGATTCTCATTCAATGTGAAAATTTGGTCACTTTTGATGTTGTCAATTCCCTTTAAAATCTTAAAGACCTGTATCAAGTCACCTCTGAGTCTACGCTTTTTTAGGGAAAACAGATTCATGTGCTTAAGTCGATTTTCGTATGATTTATTTTTGATATTTGGAATCAGTTTTGTGGCTCGCCGTTGTACTTTTTCCAGTCTGTCAATGTCTTTAATGAGATTCGGTGACCATACGGAAACAGCATATTCCAAATGTGGACGAACTAACGATTTATATAGCTTGTTAATGAGTGATGGGCTTTTGAAATCAAAAGATCGCGCAATCAATCCCAGAATCTTATTTGCTTTCTCAGAGGCTGAAATACACTGCTTGGATGATTTGAGGTCGTTACTGATAATTACATCGAGATCTTTTTCACTATCCACTTTTGTTAAGGAATTTCCAAATAACTTGTAATCGTACTTACTGTTATTTTTACCTATGTGCATTACCTTGCATTTACTTGTGTTAAATTTCATTAGCCACTTTTCAGACCATTGCTGTAATTGATCTAAATCTTCTTGAATATCTAATTGGTTTGAGTGATCATTTGCCACTCCGCACAGTTTTGTATCATCAGCAAATTTGGAAACAGTAGATTTTAGTCCATGGTCTATATCATTTATATATACTATGAATAGAAGTGGCCCAAGAACGGAACCCTGAGGAACTCCACTTGCAACACTTTTCCATCCAGAAGTTTTTCCATTTAAAACAACTCTCTGTTTTCGACCTTTCAACCAATTACTAGTCCAACCTAATAGGCTACCACTTATTCCATGCAAAGCTAATTTAGTAAGTAGTCTTTCGTGTGGGACGGTATCAAAAGCTTTTGCAAAGTCTAGATATATTAAATCTATATTGTTTCTTTTGTCATAATTAGAGATAACTGTGTTGTAGAATTCGAGTAAGTTAGTCACGCAAGAACGTTTCCGTCTGAAACCATGCTGGCTATCATTTATCAAACGGTTACTTTCTAAATGATATTCGATATCATCTCTGATGATAGTTTCCATTATTTTTCCTACGATCGAAGTCAAACTTATAGGCCTATATTTATTTGGTTTCTTTTTGTCACCTTTTTTTGAATATGGGAGTAACGTTAGCTAGCTTCCATTCTCTTGGGACATCTCCGGATATGATGGATTTCTTGAAAATAATTTCTAATGGAACAACAATCTCATTTTTCATTTCCTTTAAGATTCTTGGATGCCAACCGTCAGGGCCTGGTGTTTTATTAACTTTGAGTTTGTCTATACACCTTTTAATTTTTTCTTTTGTTATATTTACCGTAGTGAGTAAGTTTACCCTAGACTTTTCACAGGTTTCAGTTTGGAATTCACTTTGAGGTGTTTCGTTTACGAATACCGAGCTAAAATAATTGTTTAAGATATTACACATTCCTTCATTTGAATATTCAAGTTGACCGTCAGCAGATAATAGTGGACCAATGTGATTCCTAACAACCTTTTTATCTCTAATGTAACTATAGAATTCTTTGGGATTCTCTTTGGATTTATCAGCGATGTTCATTTCGTATTGTCGTTTTCTTTTTCTTATTGTCTTTTTTAAATCTCTCTGTATTGATACATAACTTTCATAGTCATTAGATGCACCCGAGCACTTATATTTCTTATAAGCCTGTCTCTTTTTAGCAATACTTTTTTCAGTTTCTTTGTCGAGCCACTTTGGGCGAGCCTGATTTGGGGGACGTCTGTCCTTAAAAGGAATGTAAGCTTGAATCATCTTAGTGAGCGTATTTTGAAATATTTCCCACATCTGATCTACAGGCCTTTTGTTTAATTTTTCCTCCCAATCTGTAAGCTGAAGCTCCTGACGTAGTTCTATGAACTGAGCTTTACTGAAATCGGGTATTTTAGAAGCACAAGTATCTATTCTAAAATTGTTTAGGAGTTTGAATCTGACTAAATTGTGATCGCTATTTGCAACAGATTCACCGACTTCTACATCAGTTACCATGCTTTCGCGGATAGTGATCAATAAATCGAGCAAGTTTCCATATCTTGTGGGCTCTTTTACATGCTGAATTAAGTAATTGTCACCAAGAAAATCAATCAAGCGACTACCTATATGGCCATGTTCAAGGGTCATCCAATCAATGTCAGTAAAATTGAAATCACCCATTATCAATAAATCCCGGTTGCAGAAACTAGACAGTTCTTGAAATAACAGTTTGTCGTCTGCTAATGATAATGTCTTTGGCCTCTATATTACACCTATATTCATTTTTTGTCCATTTGTTAGGGTTAACTCAACCCACAAACTGTCATATGCATCCTGTTTCACTTTCTCTAAAACACAAGCATGAACATTGTTTTTAACGTACAATAGAACACCCCCACCTTTCTTGTGGTTTCTATCCTGATGAAAGTGTTTAAATCCCGCAATATTAAATTCAGCTTCGAACTCTGTACCATTTAACCATGTCTCAGTTATTCCTATCATATCGAGATTTTCGATTTTGACATACGCCTGTATTTCTTGAAATTTGTTCCTAATACTACGAGCATTAAAGTACATAGTTTTAAGAAACTCGTGATTATTTCTTTTTGACACATTTTGAGTTTCAATATCATGTCTTATATTATCATTTTGTTTTTTATTTATGCCTTGCTCTATATTATTATTATTTGGTCCTTCATTGACATTCAATGCCTCATTAACATTTCTCCTATCAAAATTAAAATTTCCCCCATCACGGACATCTGGTCGATTACGGTCATCCGATCTATTTTGTACATTTTGTCCCCCTACGTCACTGTGATTCACGCCGGCCTCCCATCGTTCAGTGACATTATGTCCGGCATCCCTTTCTAAAATTATATTTTGTCCTCCAGTGACATTATATCCTACCGTGATATTTTTTCCTCCACTATAATTACATCCCATCGTGATCTTTTGTCTTCCACTGTCATTACATCCTATCTTGATATTTTGGCCTTCATTGACATTCTGTCCGGTATCTCTTCCTAAAATTATATTTTGTCCTTCACTGACATTATATCCTACCGTGATATTTTCTCCTCCATTATCATTACATCCTATCGTGATATTTTGTTCTCCACTATCATTATTTCCCATTGTGATTTTTTGTCCTCCACTGTCATTACATCCCATTGTGACATTTTGTCCTATGACATTACATCCTAATGTGTCATATCGTCCTCTAGCGACATTACATCCTATCATGATATTTTGGCCTTCATTGACATTCTGTCCGGCATCCCTTCCTAAAATTACATTTTGGCCTTCAATGACATTATATCCTACCGTAATATTTTCTCCTCCATTATCATTACATCCTATCGTGATATTTTGTTCTCCACTATCATTACTTCCCATTGTGATCTTTTGTCCTCCACTGTCATTACATCCCATTGCGACATTTTGGCCTATGACATTATATCCTAATGTGACATTTCGTCCTCTAGCGACATTAAATCCTAAAATTATATTTTGTCCTATACTGGTACATTGTTCTACATTAATGCTATACTCTACACTGTTTTCCCAAGTACATTCTATTTCCCCTTCCCTTTGGCCTTCTACCCTAAAAAAGGAGCTAGTTCATTACAAACTCCCACAATGAGGTTTGTAAGAACATCTTTGCCTCTGCGGGTAAGGTGGATCCCATCAGAAGCGTAAAGGTCATGGCGCCTAGAAAAGAGATACCAAGGATCAAGAAAGTGGTGTCCCAATTGTGTGCACAACTGCGATATCCTATCATTGATCCCTATGGCTCTACTGTTCCAACACGAGCCTGCGTAGATCCTCGGGAGGATCCCACAGACTACGTGACGGCTCCCACGTTCCTTCATCTCCTGAAGGAGGACCTTGTAATTCCGAACAAGCTCCTCTGATCTCACCCTACCTACATCGTTACTTCCCGTATGAACAATCGTAACCGTGTTCTTCCGTCCTTGCTCCCTGATGGACCGGGTACAATCAACGATCCCACGGCCCGGTTGACATACAAGCTTGCAACGTCGCTTAGTCTTTCGCTGCAGGATGTCGTCATAGCCTCGAACCATGGACCAAGCACCAAGAACTCCTGGTTTTCAGCCACTTCATCCTCCAGTAGAGCAAAACGATTGACTAGAGCCAGCGGTTGCTCCACAGGGCACACGTCTACCGAACGCGGGCTCGACAAACGGGACCCCACGGAGCGCCACTCGCTCATGGCAGTGACAGTAGGTGAAGAAGTGGAACGCTCTTTGGGTTGTGGGGAGGGTTCACTCTTCTCACGGAGCGCACTCCTGAGAAGCCGAATTTCCTCCTCACACATCCTGAGACGGACCTCTAGGTTCACGCAACCTTCACAAGCCATTTCGCTCCCCCTTTAGCAATAAAAACGGCAAAGAGAAAATACAAATCAACAACAACAACAAATCAAAGCGGTCTCTAATAAACTAAATACGCGAAGCTTACTCTGCTTACCTTATACTATTTCTCCTACCTTTGGAATACGGTAACAGAAAACTGTTTTGAAATTAAATAGAACCCTGCACTTTATATTATATCTGTAACTGTATAGCGCTATACGTATACAATTACAAAAACACAACACAATCACTTAACACTATTCGGAGATATAAAATTCACAGGTATTCGCTAGCTGGTGTCTGTGCAGAAAAACGAGGTCTCTAGCTGAGGTCACGAGCGGACTGAAGCTGAGGTCACGAGCGGACTGAGCTGAGGTCACGAGCGGACTGAGCTGAGGTCACGAGCGGACTGAGCTGAGGTCACGAGCGGACTGAGCTGAGGTCACGAGCGGACTGAGCTGAGGTCACATACACACACACATACACACACACATACACACACACATACACACACACATGCACACACACATACACACACACACATATACATACATACACACACATACACACACATATATACATACACACACACATACACACACATACACACATACACACACACATACACACACATACACACACACACACACCGACTCGGTGGTACAGTTGGTAGAGCGCTGGAATGGAAAGCAGAAATGCTCCTAGTACCCAGTTCGAATCCTGCCCAGGGCCGAAATTATTTCGGTATCGCTGTGCCTCGGGTCGTACTCTGACTCTCGTGGGCGGGGAGTTGGGGGTGTGTGTGTGTGTGCAAGGTCATAGCATTACCCATAGATCGGACCTACGAGCTCTGAGCTCTCTTCCAGGAGGGAAATAGCTGTCGATCACGAGTCCAACACGTGATCCAAAGACCAAGTGAATACACACATACACATGCTCATACATACATACACATACACACACATACACACACATACACACACACATACACACACATACACACACATACACACACACATATACATACATACACATATATACATACATACACATACACATACACATACATACGCACACACACATACACGATACACATACACACACACACGCACATACACATACACGACACACACACACGCACACACGCACACTGGACGGCACTGGAAGGCTGGATTGGACGCGCTCACAGTTTTCGAATGGCGTCATTCTCTCTCTCTCTCTCTCTCTCTCTCTCTCTCTCTCTCTCTCTCTCTCATTCTCTCTCTGTCTGTCTGTCTCTCCCTCTCTCTTTTTATTTTTTCATTCATAACCACTTGTTGTCATCGTTACTCCATTATGTATTTTATTGTTATGTTGTCGACGGGTATTTGTTTTCTTCGATCCTGAAGCGTTAAAGTCACTAGCCATTGCTCAGTGGCCGATTTACAAACCAAACTCTGCTGAGCATCAGGTAATTTTGTTCATATGAATCTGCCAAAAAAGTGATCATCAGATTTAATTCTAATATCTTCCTACTTTTCGAACAGCATACGATTTCTTATGTGTTTTTCTTTAACAATCGACCGATGCGTTTCGATTTTGTTTACTGCTTGTTGATTCCAATCATCTGAAGAAAATGCATTCGAAGATTTATTCTTCTTAAGCGTTTTCGTTTAACTTCTCGAACAGCTCAAGGATTCATATCTCTTTCTGTTTAATAATAAGCCACGTTTTTTTTCGATTTTGGTCATTATTCTCTGAGAAAATAAAATACATCAGAAGATTTATTCTTCCTAAAAGTTCTCCTTGTTTCGACTCTGGTGGCTACCAGATGATTCTGAAACAACTTGATACACTCGATGGGATACTTTTCCTCGTTATATCCATTGTTCTCCCAAAACTAATCTTTACTCCATTCCGTCTGGTAATACAGCAGCCATGTGTTCATCTGCTCTACAAAGAGCTAATATTGTGGATCAAACTTGTATGATAATAAATCTAAATTCGTATTCTAGATTTGGTAGATGTATGGGACCCCCAAAAGAAATTAGAAGTTCTTTAACTTCCTATGTATTTGAGTAAGGTAAGAATGAATCTATAACGAGATGGCCTTTATCCTTTTGAGTATAGACGACCTCTTCCTCCTGTTCCTCTTCATCCACGTGAGAGTAATCGTTTGGAAAAAATAATCAAACAAATGGAGTAATCAACGCGACGATGGCAACAACACATTAGAGAATGCTACATGTTGTAGGGAGCCAAATTGCATCGCTTTGACGGAAGTGAAGGACATACAGTATACTGTATAACTGGTCAAGAAGTAAATAAATAAAACTAGATAAACAAATATAGAAAATAAACTAATAGATCAATAAAAAAGATAAATAAATAAATGAATAGATAAATAAAATATCAAATAAATAAATATATAGGTAAATAAACAAATAAATAAATAAATAGATAAATATATAAGTAAATAAATTATTAAATAAACATGTAAATAAATAAATAACCAAACAAACTAATGAAGAAAGAAAATAATAAATGAATAAATAAGTAGACAAAAATTATTAATAAACAACAAACAAAACAGATAAATAGATAAATAAGTAATAAAAAACAATAACAAAACACTAAGAATTATAACAATAACAACAGCAAACAATACGATAACAATAGAATAACAATAACGATGACAATAACATCATCAACAACAACAACAATAATTGATGAAATAAACAAAGGATTAGATAAATCGGATAGACCTATACTAAAATTATCGAGAAATAATCAGAAATAGAAGAAAGTTACATAAAACAAGAAGAAAAGAGTGACCTCGTGCTGACCTTGCTGATCACGTGACCGACTACGAGTACAGATGCCGAGACAGCTCCGGAGACGTCCAACTCTGTTAGAAATAAATAGATAAATGAATGAATGAACAAAAATGTATAAATAAATAAATAATTAAGTGAATAAATAAATAATGAATAAATAAATAAGTAAATAAATAAATAATAAATAAGTAAATAAATGAGTATTTGAATAAATTTATTAATAAAGAAATAAATATATGAGACAGTTCTGAAGACGTCCAGCTCTGTTAGTAATGAATAAATAAATTGATAGATGAAATACATAAACAAGTAAATAAATAAATAAATAGTTATATAAATAAGTAAATAAATAAATAGATGAATATATAAAGTAATGTATAAACAAATAAGTAAACATATAAGTATGTAAATCGATAAATGAATAAACAGATAAACAAATAGTAAATAAATCAATCAATCAATGAATAGATACATAAACAGTACATAGATAGATACATATATAGGTAAATAAATAAATAGATAAATAGATAAATGATTGAATGAATGAATACATAAATTAATAAATGCTAATTGAATTAATAGATTAATAGATAGATAAATAAAATAAAATAAATAAATAAATAAACAAATAAATAAATAAGAAAAATATAAATAGATAAGAAAAAATAATAAGTAAATATATAAATACTGGGAATAAGTAAATAAGTAATTGAATAAAAATAAATAAAAATAAAGATGTTAATAAACGAATAGATAAACAGATAGATGAATGAATAAATAAATTATTTTATTAATTAATTAATAAATAAGTAAATACAAATTTGACATTAATGATTATACTGTTTTATCATTTATTTTAATTTTCTCATTCTCTTCATTGTACTGCAGTACTTTACTACAATGTTGCCCTTGCTCTTTCATCTTATATCAATCGAAATAGTTGAGTGGAAAGGGTGGAAGGAAAACCCGAATTGGATCAGGAACCTTAGCTTACTGACATTTCGACTACAAGTCTTCTTCAGAGTGACGAAAGAAGGTCTAGCCTACGCCAGGAGGCGCTGAGTAATTGCGGACAAGGCGGTCACGCTTTGGGGACTGTTGGGGGTAGGTAATAATAGTCACTGCTGGGAATTGGAGAGGAGGGTGGGACTCGAACCCACGACTAAGTGAATGCGGGACCAGCACTCTTCCGATGATGCCACCAACACAACAGACATGTATTAATCAACAGTATCTATGAAAATACTCTCACTACGGAAGTCTCTTAACATAGCCTGAATAAGCCTGTGTTTTTCTGCCACCTTCTCCACTCAGATGTTGGGTTATCACGCTGGGCAATTTTTTCCCCCAACCTCCAGTTAATCGGCGGAACCTCCCACCTCCAGAACTTTTTCTGACGTAAAATTACTGTGGCAAACTATTTTGTCTTCTCAACATTTTACATAGAATATCATTTGATATTATGCTGGAGGTAAATTATTTTTCCTCCATCATATCAAATTCCTTCCCGAAAGCTCCGGGATGCAAATCTGCTCCAACTGTCGGAGGAAAAATAGCCCAGTGTGATAACGCCTTGAGTCGATACAAAAGGGCGTCCCGCCAATCAGATCCTTAGATCACTCCATCTGAAATAATAACGATCTCGCTCTGGGCTAATGATGAAGTCGATCTTGGTGTTTACGCCAGAATCCCTCATTCTCTTAACCTATTTGGCACTCCAGTCATCTATCGTGAACATCAAGAGCCGATGTCCGTTGCAGTGATAAGTAGAAAAGATCTATGGACAGGGGCTACGTTCCTCAAGATCGACTGTCATCTTTTTGTGACCACAAAACTGCTTCTGTCGTGACAGCCCTTTGTCAAACCTGCTAGAGTAGTGGGGTCCCGTCTCCCTAAAGGAACGTCAGTAATTTCCAAGAGGAGCTCGAGCCTTTGGGAAAAAAAATACATTATTTTTTTCTATTTACATAAACGAGAGCATATCATACCAATAGCTGAAAACACTGAGCGATGTCTCTTTTGTCACACTAAATGGCAAAAACAGGAGAATCTTTTACTTGGTCGAGAATTTGATCTTTGATGTCTTGAGACACTCCATCGACCCTTCCCTTGATATTATCGTTTGAAATCTGGGAAAGATCGTTACGTGTCAAGTAACTAAATAAAAGAGGAAATGGTCTTC
>NC_134796.1:44354750-44357250 GCF_046742065.1 Oratosquilla oratoria
ACCCTATATGTTCCTTGTCAAAGGCTTCTTTCAGATCTAGATACATTGTAACCTACCCTACCCTCCCTCCTCTGTGGTACATTCAGTAAAAGTTCAACAGATTTAAGACACACGAGCTTCTGCTCCTAAATACAAATTGGTTCCCTACAATATCACTTTGTCCATCCGTCTTTTTCAATTCCCCCACACATTTCAGTTGTCAAGGTGATCACGGATACTGGCCTAAAATACAAGGCCTCCTCTCCATTGAATCCTTTGTACATTGGTGCCACATTGGCCCTTTTCTATACTCGAGGCACTATCCCTTCTTCTAATAAACGCATAGATAGACCAAGAATCTTGTCCACAAGTTGTTCTCGAGCATTAGAATAATATTTATACTAGTTCGATATATTGAAAAAATTTGGCGACTTCCCTACGACCCCAGAGTCACGCAGCATATTATCATGACTAGAGATTAATCTTCATTCAAAGAAGGACGCTGATCCCTTTCCAGCTTCTATTTTCTCTCCTCTCTGCCATCCTCCTTAATCTCTCTTTTGACTACATCTTTGACTGTCTCTTCTGCGTGATACTGTCTCCAAGCGCGCTGAAACAATTTAGTGTTTTAGGAGAGGATTAGATAACTTTATGGAAAGGAATAACAGGTGGTAAGGAACACGAAACTACCTCGCGTAGGCCTTATGATCTCCTGCAATCTCCTTCATTCTTCTGTTCTTCTGTTCTTAAGGATAGAAGCGCTGGTTATCAAAGTCGAAATACAAATCAGAAACCAGCACTTTGGGTGATACTCTCATGCATAAAAATCCGTCTTCTGTTTCAGTACACTTCCGGGTGTGATCCTAGACTTGACAGAAACAATCCTTTGCCTTTGCTTTCGGCTTGATTGGGGTGTTCCCAGGCTCTCTGTATGATTGCCATCTTGATGAAATCTTGGTTTGATTGCTGTTTTTTTGTGGCTTTTGGTTTGATTGAAGTCGTCGTCTTCTTCTTCTTCTTCTTCTTCTTCTTCTTCTTCTTCTTCTTCTTCTTCTTCTTCTTCTTCTTCTTCTTCTTCTTCTTCCCGTGGTTTCTCTCAGAAAGGTCCTACGGATAAATGGAGCTATTTATAAGTAAGAGAAAATTCAACGCGACTTACTTGAATGATTGTGTTCTGGCTATTTTAAGAAATGGTCCCCTGCGCTGGTGGCGTCATCGGAGGCGTGCTGGTCTCGCATTTACTTAGTTGTAGGTTCAAACAGTTCCCACAGTTCTCTCCAATTCCCAGCAGTGACCGTATGTTACCCAGAACGCATAAGAAAACAAAGGTGACGGCTTCGGCCGCAGCTACTACGACCCTCCTGACGCAGGCTCCTCAACTTCTTTCTTCTTACTACCTGACCAGGTCGGACTTCTGTCGATTAACACAACACAGAACAATACCTCGCGCACGATGATATAGTTATCCTAACACCAAATTGTTTCCTTCAGTTATATCGGTTACAACATTTGTTCTAACGGTTATAGCATGACCACACCTCTGCACGTTTTCTTCCTCCTTGTCAAGTAGGTAGCCACAATACCCTTTACCCCGTGAATGCACGCTCCTAAAAAGTAGATAAGGTATAATCTAATCTTATCAGCGGTACTGCTAGTACTTCTTTTATATCATCATTATCACTGATGCCATTATCATTTTAACCTGAGGTGGGTAACTTAGCTAAGCATAAAAGAGAGAGGAGAGGGCAAGGTATAACAAACAAATAAATACACAAATAAATAGACAAACAAATATATGAATAAATAAAACATAAGAAGACGTGATGGGAGGGTGAAAGTTATTTTCCAAGTCTGTAGGTAGTTGGAGGTGAGTGTCATTTTGAAAATAACAATATATAGGTGGGCGCTGAGGCAAACAAAAGATACTGAGATTGGGATTAAAAAGTTGAGAAAGAAACGAGGACCAGATAAGGAACAAGTGGAGAAGAAAATGGGGGAGGAGGAGGAGCAGGTGGAGAAAGAAGAGGGTGAGGAGTAGGTGGAAGACAAAGAAGAGCAAGAAAGGAAGAATGAGGTGAGAGACGAAAGCCTATCAACCGAGAAGATGATACAGGCTTTATTTGTTTAGATGCATCGAGCAAGCCCAGAATCAGGGCTTTGAATTGTACACTTAACCACACTGGTGCTTCACAAGCAACCACTAATTTCCGATTGTCTCCTCCGTCAAGATTGATCAAGTATGACATTTCAGCTGCATGAGTCACGGGGAATAGCTCTCATAAGTCTACGGTGTATTTGTGCCATTCATCAAACCAGTTGTATGCAATGACTATATTCTTTTTTCAAAAGTCACCAGACAATGACTGAATAACATGGAAAAAGGGTATATGGAAGGGATAGAGGTAGTTTCCAGCATTTACGATCTGGTAGTTTGTTGCTGCCACTGTTGCCAGCGTTGTTTTTATATGTGGTCTTCCAGTGTCTCCTTTTGACCAAGTGGACACCGTGTCGTTTTCAGATG
>NC_134796.1:44359750-44527250 GCF_046742065.1 Oratosquilla oratoria
TTGTAAAAAATCCATTGTTTTGATTTATATTATCAGTGAGAGATATAAAAGCAGATTGAAAACTGTTACCGAGCTGGTTTTCACAGCATTAACACCAGCTCGGTAACAGTTGGCAATCTTATAAAAAGCCGAAATAAAAGTAGGGAAAATGTTCGTCAAGCAGGTGTTTACTTTGTGCCATGTTTAGGTTGTAAAAAGGTCTACATTGGTGAGAGTTTCCGTGGTGTTGATAAAAGAATATCGGAACATAAATATGATATGAAAACTTACAATATGAGTAAGGCCATTACTAGACATAGATACGATACAGGTCACAATGCTGACTGGAATAATTCTAAGATTATTAATAATGAAAACCATACTATGAAACGTAGATGTTTTGAATCTGCTTTTATATCTCTCATTGATAATATAAATCAAAACAATGGATTTTTTTACAATAGATAAACCTTTAGCAATTTTAATAACAAAGTAGCAAGCAATTTACGCAAATTGTGTTTACACCAGTTTCATGTTCGTTTCTCCCCGCAAGCTCGGGTTATATAAGGAGTCAAATGTTTGTCCACTATGTTATTTCTGAAGAAGCCCTGCTGGGCAAATCGTTAAATACATTGGATCCCATACCCTGCGTTTGGCTTCTCTCCTACAGTTGTATACAGCATTGTTTTCAGTTGTTTAGTTGTTGATATAATGTGGTAGGTTAAAGAAAGAAAATACTTATTATAGAGTATTCTTATTAGTAAACTCATAATAGGCATCTGCTAGACGTGGTCGTAAGTCTGTAAATATCCTTCATCCTTAATTAATTGATCAAACTCCTTCACAAATGCCTTAGCTGCAGGCGCATCACTGCTAGCAGCTTCACCTTTCGACAACACGTGATGAACCTGGTAACGCTCTCGAAAGCGACGAAACCACTCAGCACTCGCTATGAATTCATGTGAAGCGTATTCTTCACCTGCACGTTCTTTCAACATGCGAAATTAACTTGTAGCCTTACTTTGCACTGCTTGCAACATCACTTTCACATTTCTTTGCTCATTATCTTCCAACCACGTATAAAGCAACCTTTCCATCTCCGCCATAACTGTCGTACGCGATGCCGGGGTGCCACAAATATCTTATGCGCTGTGCTGCCAGACACATAAAGTAAACTCATAATAGGCATCTGCTAGACATGGTCGTAAGTACGGGTGGTCGTAACTCGCGTGCGTAGTAACTCGGATAGTGACTGTATATATATATATATATATATATATATATATATATATATATATATATATATATACATATATATGTACATACATATATAAAACTGAAGGTGGAAGAAGCAGACGAGGAGTAATGGGAGAATTTCACGCTTTAACGTTTCGACCCGCAGGGTCTTGATCACAAAGCTAACAACTCAAACGTAACAGGATATTTTATACATGGACGTTTGAGTTGTTAGCTTTGTGATCAAGACCCTGCGGGTCGAAACGTTAAAGCGTGAAATTCTCCCATTACTCCTGGTCTGCTTCTTCCACCTTCAGTCTTATTTATCATAATATAGTCAACATACATATATGTACTGTATATATATATATATATATATATATATATATATATGTATTATACATACATATATGTACTTATATATATCATATATACATACATATATGTACTTATATATGTATATATATATATACATATATATATACATACATATATATGTATATATATACATATATACATATATATATACACTTAAGAAAAAACAACATCAGATGTCTAAAGGAGCGCCTGTAGTAGATGTAAACTTAACTTTACTCTTTTTCTGAGATAACATGATACAGTCTTACATGATATACTTGGGACAATACCTCGGGGTAATACCCGAATAAAATCGCCTGGCGGCAAGCAGAACAAACATACAAGTCGTGAATAGGATTAGAAATGTTAAGTCATCGTTGATTTCTAATTTTGCTTATGGTACTACATCAAGATCAGGATACGCTGCTTCTGTTTCATGACTTCTTTCTTCTCATGCAAGTCTTTTCCTTAATATAGTTGATTCAACCTCTGATATATCAGTATTTTTTCTTTTCTTAGCTTCTTCCCCTGTTGCATCCTTCCTTAGCCAAACATTTTTTTATTTGTCTTTTCTCTCTAGTTTCCATGTCCTATTGATTACTGCATTGATTGAGTTATATTTAGATTTTATTACTATTGCTCTGGTCCATAGGGGCGCCCCATATAGACCCTAAAGTATCAACTGCATGTTACTTTGCTATAACAACATGCAGCCAATACCCTAGACGGGGTGGATTAAAAAGTGTAATGAGGAATAGACATTTGAGAATGGAGGCTAAGAGGAGACTGTATGAAGGAGTGATTGTGCCAACAGCACTGTATGGGGCAGAAACATGGAACATAAGAGAGGAAGAGAGAAGGAGTTTGAATGTGTTTGAGATGAGGTGTCTGAGAAGTACGATGGGGGTTACTAGGCTGGATAGAGTGAGAAATGAGGAGGTGAGGAGGAGAACAGGGGTGGTAAGGGAGTTGGGAGATAGGGTTGATGAAAGAGTATTAGGATGGTTTGGACACATGGAAAGAATGAGTGAAGAAAGACTAGTAAAAGAGGTATGGAAGGCAGATGTGGAGGGAGTGAACATGAGGGGGCGACCTAGGATGAGATGAATGGATGGGGTGAAAGGGGCTTTGGGGAAGAGGGAAATGTCTGTTGAGGAAGGACGGGAGAGGACAGAAGATAGGGGTGAATGGAGAATGGTTGTATATGAATGATGTTGTGATGCATTAACAGAAATGGGTGGGGGATGGGGGATGAGGTAGTATGTGTGAGAAAAATCTGACGCAGCCCGAAGGGATTTCTCCCCGTCTTCTCCTTTTCTACATGAGGGGAGGGAGAGGGGGGGTCGCCGATTTAATAAAGCGGCCTTGCTGTGGATGTGCTGTGTCTTGCGACACTGCTTCTGACCCAGGGTAGTGGACAAGATGCAGGGATGACCCGTCATCCAGGAGGTGCCAAGATAAAAGGGAGGGTAGAGGGTGGAGGGGAGGGTAGTGTATTTAGGGATGGAATGGGTGGGAATGATCTTATGCCTTTTTCTTTTTGACTACCTCCCTTGTAAAGGGGAAAAACCCTTTGCTATATGTATGTATGCATGTATTACTATTGCCCATGCTTGTCCTTGTACATATCTTCTTAACCTAAATACTTCAAGTTCTTGTAGTATGCTGACGTCATCATCCAAAGTTACCTTTACAAATGAATTTGCTTTCTTTCTAGCGTTTCTCTTTGGAGCCTTTATTGAAGACGTCCCTCCTCCCACTTTGCATCAATGACACGCTTATTCTTATTTACCACCTCGCTTATCAGCGTGAATAGATACTTATATATATATGCATGTCATGATCTTGTACACGCCACTGTCTTCCCAACAAGACTCCATGTCAACATCGTACACTAAAAGAGAAATTTACCGTTTTCTATACACTAAGTAATAGTGCGTTGGTGACGTAATAGGATGCGTGCTGGACGTTCATTCGCTTGGTTGAGGATTCGTATCCCGCACTCCTCTCAGTGACTGCCACGTGCCCCAACCTTCCAAGAGCATAATAGGGCAAAATTGACTGCTTCGACCGCAACTTACCCAGCGCCTCATGGCGTAGGCTCCTCATCCTCCTCGAAACATTTTCATCTTATTCCCTCTTCTTCAATCTTAACTTTTCCTTTTAGACACCATAAACATTCTTGGTTTATTCGCCTATATTGACAATTGCAACAAGGGCTGTAATATATGAGGAAAGATTCGACTATCTTTCTCCTAAAGCTACAATTGGATTTATAAATTATTTCTGGTTTGTTCCAATCTTTCCTCGTCAAACACTTGCCAAATTTCAACACACCAAAAGGGCAATGGTCACCTGATTGTATAACAACTTATGCTGTGGATAAATTGTTACCATTCCCGAGTCCGCCCCACCTCGGACATGTGACTTGAGCCACCTCCCCTTGTTCCCACTTTGTACCTCTCTCACTGCATATATTCTTGTACATCTTACCTTGTACCTATCTGCTGAAGAGGACCAAAGTAGTGGTCAAAATATACAGTTCGTCTGTTTCTTTTGCTTTGTTTCTCCGACAGTGGGTTATTTAAAACAATTTACTAAATGTGCTACTACATTTTCGTCTTGTGGTATATATATATGTACATACAATGCGTATATATATATATATATATATATATATATATATATATATATATATTATATATATATATATATATATATACATATATATTTTTTTTTTCAGCAACGCACTACCTGTCCGGTGGTAATGCGCCCAGCTCTGATATATATATATATATATATATATTTATATACATATATATATATATATATATATATATATATTTATATATATATGTATATATATATATGTATGTATGTATATACATGATTTGGGGTGTACAATTAAGCTTTATCAACGCTTCTTCCGCTCTTACCTTTTACTGCTGTGCTACATTTCTCTCCAGCGTTCTTATTATGACCACCACTTCTCGGAATCTAGTAAACCCTTGTCACCTCGGGAGACCAAGCAGTATTGAATTTATCAAATGTTCATACTTTTTTTTTCTATATAATTTGCATATGTAAGACTCGAACAACTTATATTTTTTCCTCTGGAAAACTAAATAGATATTTGATATACTGGTTTTCCTCTACGCACGATTCACTCATAACTTACATCACAGTCAGAGCAGAAGAAAAGACTGGAAATAGGGAGTCTGTATATTTCGACTACTAATTGCAGTCAAAAACTACTCCAGTTAGCAGTTAAAATATGTAGATTCTCCGTCTCCAGTCTGTCCTTCTGCTCCAACTGATTATAATTTATTTTATATTATTTGTTTTTGTTTTGTTATCATTTGTCTGTTTGATTTTCATTTATTATTAGTTATATGTCAATTTATTATCATTTACTATTTACCTGTTTGTTTATTATTTAACTATACCTATGCATTTATTTATGTATTTCATTTGTAATTTACATTATAGTTTTTATTTATTATTTTATTATTATGATTTTTTTCGCATCCGACCTAGATATGGACCAGGAGGTCTCCTGTCGGCATGCTCCGCCTTTGTAATCCTTTGTAAAACTGTGTTGTTAGTTTTGATTTACAAACGATTCTGTGATCTATAAAAGATTTGTGATTTATAAACCAGTGACCACAACGTTGGCTCTCACTCTGAATACCCACACCCTAAGGATCGGAGGTGTGTAGGCTGATATTCCTCTCTTTATAACATACGAGAAAAAATATAAAAAATAATATGACCACTTACCTGTTAGACCTCTTTTGCTTGATTCGGTTTTCAGTTTCGAACTGCGCCTCCCACTCACAACTGGAGCAGTACCTGACGAAAGGAGTTGTTTTTGTGGTTGGTAACATAAGAACATAAGAATGGAGGAGACTACAAGAGACCATAAGACCTACACTATGTCCCTTAACACCTGTCATCCCTATCCTTAAAGTTATCTGAGCTCTTAGAACTACCGATAGTTTCGGTGTTCACTGCATGGTTACTATTAATCAGTGGATATTGACCTTCCTAACATCTGTGCCGGGACCAGAATTCGAGTCTGTGCACCTGAAACTCCCTAATGATTTCCAACCACGCGCGTTACCTTTATACAACCACGGGACTCCTCGGTAGTTATCGTGTCTTTCATCTGCCCAACGTCTTCCACTACCAAATGAGAAGTTAATCACCCAATCTTCTTGCGTAGAAAACAGGGATGGTACCAGGAATTGTGAGGCCCAATTAGAAATTTTATAGCCGGGCTTCTACTCCACAATAGCTCGAAATTGAGGTTTTATTTTCGTATAACCTACCTGTCTTACAAAAAATACTTGATATAACAAATACTGAAAAACAATAAGAAAGTTTTATTTATTTTTCTATTGTAAGTTGAAGCCTGGGCTCCAAAAAAACTTCCACTCGGAGCCCCCTTGAGATGCAGTGCCCCCCCCCCCACGCACACACCTCTAATTTGATCAAATTGGTCACCGGCCCTGGAAGAAAATGACGTCATACGGCGGTATTTTTGTCCATTAGTGATCAGTAGCCGAACACATGTCAACAAAACATGAGCAAAATACTGTCGACATTCGTACCAAACTTTGCTTCCCTCTTCCAGGTGTACTATCAAACATGCGCAAGTTCTTCACCGACCTCCGGACCAACCTGGACCCGGAAAAGGAAATAATTGCCAGTAGTAGCAGGGAGGCTCTGGAACTCCCTCCCCGCTCCGGACCAGCCGCATCCGCCAGTGACGCGCTCGACCCCGCCACGGCTGCGGCCGCTGCAGCCGTGCTTCCTCATAGCTCGTCCAGGCTGTCCACGGCGTCCCTTCTCTCCGCCTTTCTCCCCGAGCTCGAAGGTCCTGCTACGTCTCAAGATGTTCTGACAGAAGACATGAATGCGGATCAATTGTTGGCACTGTTTAACCGACAAGGTGAGTTTTCCAAAAGACATTGACACACAGGTCTTAGTAGGCTGTGTGTGGGTGTATTTATTTAGATTAACATTTCTTAACATTTCCTGACCCTAGCACCCCTGTAGTAGTCAGGTCTAGGCAGTCCAGCACCACTTTAACTCTGGTTAACATCTGATTACTGGAAGGATAAAGGAAAGTGGAATACCGCCATGTATTCAGCACTTTCCAGCAACCTCCTAACAACTGATTTCAGCAGCCCCATAGGGCTCTAGCTTAGACACGTTGACTTAGATTTTAGTACACGGGTTGGGGTTTCCCTCATGGGGTCCCGTCTCTGTCTTCATTTACTAAACTTTGCCTCAAATTAATTTATATTCTTGCTGTTGTTGTTGTTTGTGTGCGTATGTTTCTGTGTGTGTGTGCGTGTGTGTGTGTGTGATTTTGGGTCACGTGATGGACTCGAGATTGACATCTATTATCATCCTAGATGAGAACTCATAACTTATATATATATATGCTCAGATGAGAGGGAGGGTGGGAGGGGTGTGGAGTGTATTTAGGGATGAAATGGGTGGGAGTGTTTTTATGCCTTCCCCTTTTTGGCTACCTCCCTTGGAAGGGGGAAAAAGCCTTGGTATATGTATGTATGCTATATATATATATATATATATATATATATATATATATATATATATATATATATATATACATATGTATATATACATACATATGTATATATATATATATATATATATATATACACATATATATATATATATATGTATATATATATATATATATATATACATATATATATATATATATATATATATATATATATATATATACATATATATATAATGGCACGATCTATGGGTAATGTTTTGACATCACACATGCACACACAATTCCTTACTTGCCAGAGTTGGAGTGGCTGTGTGTGTGTGTTTACATGTGTATACGTTATTTCCCACATTCTTGGATTATTTGTTGGACACATGATCGACAGCTATTACCCTCACGGATGAGAACTCAGAGCTTATATATATGTATATATGGCCTGATCTATGGGTAATGTTGTGCGACCTTACATATTCACACACACAACTCTTTGCTCACCACAGTTTGAGTGTTTGTGTGTGTATTGCTATTGTTGTTACGGTGGCTTACCAATGCTTTTATTCTTGGGTATACGGTGCCGCCAGTGTATTTCTTTAGATTCGTTATTAGTGGATTTTAGGACCAAATTTTTTTGGATAATCCAATTAAGGGTCCATTTAACAGGTATTAGTCGAATTGGTGCCTGGTAGGGTTTGGTAGGTTCTGGAATGCAGATTCACTTAGTGGGTTTAGGAGTTGCTGTCGTTAACATAAGAATGAAGGAGACTACAAGTGACCATATGGCCTATGCTAGGTAGTTCCATATCTCTTATCACCTGTCATCCCCATCCACAGTCATCTCATCTCTTAAAACAACAAATTATTACAGCACTCACTACATAATTACTATGTCTATTCAGTTCATTAACCACTGTTGGTAAACCAGTTCTTGTCTATTTCCTTCTTAAATACTGGTGTTTCTCGATAACGTTGGATATGGTGACTACTTCACTGTAAATTGCTCTCTGGTTTAGGGAAGTAAGGGAAGGAGGTGGAGGTGACTTTTTCTAATTTACAGGAGTGTCATGGGTCAGAGTGAGAATGCAACTGAAGGAGTTCTCCTAACCCTACCATTGCCATGTTACTTTTGGGTGTAAGTGGATGAGTGAAGTTATTGTTAGTAGGAAGAAAGCTTGGTAGTGAATGAATATATTGTCAATCTTAGTTCCTGTCTCATGCTTGACAATCCCCAAGTGGAAACAGGTCCTAAGGAACACCACTTAAAGGTGGTGGGGTAGCTTCTGCTTTTCCTCTTCTAGATGTCCAGTCCTCATCTCAAGATCTTGCTGTCCTTGTAGATGATGTCCTTGTAGATGATGTGGAATTGCAGGACCCCAAAACGAGATTCATAACAAAGCCAGGATATGTGAAGAAGTTAACCTTCACTCACCTGTGTGTGTGTGTATGTGTGTGTGTATTTACCTAGTTGTATTTTACGGGAAGGGGAGCTATGCTCGTGGTGTCCCGTCTTCATATCTCGTTTTATCTACACTTTTTAAATTCGTGTACCGTTTTTGCACACACCATATTTTCATCTAACATGTTCCAAACGTATATTACCCTGTGGGGAAAGCTGTTCTTTTTTCAGGTCTCTTCTATAACTGTCTTGATTTTCTTTCCGTGTCCTCTTGTATGTCTATTATCCCATTTTATTAGATCCTCTCTATCAATAGTTTCTATGCCTTTCATGACTCTGTAAATAGTTATCAAGTCTCCTCTCTCTCTTCTTTGCTCCAATATCTGTAGCTCAAATTTTGCCAGCCTCTCTTCATGTGATAGTTCTGAGAGCGTTGGTGCCAATTTCATAATTGCTCTGTATTCTTTCAAGTTTTGTTATACATTTTTTGTACTTGGTAACCACGTCGTCGCTGCATACTCCAATTTTGTTCTTATCAAAGTGACTAGTATTTTCTTCAGCATTTCTTCGTCCAGGTATGTAAATGCCACTTTGATTGTTCTTATTAGATTATAAATTTCTCCAAAAATTTTGTTTATATGTTTCTCAGGGGACATATTATTCATAATAATGACTCCCAGGTCCTTCTCATTTTTTACTTTTTTAAGTTCTTCCTCTCCCAATCTATATGATCCCACTATACTTTTTTTTTCTTCTTCCAAATTCCATTATACTACACTTCTTGATACTGAATTCCATCTCCCACTTCCTACTCCATTCCCATACTTTCTTGAGATCACTCTGTAGCGACTCACAATCTTCTACAGAGTTCATTTTTCCAGTATTTTTGCATCGTCCGCAAAGAAGTTCATATAACTTTCAATTCCTTTATCCATATCATTAATATATATATAGCAAACTTTATTGGTGACAAAACTGTTCCTTGTGGAACTCCACTAATCACTTCATCCCAATTAGAATGTTTGTCTTTTATCACCACTCTCATTTTTCTTTCATGCAAGAAGTCTTCCATCCACTTCAGCAGTTTGCCCTGTATTCCTCCTGCATTTTCTATTATTATTTTTTTTTTTTTAGCAATTTCTTATGTGGCACCTTATCAAAAGCTTTGTTCAGGTCTAGAAATGCACAATCAGCCCATCCATCTCTTTCTTGTATTACACCTATTAATCTTGAATAGAAACACATCAAGTTTGTGACACATGATCTTCCTTGTCTAAATCCAAGTTGCCTTGGATTTAGTACATTTTTTTTCCAAATGTCTTGCCCATCTAATTTTGATAATTCTTTCACAAATTTTAGCTACCATACTTGTAAGAGTGATTGGGAAGTATGGAGTTCCAGGTAAAAATCGTAGTGGAGAATTGATGGTGGAGATGTGTCTTGAAAGAGAGTTGATGATAGCAAATACAGTGTTTAGGAAGAAAGTCAAGCATAAGTACACATGGGAGAGAGTGGTGGATGGAAGGATGGCAGATAGAGCGTTAATGGACTATATAGTGGTGACCAGGAGTATGGTAGGAAGAGTTAAGGATGTACATGTTCTAAGGGGAGAGAGTGGGGGAATATCAGATCAATTTTTGGTGGAAGGTAAGTTGAGAGTGGAGAATAGGTGGAGAAAGAGGAAAAGGGCAGAATATAGGGAGGTACTTAGAGTGAACTGCTTAAATGAGAAAGAAAAGGAAAATTAGTGCAAGAAGAAGCTGAGAGAGGAGTGGGAGGGAGTGAAGGATAGAGCTAGGAGTGGAGGAGGAATGGGGATGGTTCAAGGAGGGAGCCATAAGATGTGCAAAGATGGTGTGTGGAACAAGGAGGGTGGGAGAAAATAGAAGGAAGGGTAGTGAGTGGTGGGATAAGGAAGCAAAGAAAGGTGTAGAAGAGAAGAAGCAGGCTTTCATAGATTGGTTACAAATTTGGACGAGGGAATCGTATGAGAGGTACAAAGTAAAGAGAAGAGAAGTTAAGCATAAGATAAAGAAAGCAAAGAGGAGAGCAGATGTGAAATGGGGAAAGTGTATAACAGAAATTTTTGAAAGTAATAAAAATATGTTTTGGAAAGAAATTAAAAGGGGAAAGGAGGCGAATCAAGTTGAGAAGAAAAGGTAAAAGGTGCAGATGGAGAGATGATAATGGAAGAGAAGGCAGTGAGAGGAAGGTGGGCAGAGTATTTTAGGGAGTTGCTAAATGTGAAGGAGGATAGAGAGGGAAAGGTAGTTGCAGTGGGAAGCGCTAAGAAAATGAGAGTGATGAGTGAGGAAAATGGAGGAGAAATAGGGAAAGATGAAGTGAAAGCAGCTGTTAAGATGATGAGAGCAGGTAAGGCACCTGGGTTGGATGGATGTCATGCAGAATGTCTGAAGAAAGGAGGTACAGTTATGGTGGACTGGCTGGTGAGGTTATTTAATGTTTGTTTAAGAGAGGGTAGAGTGCCGGAGGGAAAGGGGGACAAGTGTGAGTGTAGTAGTTTCAGAGGGATCAGCTTGTTAAGTGTAGTTGGGAAGGCTTATAGGAGGGTCTTGATTGAGAGGATTAGGAGAGGAATAGAGGTGAGGAGCAGTGTGGTTTTAGGACAGGTAGGGGTTGTGTAGATCAGGTCTTTGTGGTGAGACAGATATGTGAGAAAGCTATAGAAAAAGGTAAGGATGTTTTTTTGGCCTTTTATGGATCTGGAAAAGGCTTACGACAGGGTACACATGAAGGCACTGTGGGAGGTATTGCAGATATATGGGATAAGAGGAAAGCTGTTAAGAGCAGTCAAGAGTTTTTACGAAAGTAGTAGAGATTGTGTTAGGATTAGAAATGGAGAGAGTGAATGGTTTGAGGTAAAGGTGGGACTTCGTCAGGGATGTGCTATGTCGCCCTGGGTGTTCAATCTATACATGGATGGGGTGGTGCGAGAGGTGAATGCAAGGGTAGTGGGTCAGGGGTTGGAGATGGTTAAAGAAAATGGAGAAAAGTGGGAAATAAGCCAGTTGTTGTTTGCTGACGACACTGCGCTTGTAGCAGGATCAGAGGAGGGATTGAGGAAGTTAGTGACAGAGTTTGAGGTGTGTGAAAGAATGAAGTTGAAGATAAATGTGGGCACAAGTAAAGTGATGAGATGTAAAAGGGGAGAGAGTGACAACAGGCTGGAAGTGAGCATTATGGGTGAGAGACTGGAGGAAGTGGATAGTTTTAGATACTTCGGTGCGAATGTGGCAGGAAAGGTAGGAGTGGGGATGGAAGTAGAATGTAGATTGAGAGAAGCGAGTAAATGCCTTGGTGGATTAAAAAGTGTAATGAGAAATAGACATCTGGGAATGGATGCTAAGAGGAGGTTATATGAAGGAGTGATTGTGCCAACAGCATTGTATGGGGTAGAAACATGGAACGTAAGGGAGGAAGAGAGAAGGAGTTTGAATGTGTTTGAGATAAAATGTCTGAGAAGTATGATAGGGGTTACTAGGCTAGATAGAGTGAGAAATGAGGTGAGGAGGAGAATAGGGGTGGAAAAGGAGCTGGGGGATAGGATTGATGAAAGAATAAAAGGATGGTTTGGACACCTGGAAAGAATGTGTGAAGAAAGATTAGTAAAAGAGGTGTGGAAGGCAGAGGTGGAAGGAGTGAATATGAAGGGTCGTCCTAGGATGAGATGGATGGATGGGGTAAAATGGGCATTACAAAAGAAAGGAATATCTGTTGGGGAAGGACGTGAGGGGACAGATGATAGGGGTGAATGGAGAAGGGTTGTGTATGGATGAGGCTGTGATGCCTGAGGGGGAGTGGGTGGGGGATGGGGGTGAGGAAGTATGTATGAGAAAAAAATTGACGCAGCCCGAAGGGATTTCTCCCCGTCCTCTCCTTTTCTGCATGAGGGGACGGAGAGAGGGGGGGGGGGGTCGCCAAATTTATGAAGCGGCCTTGCTGTGGTGCTGTGTCTTGCGACACTGCTTCTGACCCAGGGCAGTGGACAGGATTCAGAGATGATACGTCATCCAGGAGGAGCCAAGATAAGAGGAAGGGAGGAGGGTGGAGGGGAGTGGAATATGTAGGGAATGGAATGGGTGGGTGTTGTTTCTATGCCCTTTTCTTTTTGGCTACCCCCCCCCCCGTGTAAGGGGGAAAAAGCCTTTGGTTTATGTACTTGTAAAAGAGACCGGTCTATAGTTAGTAGGGTCTTCCTTGTTTCCCCCCTTTACATATAGGTATTATATTTGCTCTTTTCCAATCTTCTGGAACTTTTCCTTCTTTCAATGAACTTCTTATTAGAATATATATATATATATATATATATATATATATATATATATATATATATATATATATATATATATATATAGTTCGTTCTTGCATTCTCTCAAAATCCAGTCTGCCATTTCATCTGGTCCATGCGATTTTCTAACATCGAGATTACTCAAGTGATTCATTATTTCTTTCCTTGTTACTTCCATCTCTTTCGTAGGGGGGTCTTTCTCCTCCCACTCGACATATCTAGGTTGTATGTTCTTCCTCGTTAACACTGATTTAAAATGCTTCTTCATAATTTCTGCCATTTCTATTTCCTCTGTGTATTCAACTCCTTGCCGTAGTTTCACTAATTCTTGTTTGTTTTTCAGTTTGTTGTTTGCAGATCTAAAAATAGTTTTGGTTGGTTACTCTTTAAATTTTTTCTATGACATCCTTTTCGTATTTTCTCTTTTTTTCTCCGCGCACTTGTACATATTCATTTCTCTAACTAGTATATATTTTCCATTTTTCAGGTCTTTTGTCTTTCATTCTATCCAAGCTAAAGCTTGGATAACTCCCTATATCTTTTGTTGTACTTATATTTTACATATCCTTTTTTTTTTGCTTTTGTCTTAGAACACACTTTTCCACCCCTTCTTTATAATTTTTTTTGTCAAAATATCCCATTTCTCAACTGCTTCCTCTTTTATATATATATATATATATATATATATATATATATATATATATATATGTATATATATATATATATATATATATATATACATATATATATATATATATATTTTTTTTTTTTCAAAATATTCCATTTCTCTTCTACCGTTGTTTCCTTTTTGTGTATCCTTTCCCAGTCTGCTTTTTGAAAAAAAAAAAAAAAAAATCTTTATGTTATAAAAAAAAAAAATCCATACATATCAATCTTCCCTTTCTATATTGTTGTTTTTTTCAAGGTATTTTTCCTCATTTAGTTCCAATTCAACTAATATGTGGTCACTTTTACTTAGTGGTGTCTTATATTCAATCTTGTCCACTATTTCGGGTTCTGGTATGATTATTAGGTCCAGTCTCGATGGTTCTTCCTCATTTCTATACCTAGTTTTCTCTTGCATCGATTGTGTCATTGTATGTTCTATAATTATATCAAATAGTACATTTCCCCATAGGTCGTCTCCCCCTTTCACTGTCATCTCTTCCCAGCAGATTTCTTTACAGTCAAAGCCACCCATTATAACTATTCTTCCTCCATCTTCCATTATCTTATCTATCGTTATCCTTGTGTCTTCTAACATATTTTTGTGTTCTTTCTCTTCCCCCGATGCCGTTTTAGGAGGCACATAAGTTGTTTCCTCATGAGCGTCTCACTATTGCCTATCACTATCCTAACACCGTGCGTAAGCAAATTGTGAACGTTCAACAAAAACCGAAGGAAGTTGAGTCACCTGGTGTTTATTGTTTGCCCTGCCAAGATTGTGATTTGGTTTACTTGGGTCAAACCGGGAGAGACCTGAACACTAGATTGGCAGAACATAAAAGGTCAATTAGGTATGGGCAAGAAAATTCGGCTGTATTTCTTCATGTCAAAAATAAGAATCATTCTTTCGACTGGGGTAAGGCCAGATTAGTGTTCAAGTCCCACTGCGGTTTCAGGAGAAAAATAGTCGAATCAGCATTAATTGAGGAATGCCCTAATATTAATATTTCTAAAGGGCAGTGGACACCTGACATAATCTCACGCGCAGCAGTTGCCAAGTTGGTGCGGACACTACATCCTCCCCTCTCCTCACCTCCTCCCTCCCCCGCCACCCCAGTTTGCCCCGCGCCTGAGTGAGGTCAACTGTCCACATCTCTTCTTACTGTAGTTTATAAGTCCCCTCTGTTCTCTATCTTATGTACTTTCCTGAAGAGGGCTACAGTTGATAGCCGAAATATAGGATTTTTCTTTATTCGAAGTTTATTCTTTCTCCGACTGTGGGTTCCTGTGTGTAATTTACAAAGTTTAGAAATTAATTTGTCTTGCCTTGTCTATATTGCATTTCCCTAATCTGTATAGTTCTTCAATTTCTTGTTTATCTTCTTGAACTATTTTTAATACCTTGTTTACTTTTCTCCTCCTTTACTCTTGTAGTCCTATTGGAATTATGCTTTTCTTCCATTCCTAATTATACTTTCCTTTTTATCTGCTAAGTCTCTATATTCTCCTCGCTCATCACTTTAATAACTGTGTCCTTAGTTTGTTCTTTCATCTGTTGTTTCACTATGTCTCTAAATTTAATTTTGTTATTCTCTTGGACATTTTTCCATTTACCTCTTTTACTATGGACTCTTTATTCTATTATTCCTCATTTTCATCCTTTAGTTCTCTTAACTGTCTTTTTAATTCTTCTATTTTAGTTAGGTTTTGATTTTCCTTTTTTAGTTCTTCCAGTTTATCAACTCTTTGCATAACTAGTGTGAGTTGGCTAAACCTAACCTCCCATGTTTCGTTCATTTTTGTTAGTTTCTCCTCTACACTTACTAGTCGGGGGAGGTTGTCATCTCCTCCCTCATTAAATCTATAGAAGTAATTATCTCCTCTTTCCATTGAGCTGCTCTTATCTATATTCCTACTCTTAATACTTTTGCTCACCTGTTCAAACTCAGCTGTGTCGTCTGCACACCTTTTGTTGATACCCCTTCAGACTTCCAAGGCCCATTCCTCACCTTCCTCAATTTTTTCCATTTTCCTCAATAATGCCTCCCCTTCTTTTTATTCGTCTACCCACTACACAATGAGCTTTCCCCTTCCCTACTAATACAACACAGGTACTCCCTCACCGCTGAAATCAATTAAAATTGCGTGTTTTTTTCAGGAGTTCCAATCTTCGCTGTCAATCCGACGTGTATGTGTGAAGGGGAGCTATGCTTGTAGTGACTTGTCTTTGTATCTTACAACTTCTAGTTTGCTCTTAAATTCTTGTATGGTGTTTGCACACACCACTGTTTCGTCCAATTTGTTCCAGACATCCACCACTCTGTATTTACCTAGTTGTGTGTGTGTGCATGTAAACACATGCATTTGACAATACTGACATAAGTGTTTCTACTCACACAATGATCTATACACATTATTTCCCCCCAAAAAATTAAACCTGCTCTTTTAACTATCTTCTGCTGGTGAATTTATGTTAAAACTGTTTAATGATGATTACTATTGTTGTTGAAAAATGCATCACTGGAGAAATTAAGTCTCCCCTAAGTTAGTCTGACCAATCTCTAATTTGTAAGACCTTTTCCATTGTGTAATCTTTCCATACCCTACTCTGGATCCACAGTTCTGCCAACAAATGATCTGTCATCACATTCACCAGGATGGAGTTCTCCAATCCCCCACTTTCGCTTTGGGAGCAAGCACGGTCAACCCTATGCCCATTCAGGACTCGGAAAATAGTGGGCAAGAAATGCTATCACTTCTATCTCCAGCACACTCCATCAAAATCTTCTCCAGCCTCTACTCAAGAAATTATTCCATCATGGATACAGGATTTAGTGCAGCACTGCCTCCAAAATATACTTCAATATTTTTCACCAATCTTGTTATGGTTATTCTCAGACTTTTTCCACCACCTATTTTTCACCACTGAAAGTGTGAATCTGATGGTATGACATCTTGTCTTCCCATACCAAAGCCTTTCTCTTTGCTATGGTTAAATAGCCTTCATACAAACAAGTCACTTTTGTTGACTGGCACAATGACTGTCTTTCCCACCTGTCAGTGTCAAGAATGACCACATTCATAGACATAAGTTGACTTGTTTGATTGAAGACTATTTTGCTTTCTGCTCTTCACAGATGGAGGCATCACCCAATACTTTCAGACACTGTTCACTGTAACATTACAAATGGAAAATGTTACATCAATATATGCATTTTATTATGTAATGATGGAAAGATTTGGAGCATATACAAAATGTGACTTATGGGGACCACAACTGACATGGTGTGAAGGAGAAGGCCTGTCAGCTATTAGAGGAGATTGACACTTCATTCATATGTGAAGTAGATATGCTTCAAGCAAATACTTGCATTACAAAACAAGTAGCACTTACCTCAATAAATTTTGTATGAAAAAATCAATTGTGTTTGGAATTATACCTATCTTATAATGACAGCTTTGCAACTGCCTCAATTGTTAAATAGGCAAGCTAGATATTGTATATGAAAATAACAATATCTATCTATATACCATGGGCTTCTGTCTTATAAGGGAGATATCAAAGTTAAAGGCACACACCTACTCTCATCCATTCCAACTCCCACATAATGTGGTACAGTTTTGGTCTCTATCCTATAGAATGAATATAGATTTACTAGAATCAGTATAGAGATGATCAAAATGATACATGGGTTCAGAAATTTACCTTATGAGAACAGGTTTAGGCACCTAAACTTACACTTTCTGGTAAGAAGCAGAGTGCAGGATGATCTGATAGAGGTGTTCAAGTGGATCAATGGCTTTAACAAGGGCGACACAAAAAATATCATCATATTATGACAACAGGGCAGGACTCACAATAATTAGACAAATTCAAATTTAGGAAGGAAATAGGCAAGAACTGGTTTACCAATAGTGGTCAACAAATGGAAAAGACTTAGTTCAGCGAGTCCTCCTTATACAGTAATTCTTTATCCGGTAAATTCATAGTTCTATTTACAGTAAGAAAAATTCATAGTTCTATTTACAGTAAGAAAAATTCATATACGATATTCGCTCGTTGTTTCGGAAGTAAAATTAGATATTTTGAAGAGGAAAGAGCAGGGAGAAGGTACGTCTGCCATAAGTCGAAACTTGGGTTCGGTATACGGTAATTTCAATTTGTGGTAAGGTTTTCAGGAATGCATATGTACCGTATAATGAGGACTCACTGTAACCATGTAGTGAGTGCTGAATCTATTGGTTATATTAAGAAAAGGTTAGACAACTTTATAGATGGGGATGACAGGTGAACTGCATGGAACTGCAGTCTCATTCATTCTTATAACAAATAACAATAATAATATTAATACCAATAACAATAATAATAAAGTAATAATAAAATAAATGAAAAAATATATATAAATTAAATAACAAAAATAAACAAATAAAAGATTACCATTATATAATTTTTCGTGGTAAACAGTGTTCTTCAGTCACTATCAATATATATTGTAATCTTTTAAGGAAAATAAAAGAAAGGATGGAGTAATATCACCGTTATTAATGTGGAGGTTTCACCCCTCAGCTGGAGGCATACAAGACTAAATAAAAATTGCAATCTAAAACTTATACTCCTAAGGAACATGAGTCAAAGCAGTAGCGGCACCCAACCAGAACACTGGGACTCCTGCCACACACTACTGTTGCTGTGCGGAGCCCCAATTGTCTACACCTCTACAGTACTGTGAATCACCTGCTGCACACCATATACAGGATAGTTTTTTGTTTTATTTTACATATTTCATCACCTGCCCACATCAGCACCAACCTCCCAACTTTGTTCCTCTATGACATCACTTACCTTCCAAACTCTTGCATTTTCTTTACAATTTCATTTCGACTTTCTCTCCCAATAGCAAACACTTTCTTTTATGAGCTATATAACCCTGATACTTCCTAACAATAATAATAATAATAATATAAAAAATTCTACTGCATTAAACCAAGCAGAATAAAATGGAGATTGGTGAGAACACTGGAAATTCACTATCATTTAGAACCTAAACAAGAGCACAGAAAGTCGTTTTAACCTACTGTGCTCTGGCCTAGATACAACTTACCCAATAATTCCACTTATCTATGAATTGAATTCTTAAACATTTTGTGTAGGTGAATTGTGTCCATGTGTATGTGTATCTACATATATACAACATATAAACACATACATACACATTAAACAGGATATCCACACATAAAACTATTACCTTTTCTTTACTAAGTTAATTGTACAAATTTGAATGACTCCTAAGTCAAAATTATCACCATTCCTATTACACAAATACACACACACACATTTTATATATATACACACACACACATATATATATATATATATATATATATATATATATATATATATATATATATATATATATATGCACAAACAGGGCACTGGTGGTAATGGTAAAGTATATCTCACTAACTATACCATGAGAAAATGCAGTGGCCTGAACCTTACACACAGCCCTAAGAAATCTACAAGTATGTGTAGGTGAAGCCTGGGACCAAATTCTGTGTGGACTTGACCTAGAAGTGATTCTGTTCCCTGCTTGGATACAAATCACTCATGTTGTGAAAAAAATGATACTTTCCTCCTCCTCTTCCTTAAAAACTATGACTGCTATCCTCAGTCTCATAGATTTTGAAGATATCTGCCACAGAGGAACTTGGTATTATCCACTCAGTTTCTGATTAGACTGTGGATGGACCTTGAAATGGAGAACTAGTGCTGGTAAATTGTATACATCATTGTACAAGTAATTTCTGGAGCTTTCTAGTGTGGTTGAGAGACACGAGGGTAACAAAGAGATATAGTGAAATTATACTACATGCTCCAAACCTTGAAAAGTTCAATAACCCATTTTACAAAATAATGGATACTTAATGACTTTGTTCTGGCAACTGAATGATCATTTCATTGAGCTTGGAGGACCTTTGGGTCTGAAATACTTGTATACATTTCTCCATTAGCCTCTCCCATAAGTAATATTTAAGAACTTTATTCTGGTACATAACAGATGATTATATTCAGCTCAGTGAAACCCTTGGGTCCCAATGGGACACACACATTGGTCGTCTCTGGGTTACAAACGAAACATGTTCCAGACAACATCTGCAAGGCAGATTTGTATCTCAGATCCAGAAGTATATATAAAGTAACAATAACGACAGTAATAATAATTACAATAATAATAATGATAACAATCTGATTCATTTTAATGTGATGAACTTCCCCTCTTATGAAGGGTTAGGGAAGTACCACCTAACAGAGGAGTTTTGAAGCAGGGAATTTAAATGTCACATAACCTTACAATGAACCCAGTTAACTCAAACTGCCTTGACTCCTGACATCTGTCCCAAATAGCAATGCTCTCACTCAGCCTGTGAGTAACCTAATAATAATAATATTAATGATAATAATCTATATAATAATAAAAGAATTCCTGTTGATATCGCTCTAATCACAATGGAAACCAGAAATCCCTCATGGGAACACATTCCCTAAGCCACTGATTGGCTGAGAGAGGGTGATGTCACAGCTACAGAGATGACTGATTGGCTGAGAGTGGTGACATAACAATGGGGACAACTGATTGGCTGAAGGCGCCAGCGAGTGAAGCAAGCTCGCCTGAAGGGCCGAGCCCCCACATAGCAGGTTCATGGCACACCCCGTTGCTCATAATAGTAATAATAATATATGTACATGCATCAAACAAATTAGATCCAGAATCATTGATTTTATTATTTATTGTATTTTGCATCTTATTAGAAATATCTTTCTTTTCTCCAGAAACAACCCTGAATCCTAGAAGCTAAATATTGGTGACAGGTGTTTAGGGTGTACCGGTGACCTGTTGCTCTCAGTTTTGCCTGATGTTAATGATAGACACATGCACAAACACACATACATATTTGTGTGTGTGTATGTTGGGGGGGCAAAGGTATTCTTGTTATGTACATGAAAACAGTTATCCTTATGGGATCCCAACTCTATGTCTTCATCAATCATACTTGATTCTAAATTATCATTATCATTTTTTTAATTAACTATTTCATCTTTCAGGTTATTCCAGAAAACTATGTTCTTGATATTCTTTGAGCATCTCGTCTTTTTCATTGCTGCATATTCTATTCAGAGATGGATAATGTCGTAAGTTTTTTTACCATCTCTCTGGGCATATATAAATTCATTGATAATATTAGCATGGTTCAAATCCACTAGTCAGTGACATCAATAAGGACGTATGGTCTTAAATTCCCCGAGCAAATAACTGCTTAAATGTTGGTAAGAAAAATAAAAAGATGGAGCAAATCAAGCACTTCCTGCACTCAATTAACCTGGCATTTACTACAATCTAATTATATCAATATGTACATTATTTACCAGTGTCTATTCTCCATTTCAGAAAGGTGCAGTTCATTTACACCTTGTATGTACAAAATATACCATTTATACACATACATAGAATCCAATAGGTTTGCAGTGCTATGTAATGATACATTCACACATGTACACTTTCATATACACATGCATACACAAACATGAATGAATTCACACATCCACACACAAATGCATGCTAACATTCTTACAAGAAACTAAATTATTCCATTACATTTCCATATCTCACCAAATTATAGACGGAAAAAAAAAAAAAAATTGAGATGAGGATAATTCAAAGGCTGACCATTTCTTCATATGTCCTACAGCTCAGCACTGTATCATACAAACATGTACTTTAGTCATAGATCAACACTTTCCTTGATTTTAACTTGTTTCAAGTTAATGTGCTATTAGTAAAGTCTGAGGAACGAGCAATTGAATAATACCACTCAAATCTGTGAACAAAAGAGCCTGATTTCTTATAGTTAAATATCTTTTGTTAACTGTAAATGTTAAAAGCTTCAATTCTGCATGTTGATAACAGGCAATCAATGAACTTAAACACCTTTTCAAGTCAGTGTGTGGTACCATAAATTTCTGTGTAGTGGTGTGATATGTGAATACTGGATCACCAATCAGTTAATTAAAAGAGACTGATCTTGACCGCACATCAATGTCATGTGTATACTAGTTAAACATCATCACCAATCAGTTAGAAGAAAATCCAAAATGTGTGGTACATATGTGAATATTGGTTCTGCATCACCTCCAACCAGTTGCTTATGAAGAGACTGGCTCCTCTTGACAAACAGCAGTAGAATCAACGAGAAAAAAATATATACCAAATAACCTCAAAATTACCCATCAATACAAACTGGAGTGTTGGGGGTCATTCTGTGACAATAGCTGCACATTATACTGATGTTCCCTTGCAATTGAATCTTAAGATTTCACTGACGATATACATCCAGTGCATACCTTCAATACCTATAGCTTAAACCTTGCATGACCTTCTCATATTTTCCATTTTTCAATACTGTATGGTCAGGCACTATTCTCAATAATTCTTTTTAATATTCCATTCCTATTCTTTCTGTCAATTTACAATACAATGACCATTCACTGCAATGCTATTCTTCCATGTAATGAAAAAATTTCACCATTTAATTCCATTCACTGTACATTCAGTTCCAATAGCATTAAATTTCTTTATCAAAGCTTTCTGTTCAAAGTTCAAAAAGACAATACTGAAAGGCCACAATTTATCCAGACACATTAGTATTTCCAGGTCTCTTCTTTATCATAATATCTTTGATGCTGAAGCTCACCTTTGGCTTCTCCCCAGTGTGGATTGGAACATTATTGTAGCAAAACCTCTTGAAGGCTTCCACGTCTCTCTCTGTCGGGTCCAACTCCCCTTCGGCCACGTCCTTTGGCGTGAAGACACTATCTATGGTTGTCAAATCTTCAATGTTACCTTTCTTACCTTTCTTGTTCTTTTTACGCATTTTCTTTTCCTCCTCCTCCCCTACTAACACATCTGATGAAGAGGTGGTGGTGCCATTATAGGAAGCATAGTTGTGGTCGTTGTTGGTATTGGCTGCAAGGTATTGGGCATAACGAGGATCCCGACTGATGAGGTTCCTTGACAAGGTATTCCTCGGAAGGGTCAAAGTATTTGAAGATTGGTCAATCATTCCTCTCACTTGCATCTGCTGTGGCTGATAATGCTGTTGTTGTGGCTGCTGCTGTTGCTGCTGTTTCTGTTGTTGTGGTTGTTGCTGTTGCTGCTGATGATGATAATGATGGTTGGATGGAAGAGAAGTTTGTTTCTGAGGCTTGTAAGATTGCCTCAATTGGTTTTGATTGTATGGGTACTGATGTGGCTGCTGCTGATAGCTGTGGCTGTTGTGTGCCTGTTGCTGGGGCTGGTGTGCTTTAGGTCGCTGCTGTTCCTGTGGAGACTTACCTAAATGGTTTGGCTGCTGGCCAGTAAATTGTTGTTGTTGTTGGTGCTGACTACTTTGTGGTACAAGTTGAGCTTTTTTCCTCTTGGGCTGATTGGTGATATTTTGTAGGGTATTATCTTTGCCAGTGACCCTCCCCGAGACGGATCCACTAGCATTAAGATCTGTTCCTTTGCTTTGGTTTTTGCTATAACCATTTGAATTATTCTTCTGATTTTGCTTTGCCTTCTGTTGTTGTGGAAGTGGTTGCTGCTGCTGTCGCTGACTGGGCACATTTTTCAAATTCTGCACTTGCTGCTGTTGCTGTTGTTGCTGCTGTTGCTGAGATTTACTTCCCTTTGCATTTGGCTGCTTACTGACTTTGCTAGCGGTTTGAGTTACAGGGGTCTGCTTTGAAGCATTTTCTTTCTCTTTACTTGTTCCCTTTTTGCTGCTTTTTGCCTGCTGCTGTTGATGAGATGCTTGCTGTTGCTGATTCTGCTGAGGCTGTTGTGGCTGCTGTTGCTGCTGCTGTTGTTGCTGTTGCTGTTGTTGTTGTTGTTGTTGTTGTTGCTGCTGCTGCTGCTGCTGCTGTGGTTGCTGTTGTTGTGGTTGCTGTTGTTGCTGTTGGGATGGCTGATTTTGTTGTTTGCTTTGTTTATTTTCCTTTTGAATTTTACTTCCCTTGGCAATGCTATACACCTGATCCATAAGGTCATCCTCCTCCCGCTGCCTCTGTTCCTCTCTTTCCTTCTCCTCCTGAATAGCTTTCTTGATGCGCTTGAACTTTTTCTTTTGAGTTTTATTTAAAGTGCTCGGATCAATTTCACCATTGACAGCGGCTGCAACCTTCTCATCTGACGTCATTTCACGTTTTGATGGACTAGTTCCGGTATTTGCTTGCTGCTGACCTATACCAGTGCTGGTATTCGTGTCTACCACAATAACATTCTGACTATTAGAGTACGAGTCGCAACCATCAGCTGTTGTGTTCCAATTAAGGCCAGACGAACTGCTAGTGTTGACATAAGGCAAGGGCATGAAGGTTGACCCTGCAGCAGGCCCGCCAGTGGCTGTGGGGTCAGGATAAAGATTAGGGTTCGGTAGATACGGCTGTGAGAAGGCTCCACCCATATTATTGGAAATGGTGACCATGCCAGGTTGCCCAGCCACCTTGTTGATTGTAACACCTGGCGGCAAATTGTATGTCTTGGACATATCATCTGCATCATACACAACTGCTGAGATTCCTGCCTTCACATTTGTGTTTGTGTTAGTTTGAGTTCTTGTGATTTTGCCCTTTTTCTTTCCTTTTTTGTTATTGTTGGTATTGTTGTTGTTCTGGGTCATTTGTTGCTGTCGTAACAGCTCCTCCTCTTGTTGTTGGAGGGCAAGTTGCTGCTGACGAATGTGTTCCTTCTGTTGCCTAAGCATTTCCTGTTGTTTCTGGAGGTGAAGCTGTTGTATATGACCTTGTTGCTGCTTCTCCATTTGTTCCAACTGTTTTCTCATCCTCTGCCTCTCTTTCTTTTGTTTTTTCTTGAGCTTCTTGGCGTCTTCGGGATCAAGAGGTTCCGGCGAGGCTGGAGAGTCTGCCATAGGAAATGAAGAATTGTTGCTTCCCTTACCAGCCTTTCCACCTGCCCCTGTTGAGAAAGAAATATGTAAGACATTAATGACTAGCTAAATCTCTATCAATCTATGCACCAATAGGCTTCTCCCCCCATATAAACGAGGTAGCCAGCCAAAGCATATGCCCACCCCAAAACATCCAACTCCCATCCATAACCTATTTCCACTTTAATCTTACATCCTTGTGTATGAGGGGTCATCCCTGTCCCCTGCCCAGGGATGACCTTTCTAACTTAATATACCTAAGTTTTACTAAGAAAATGCACCAAGTGTTGTGTTGCATAAAATTAAAAATCCTTATCGATGATGATCAGTCTAAGGGCATCGTCTGTCCTACGGGTTTAACTCTATCAAAAATTTTACACAACAGGTTCTGGCCAATACTAGCTAATTCCATTTAGTTATAGAATGGCTACTAGATGGTTGAATGAGCCTTCTCTCACCTAATCCATTCTTAAGATATTCTATCTCTCTATATATCAAGGGATTCTTCCCCCTTTTAAGGCAGGAACCAAAGTCACCCACACCCACACATTCCACTCCCATCCACCACCCTTATTTCCCTCTTATCTTAGCCTCTTGTGGATGAAGGGTCATCCCTGTCTCCTGCCCAATGCCTTAGTCAGAAGCAATGCAGCAAGACACAGCACATCCACAGCAGAACCACTTCATTTACACAGTGACCCTTCCTCTTCGTGTCATATAAAATTCAAGATTCTACCATAAGCCAAACAAATTTGTACAGTATTAGCTAGAACAAAATCTGAGAAGGGCATCATCTGTCCTATGGGTTAAATCCTTTCAAACTTGTTGTACATAACAGGTTCTGGCCAGTGCCAGCCAATTCCATTCATTTATAAGGTGGCCACTAAGTCGATGAACGAGCCATATCTCACTTAACCCCTTCTCATGACATGTTTCACAGACACTTTCTAAAAAATGTAAACTATTTCCCTCAGGAGCCCTTAGAGTTATGAGGTTGTGTATATCTATTTCCAATATGGAACCAACAATGGATACCTCCAAGTGGTCTTGCAAGATTATCAGAAATAAATATTTCCCTGCTATTCATCACTGAAATCTATTAAAAATTTTATCTGGAGGTGCAGTCCTTGACACTTGTTCTCCAGATCAAACCAAAATTTCAACCAACTTTAGCTGCATTTCCTCCTCCTATTCACAAAAGGACAACTGACAAATGGCAAATGCCTCCCTCCCACTACTTTAATTTGGTGACATAGAAAAAGTCCTACACTAATACAACATAAATAATAAGTCAACATTTCTTTCCAGTGACGTATACGGGAAGGCTTGGAAACCACTGCCAGATGCTGTGGTGCTCAAGATTTTTAGTCAGTGAAACTTAAGGCAGCAATTCTTATCCTTCCCAATACCTATAGACATAATACATACCCTGTCCATTGACTAATGTGAAGAGCACTTTATCTTTATCTGGCTTGTCTCCTTTGAGAGTAATGGTAACAGTAGGTTCTGCATTGTTCGGATCCATCACCCGACGAATGGTAACCATCTGGGAACCCTTGTTGTCCTTGCCCATTTTTTCAATACCCTTCAGCAGGTTACTCAAGCCCCCACTCCCAGACACCGTTGACGGTCCCCGGTTCAGTGCTGTAACGGTCTCCCCTCCTTCAACCTTTGGTTCTGGAGTGGCAGTGTTGTTGTTTGTAAATGGTGGACCTATGACTGAGGGAGTCTTGGACTCAGGAGTAGATGCACATGACTGAGTGGTCCTGGTATCAGTAACAGGGAAAGTTGGGGGCTGAGGTTCCTGTCGTGGGGCAAGGCTGGGCACGTGTCGAGCTTGGGGAGGCTGAGAGAATTCCTGAGGAGCAGCTGTGACTGGAGTTTCAGGTTTCTTTTGAAGAGTTACCTGAAAGTAAGACAAAAACCATACACAAAAGTTCTAGTCCTGGGGTATATACATATCAACAGACCTCTTCTCCTTTATAATGGGCGGGGAGCCAAATCACACCTTACACCTATCCCACATCCATCCAGTACCCATTTATTGATTCTTTCTATGATAGCATCTTGCAGATGAAAGGTCATACCTGTCCCCCGCCACACTGATCATGTCAAAGACACTGCTTCCACAGTTGGACCCAATAACTAGAGTTGGTTTGCCCTCCCTACTTCATTATTGGGCGACCCCTTCCTCATTCACTCAAAAAATTATGGAGCAGATTAGAACATATCTTTGGGCAAAATTATTTTTCATTAATTTACAACCATTTTCCTCCCACTTCTACCTACCCTCTTCCATGCCTCTTGCATCTCATGCCAGCACCCCTTTACCCTGTCCACATCCACCTCATTCTTGTTCTTCCTCTCAAGTTCATTCTTCCATTTCTGCTCTCTACACTTTTTTTTTCCTAATCTTCCATTACTCATTCTTTCCAAACCATCTCTACATACTGATTTGCCTTATCCAACAACTCATTCTACTACTGCTTTCAGTCTCACTTCCAAATTTCTCACTGTCTATAGCCATACCACCAACCCTACTTACAGCTGCCCAGGATGTAACACTTCACCCCATACCATACAACACATAATGGAAGACTGCATTATACACAATCATGCACACAAACAACACAATATACACTCTATAAAGGATTTGTGGGAAAACCCAGTTTCGGCTATGGCATTCCTTGGGGAGACGGGACTGCTCGGACAGACAGTCTAGGGCAGTGGTTCTTAACCCCTGGGTCACGACCCAAATTTGGGTCGCCAAGCCATTTTATTGGGTCGCTAAGGGTTTGCAGAAAATAATCATTTTCCCACTACAAATTTATTATAATTATATACTGTAATAATTAAAATACATGATGCCTAGTTTTAGGATTCTAAGCAGACCATGATTAAATAAAAAATAAATAAAACCCGCTTTTAAAAGCATAACCATATTACTTATAAAGACAATTCGTATATCTATGTAGGCTTGGGTCGCGATGCTTGATTTGTGCAAAATTTTGAGTCGCTGCCAAAAAAGGTTAAGAACCACTGGTCTAGGGAATGACAACAACAACAACCCTACTTAGCAAACATTTCATCTTAATATGTTTAGACTCTTCTTCTCTGCCTCCTTCATATTACAAGTCTCTACTCCATACAGTACTGTGGCTACAATCACTCCTGTATATAACTTTCTCTTTGCATTCATCTTCAGATCCCCATAAAGCAATTATGAAAAATTTATCCCTGAAAATATTTAATAACTATTAGAAGGGAGATACAGTAATAGTGGACTTGCTAGTGAGGTTGTTTAATGTGTGTTTACAGGAGTGTAGTGTGCCAGAGGACAGAAGGAGAACTATAGGGACAAATGTGAGTGTAGTAGATTCATAGGGATTAGATTGTTGAGTGTAGTTGGGAGGACTTACGAGAGGGTTTTAATTGGAAGGATTAGGAAAGGAACAGAGGGAGTAATTAGTGAGGAACAGTGTGGGTTTACGGAAGGTAGGGGTTACATGGATTAGATTTTTATAGTAAGAGAGATATATGAGAACGCTGTAGCAAAAGGTAAGGAAGTTTTTATGGGCCTTTATGGATTTGGAAAAGGCTTATGACAGTGTAGACAGGAAGGCACTGTGGGAGGTTTGCAGATATATGGGACTGGGGGGAAAGCTGTTAAGAGCAGTCAAGGAGGGAGTCACAAGGTGTGCAAAGATGGTGTGTGGAGCGAGGACAGGAAAAAATAGAGGGAAGAGTAGTGAGAGGTGGGATGAGAAAGCAAAGAAGGCTGTAGAAGAGAAGCAAGCATTCACAGACTGGTTACAAAATAGGACGAGAGAATTATATGAAAGGTACAAAGAAAAGAAAGGAGAAGTAAAGCATAAGATAAAGGAGGCAAAGAGGAAAGCAGATGTGAAATGGGGTAAGAGTATGACAGAAAAATTTGAAAGAAATAAAAAGATGTTTAAGAAGGAAATTAAGAGAGGAAGATGTGGCAAATCAAGTAGAGAAGAAAAGGTAAAAGGTGCAGATGGAGAGATGAAAATAGAAGAGACAGCAGTAAGAGATAGATGGGTAAAGTATTTTAGGGAGTTACTAAATGTGAAGGGGGATAGGGAAGGAAAGGTAGTTGCAGTGGGAAGCACTAAGAAAATGAGAGTGATGAGTGAGGAGAATGGATGAGAAATAAGGAAAGATGATGTGAAGGCAGTTGTTAAGATACATATATTATATTATATTATATTATATATATATATATATATATATATATATATATATATATATATATATATATATACATATACATATATATATATATATATATATATATATATATATATATATACACCAAGGCCTTTTCCCCCTTTCAAGGGAGATAGCCAAAAAGAAAAAGGCATAAAATCATTCCCACCCATTCCATCACTAAATACACTCCACTCCCCTACACTCTCCCTCTTATCTTAGCACCCTCCTGGATGATGGGTCATCCATGCCCCTTGTCCACTGCCCTGGGTCAGAAGCAGTGTCGCAAGTCACAGCACATCCACAACAAGGCCGCTTCATTAAATCGGCGACCCCCTCTCTGTCCCCCCCATTCATAAAAGAAGACGGGGAGAAATCCCTTTGGGCTGTGTCAAATTTTGCTCACACATACTACCTCACCCCCTCATGCATCACAACATCATTCATATACAACCATTCTCCATTCACCCGAGTTCTGTCCTCTCCCATCCTTCCTCAACAGACATTCCACTCTTCCCCAAAGCCCCCTTCACCCCATCCATCCATCTCATCCTAGGGCATCCCCTCATGTTCACTCCCTCCACATCTGCCTTCCATACCTCTTTTACTAGTCTTTCTTCACTCATTCTTTCCATGTGTCCAAACCATCCTAATACTCTTTCATCAACCCTATCTCCCAACTCCCTTTCCACCCCTGTTCTCCTCCTCACCTCATTTCTCATCTATCCAGCCTAGTAACTCCCATCATACTTCTCAGACACCTCATCTCAAACACATTCAAACTCCTTCTCTCTTCCTCTCTTATGTTCCATGTTTCTGCCCCATACAGTGCTGTTGGCACAATCACTCCTTCATACAGTCTCCTCTTAGCATCCATTTTCGAATGTCTATTCCTCATTACACTCTTTAATCCATCAAGGCATTTACTCGCTTCTCTCAATCTACATTCTACTTCCACCTTCACTCCACCTTTTACTGCCACATTTGCACCCAAATATCTAAAACTATCCACTTCCTCCAGTCACTCTCCCTCAATGCTCACTTCCAGTCCGCTGCCACTTTCACCCTTTGTACATCTCATCACCTTACTTTTACCCACATTTATCTTCAGCTTTCTTCTTTCACACACTCTCCCAAACTCTGTCACCAACTTCCTCAATCCCTCCTCCAATCCTGCTACAAGCGCAGTGTCGTCCACAACAACAGCTGGCTCACCTCCCATTTTTCCCCATTTTCTTTAACCATCTCCAATCCCTGATCCACTACCCTTGCATTTACCTCTCACACTACCCCATCCATGTACAAGTTGAACAGCCAGGGCGACATAACGTATCTTTGACGAAGTCCCACCTTTACCTTGAACCTCTCATTCTCTCCATTTCTAATCCTGACACATGCTCTACTACTCTTGTACAAACTCTTGATAGCTCCTAGAAGCTTTCCTCCTATCCCATATATCCGCAAATCCTCCCACAGTGCCTTCCTGTCTACCCTGTTGTAAGCCTTTTCCAGATCCATAAAAGCCAAAAAAACATTCTTCCCCTTTCCTATAGCTTTCTCACATATCTGTCTTACCACAAAAATCTGATCTACACAACCCCTACCCATCCTAAATCCAAATTGGCACCTAGGTTGGATGGGTGTCATGTAGAATGTCTAAAAAAGAGAGGTATGGTGATGGTAGATTGGCTGATGAGGTTATTTAATGTTTGTTTAACCCCTACAGCATCAGCGGGATACATCGTATACCGCAATTGTTTTATGGATTGAGTGTCAGCGGCATACATTGTATGCTGCAAATTAAAAGATTTGCCAAAAATAGGCATTATGTCAAGGGTCAAATCTGTGGTAATGACCAAGTAGCCTTATCCATTGGCTATAAAAGGCACCTAAATCTTTTTATTTATTGACAAAACTGGTGTGTGGAACAAGAATGACAGGAGGAAATAGAAGGAAGGGTAGTGAATGGTGGGATGAGGAAACAAAGAAGGTTGTAGAAGAGAAGAAGCGAGCTTTCACAGATTGGTTACAAAATAGGACGAGGGAGTCATATGAGAGGTACAAAGAAAAGAAAAGAGAAGTAAAGCAAAAGGTAAAGGAGGCATAGAGGAGAGCAGATGTGAAATGGGGTAAGAGTATGACATAAAATTTTGAAAGTAATAAAAAGATGTTTTGGAAAGAAATTAAGGGAGGAAGAGGAGGCGAATTAAGTAGAGAAGAAAAGGTAAAAGCTACAGATGGAGAGAGGACAATGGAAAAGATGGCAGTAAGAGGAAGATGGGCAGAATATTTTAGGGAGTTGCTAAATGTGAAGGAGGATAGGGAGGGAAAGATAGCTGCAGTGGGAAATGCTAAGAAAATGACCTTGATGAGTGAGGAAAATGGAGGAAAAATTAGGAAGGATGAAGTGAAGGCAGTTGTTAAGATGATGAAAGCAGGTAAGGCACCTGGTCTGGATGGATGCCATGCAGAATGTCTAAAAAAAGGAGGTACAGTGATGGTGGACTGGCTGGTGAGGTTATTTAATGTTTGCTGGAGAGAGGGTAGAGTGCCAGAGGACTGGAGGAGTGCCTGTATAGTTCCACTTTACAAGGGAAAAGGGGACAAGTGTGAATGTAGTAGTTTCAGAGGGATTAGCTTGTTAAGTGCAGTTGGGAAAGCTTATGGATCTTGATTGAGAGGATTAGGAGAGGAACAGAGGGAGTAATTGGTGAGGAACAGTGTGGATTTAGGACGGGTAGAGGTTGTGTAGATCAGATCTTTGTGGTAAGACAGATATGTGAGAAAGCTATAGGAAAGGGAAGGATGTTTTTTGGGCTTTTATGGATCTGGAAAAGGCTTACGATAGGGTAGACAGAAAGGCACTGTGGGAGGTTATGCAGATATACGAGATAGGAGGAAAGCTTCTAGGAGCTGTCAAGAGTTTTTATGAGAGTAGTAGAGCTTGTGTCAGGATTAGAAATGGAGAGAGTGAGTGGTTCAAGGTAAAGGTGAGACTTCGTCAAGGATGCGTTATGTCGCCCTGGCTGTTCAACTAATACATGGATGGGGTAGTGAAAGAAGTAAATGCAAGGGTAGTGGGTAAGGGATTGGAGATGGTTAAAGAAAATGGGGAAAAGTGGGAGGTGAGCCAGCTGTTGTTTGCAGACGACACTGCACTTGTGGCAGGATCGAAGGAGGGATTGAGGAAGTTGGTGACAGAGTTTGGGAGAGTATGTGATAGGAGAAAGCTAAAGATAAATGTGGATAAAAGTAAGGTGATGAGATGTACAAGGGGTGAAAGTGGCAGTAGACTGGAAGTGAGCATTAAGGGAGAGCGACTGGTGGAGGTGGATAGTTTTAGATACTTGGGTGCAAATGTGGCAGGAAAAGGTGGAGTAAAGGTGGAGGTAGAATGTAGATTGAGAGAAGCAAGTAAATGCCTTGGTGGATTAAAGAGTGTAATGAGGAATAGACATTTGGGAATGGATGCTAAGAGGAGACTTTATGAAGGAGTGATTGTGCCAACAGCACTGTATGGGGCAGAAACATGGAATATAAGAGAGGAGGAGAGAAGGAGTTTGAATGTGTTTGAGATGAGGTGTCTGAGAAGTATGATGGGGGTTACTAGGCTAGATAGAGTGAGAAATGAGGAGGTGAGGAGGAGAACAGGGGTGGAAAGGGAGTTGGGAGATAGGGTTGATGAAAGAGTATTAGGATGGTTTGGACACATGGAAAGAATGAGTGAAGAAAGACTAGTAAAAGAGGTATGGAAGGCAGATGTGGAGGGAGTAAACATGAGGGGATGTCCTAGGATGAGATGGATGGATGGGGTGAAGGGGGCTTTGGGGAAGAATGGAATGTCTGTTGAGGAAGGATGGGAGAGGACAGAAGACAGGGGTGAATGGAGAATGGTTGTATATGGATGATGTTGTGATGCATGAGGTGGAATGGGTGGGGGATAGGGGTGAGGTAGTATGTGTGAGCAAATTTTGACACAGCCTGAAGGGACTTCTCCCCGTCTTCTCCTCTTATGCAAGGGGGACGGAGAGGGGGGGTTCGCCGATTTAATGAAGAGGCCTTACTCTGGATGTGCTGTGACTTGTGACACTGCCTCTGACCCAGGGCAGTGGACAAGGTGCAGGGATGATCCGTCATCCAGGAGGTGCTAAGATAAGAGGGAGAGTGTAGGGGAGTGGAGTGTATTTAGGGATGGAATGGGTGGGAATGATTTTATACCTTTTTCTTTTTGGCTACCTCCCATGAAAGGGGGAAAAAGCCTTGGTATATGTATGTATGTATGTACATCTACAGCAAGGCCACCTCACTTAATTGGTGACCCACCCTCTCCAACCCCTCATGTGGAAAATAGAAAAGACGGGGAGAAATCTCTTCATACATATACCAAGGGTTTTTTCCCCCTTACAAAGGAGGTGGCCAAATTCAAAGGCATAATTCCACTCCCACCCATTTCATCCCCAAATACTCTACTCCCATTCACTATCCCTCCCTCCCTTTTTTCTTGGCTCCTCCTGGATGAAGGGTAATCATCTGTATCTTGCCCAGTGCCCTGGGTCAGAAGTAGCACAGCAGAACACAACACATCCACAGCAAGGTCACTTCATTTAATTGGTGACTCTCTCTTTGCTTATAATAAAAAAGTTCATTTCAATTCCTTTTTCTTAGGATGACTTTCAGCCTTACCTGTGACGGAGCTTTATGCCTTGCAGTTTGTTGTCCTGGCTTCACTACAGTAATGGTAACATCTGGAGCCCTTCGTCTCAACTCAGCTAAAGGCCCATCTTCCTCTTCTTCATCTTCCTCATCATCTCCATCATCTTCATCCTCTTCTCCACATTCACCTTCTATGTTCTTCTGCCTCTTTGCCATCTACATCATGAGAAACAGAGAAAATATTACACTTTACAATTTACCTAAAATGCAGAATATTTACAAAACTTTATCTATGTATATTCGATCTTACTGCAGGATATATGAAGTTCTTATGCTTCTTTGCCATCTCATGAGAAACATACCAAACATTACACTTTACATTGAAGTTAAAATGTGGAACATTTACAAAATTCATCATATACATATAATAACTACAATAATTGCTGCTTCAAGTTTCACTGACTGCAAACATGCACCCCTACCATGGCTGGTAACATTCTCAGACCCACCCACATATCTCTCTGGGAGGAAACTTTGGACCATTGTCTGTGATGTATTAATGTGGAACTGTTTCTATGTCATTTGTTCAAAGTAGTACGATGATAGGGACAGTTACAAGTTATCAGCTCTCCATATGTGAAAAAGTAAAAGATATAGCTGAAGATGATGGAGAGAGATCTTAGGCCTAATCCAGAGACCAAATGTCAGCCCCTCAGAGCTGCATTTCTTGACAGAGGTGAAAAGGTTGACAGATTTTGGAAATGGACTGTTCTCCACCCAACCCACTGCTTGGATCAAGCAAACCAGAAAGACAGAGTACCTCCACGGCAGAGCATGACAGCTGAAGCTGGTTTACCCCCTCTACTTTATCTATATGGAAATATTCTCTACTCATCCACTCAATGTAATTAAAGAAGACAAGGAGAATCTCTTCAGGCTGTGTCAATATATCATCCATTCACATCCATTCTCCACTCAGGCTGTGGTTGGGAAGGTGGGAGTGAGCTTATTGGAGGGCAGGTAGAACATGTCCAAGTGTTTGTGTAATTGTTTGTGTCTACAAGTGTTGTACAAGTGACGTGGTCCCAGTTTATGCATATGTTGCAGGAGACGAGACTGCTCGGACAAACAGTCTAGGGAACGACAACAACAACAACAACAAGTCTCCACTCACACCAATCTCTTGCCCTCTCCCTTCCCTGCTCAACATTCTCCTTTTACCCATCTCATTTTTGGTCTTCCACTCAAGTTCACTCCATCCACCTCTGTTTTCTCCAGCCTTTTTATTAGTCTTTCTTCAGTTATTCTTTCCATGTGCCAGCTCCCTTTCCACTGCCACTCTCCACCACACCTCCAAATTTCTCTATCCATCCTCATAACTCCCACCATACTTCTCAAACACATTTAAATTTCTTCTTTCTGCTTCCATTACATTCCAAGTCTCTGTCCCATAAAATGTCACAGGCACAGTCACCCCTTTATACAATATTCTTTTTGTGTCCCTCCCAGATACCTATTTTTTCATAATACTTTTCATTTCTCTAATATATTCATTTGCTTCCTTCAGTACAGATTACCTCTACCCTAGGTCCTCCATTTCCTGCTACATGTGCCTCTAAATACTTAAAATTATCCACTTCCTTCAGCCTCCCTCATTTCATACTTATATAAACGATCTATCTATATACCATGGGCCTTTTCCACCTTTGAAGGGAGGTAGTCAGCCAAGGCACACACCCACTCTCAACCATTCCACTTCTATTAACCACCAATCTTATCTTGGCAATGATGTAAAATATGCTATAAAACAGAAACCTATAATGTAGATGTTGTTGTTCCTTAGACTGTTTCACTAAGCAATCCCATCTCCCTGAGGAACTCTATGGCTGGAATGGCGTTTTCCCATAAGTCCCTTATAGAGCATATATTGTGTTGTTAAGTGTGCATGATTGTGTACTATGCAGCCTTCTGTAATGTTAAGTATGGAGTGAAGTGTTACATTCTGGATAGTCATCTGTGATGTGGTCATCCAGCTTCTTCTGGTAACTTAAAAGGGCTGGATAGTGACCACACTGTAGTCTGACCAGGTGGACTCTGTCCTATAACTTAGCTGAATATTCATGCACAAATTACACGTCTTACAATGTACCTTCTTCATACGTTGTCTTGCTTTCTTGGCTGCTTTCTTCGCATGTTTTGCCTCATCAATATGATTGCCCTCAATGTAGTCCATTATCGTTTCGATGTTCTGCCGACCAATGTGTGTCCGACTTGCATCAGCACACGAGTCTTTGGTTGTTGACTGATGTACTGCTGTGGTAGTTGTAGTTGATGAGCAGTTGGAAGTATGAGCTGATGAGGCACTGCTGGAGCGAGCTTTCTTCTTTCGAGACAAAATTTGAAGTAAACGATCCCGTCGATCACTGTACCGTTGACGACCTCCTCCCTATGGATATTAAAAAAAAAAAAAATTCTACATGGAATCATTGAAACATTATATTCCTGAGGGCAATAATCAGTCAAATTACAAAACCTCTATATGATATCTCTACTAGTGTATACATACATATAAACCAAAGGGCTTTTCCTCCTAATATGGAAAGGAGTAGTGGGGGTTTGACTTTTTTTTTTAAGTGGGTGGGGTGTTGTTTTGCCATATAAAGATATGGTATGGATAAACCAGCTCTACAGTCGATCCCTGCTGTGGAAATCCTGTGCTTCACTGCATTGTTTAAGTGAAGAAGGATGACCCTTCATCTATGAAGTGGGAAGATAAGATAGGATGATGGGTGACGAATGAGGTTGGATGAGTGTGGGATGGGCATATACTTTGACTTGGTCACTCTCCTTATAATGAAGAAAAGCCACTGCCCCATCCTCCTTTTTTTAACCCCTTCACTCCGGGCCAAAATCTCGCAAGCAGTATTAGCTGCCAGACGTGCAATGTTGCGTCATAATACTTGCATTATAAAAAATAAAGTTACCGCTGTATTTAGCTCGTTCTCTTTCACCCATCAATTTTGATAACCATAGAAAATATGATGAAGCCAGTTTACAGAGTATGGGGGTCATGCAGGTACAACTACAATAAATATAATCAAGGTGCCGACATTGGCATCCTCGCATACCCACTTACTCTTCATGATGCCTATGTAGGCGTCATCGTATCAAAGGGATTAAGGTAGGTGGGACGGAGTCAAAACATACACCTATCTAAAACTCACTCATCTCCTCTCCCATCATAGCACCTTATGTATCAAGGGGCATCCCTGTCCCCTGCCGTATTGCTTGGGTCAAAGGCAATGCAGTAAAATACAGAACCTCCACAGGAAGGCCTAACAGCCACAGCTGGTGTACCCCACTGCTTCATTATATGGTGAACACCTCCCACTCAACCACAAAAAATCAATAATGTAGCCACCATTTTCAGATAGTTAATGGAATATCAATGGCAAAACACAATAAGGGATGGTAAGTGATCAAATAAATTCTTTGGAGTATTTAAATGAATTTCATAAACATGCTTTCATGACAGAAATATAGCTATCTTGACTATGATGTCAATTTGTACCATGCCAAAACCTTATTGTATAACATAAAAAATCTAACTTCAATTACAAAGCGCATCAATACAATTTATCTATCTACTTATATATAGGCTTTTTCATCCTTATATGGGAGGTAGCCAAGCAATACATACACCCACCCCCACCCCTCCCACTAGTCATTTATTTCCCTTTCATCTTAGCTCTTTGTAGATGAAGGGTCATCCCTGTCCCTTGCCCACTGCATGGGTCAGAAGCAATGCAGCGAGACACAACACATCCAGTCACTTCATTTACATGGCAACCCTCCCTCCTATCTTTGCAAGTTGACAGCCATAATGATAAGTTATGAATCTCAACTCATTCTAACACTGATGCAATATTAAACACAAGGGATGTTCAATAAATATACCAAACTCTAGTTCTGTAAAAACTCAAACCAGAGGGTCAATCCCTTTGAAGTCCAAGACCAAGTTATGGATTTTGTCAAAGCCCAAAAACCAGTGAATAGAGGTATCAATACAGCCCACACCTGAGAAACATGCAACCAAAAGTAACATCACAGCACACAACTGATGATGATGATTCAGTTTAATGTCGCAAACTCCCTCTATCAGGAGGCTAGGATGATGCCTGTTACAGTGGACTTTGTAGCATGGAATTTTATGAACTATGCCCTTGGTCCAACTTGCTGGCAGCACAGTTTAAATTGCTGTCACTTCGATCTCCATTGCAAGTACATACATACATATACCAAAGTCTTTTTCCCCCTTACAAGGGAGGTAGCCAAAAAAGAAAAAGGCATAAAAACCATTCCCACCCATTCCATCCCTAAATACACTCCACTCCCCTCCACCCTCTACTCTCCCTCTTATCTTGGCACCTCCTGGATGACGGGTCATCCCTGCATCTTGCAAGTAGTGACACATTAACCTGCTTGCCCAGCAAGCACACAACTACCACACTTATACATACTCCAAGCCCTTAAGATGTGAACACAAATGCACATTAGTGCCATGGCCCACCTGGTTGTGCTGCATCATATGACAGTAACAACAGTCACAGTGGTTGTCCTGTTGCGTGGATGACACTGTTGTAGATGTGTCACTCTCCTCCCCACTGCTGAACTCATCCACCCTGCTACTCCACTCATCCACTCGACTACTTTCACTATCTCCATCACCTAAAGTTTAGAATGAAATGACATTACAGTATTTTTTGTCAAATATGTACAGTACCCACATATATTTACTTCAATTTCTTTTGATTGTGAAGGAAAAGAACATTATTGTTCAATGAAAATAAGAATAAATCCTTAAAATGTATGAAAATGTGACACCCGTGTCACATAACAAGAATGTGAAGAATGAAGGAGAAAGAGTGAGTAATGAGACATCTAGTAAAAAAAATTGTAATTGCTCTAAATAAAAATAATTATTGGTATGTTAAAGCAGTAGTAACAAAATCAAGTCTGGCAATGCTGATCCAAAGGTGACTTGTTGATATGAAATATGTCATAAAAAAAATTCTAGCTTAACTTTTTCTATATCACAAACTAAATATAAATTACTCCTTACTGTCTCTGCTAGTGGACCGATCAAGGTGTTGTGTACGAAGTTTTCGCGAGGAGACATGACCATTTACACAACCAGCTGTTGGAAGTAAATAAAATCCTTATACATACATACGTGAATGTGATTCTTTTTACAACACTGCACAGGGTGCAGACTTTGAATTTGGAGGAGGCAGAAAGGAGGATTGTAAGTGTATTTGAGATGAAGTCTTACAGAAGTGTGGTGGATATAACAGTACTTAAAGGAAAAAACATAAATTACATGCAAATTAATTGTTACATACTTCCTCTTGCAGGTGATGCTCCATTGGCATTGTGGGTTCTTGTGTGCGTAATAACACTTGTGGTATTGACTGCTTGGCCTTGCTGGGTGTCTATGACCTTTGTAGATGTCACATGTCCAGTTTGAACTACCCCTTGATCCAGTGAAGTATGCGTAACCTTATTAGCAAGACACCCTGTCTGATTCTTGGCATGTGAGCTTTGCGAAGTACGGTGTGCACACTTAGTGTGAACATGGCCCCCGTGGTTATGAGCAGGATGAGGGGGTAAAGGTGCAGTCATCTGCGGAACAATACTGGTCCCTCCATTTGACACACCTTGTGGGAGTACAGTTGGAACCTGACTTAACGAGGACAGAGGCTGTGGAATGTGGGAGGGAGCACTGTGACACGAGTCAGAGGAACTTCCCACTTCTCCCTGAATGTGAGACTGACACGCGGAAATGGCCGTGTTAGAAGTCATCTGTAGGGCAGTTGGATAGGACTGGGTCATGAAGTGGGGCAGTGATGGACTCGCTGAAGAATAGGGCAAAAATGGCAGGCTGATGGAGGAAGTAGCACTGTCAACGAGGTTATGGGTGTAGGATGGACGCGTGGTGCTGATCCTCAGGGTTTCCACACCACTAACCAAACTCGAAGGATCACTTCTGAAATGAAGAACAAAACATCAGTTGTCACAAAGGTATTGGTTTATCACACCTAAACATTTTCCAATGTCAATTTACTTTCTAATCAAGTTCACAAGGAGAGACAGGACTCTTAGCATCCGTTTCTGAATGTCTATTTCTCATTACACTTTTTAATTCTCCTAGACACTTACTTGCTTCTCTCAATCTACAATCTACCTCCACCTCCACTCCTCCCTTTCCTGCCATATGCAACCCCAAGTACCTAATGCTATCCATTTCCTCCAGCCTCGCTCGTTTAAGACTCACTTCAAAATTATTGCCATCCTCTCCCCTTGTACATCTCATCACTTTACTTTTTTAACATCTATCTCAGGACCACATTTTGTGGGGACTCATTGCTGGTCCCACCCATGTATTGTGGTCATTGGTATCATGCATTAACAGGATACCACTGTACCTCTTTTTATTACCAACTGTATGTAATTTTAATCCATTCTGATACCTATGATAACATCTGACATATGTCAGATCAAAACCGATGAAGTATATGGTAGGGATGAAAATCAGGTACGTGACAATGACTAACTACTATGAGTCAGGTACAAATCTCCGAGGTCCATGATACAGACAGGGTATAATTAGGTGTTTGGCAATGATTAAACTACTATCTACCTATCTAATTTTAACTATCTATATACCAAGATATAGAAATATAGTTACAGTTAGAATGTTTTGATTAGGTTTATGATTTAGTCATACTGTTGTTGTTATTGTTGTTGTCGTTCCCTAGACTGTCTGTCCGAGCAGTCCCGTCTCCCCAAGGAAGGCCACAGCCGAAACTGGGTTTTCCCACAAATCCTTTATAGAGTGTATGTTGTGTTGTTTGCGTGCATGATTGTGTATAATGCAGTCTTCCATTATGTGTTGTATGGTATGGGGTGAAGTGTTACATCCTGGGCAGCTGTTCACAACACGGTCGTCCAGCCTCTTCTGGTAGCTTAGAAGTGCTGGGTGGTGACCGCATCGCAGTCTGGCCAATTGGACTCTGTCCTTTCGTGGGAGAGAGGATTCAGAAGGGTGGATATCAGGGGGTCTGGCATGCAGCAGTGTGTTGTCTTTCAGTGTGTTAATGGAGCGGTGAGTGATATGATTATGAATATGTTTCCGGAGGCTGGTATTTGGTGGTTGTGGAGGAAGAGAAGAGAGTATCTGTGCGTAATAAAGGTCTTTGGGTGTAGTTTATTGTTTCTTGGTGTGTGTGGGTGTTCTGCTATGTAGTGTAGCGGGTGTGATGTGTTTGTGGTGGCTGCAGCAAGTGTTTGTGTGCCTCTCATGTCGAGGTGGTCCTTGACTTTGAGGACTTTTGTTTCATGGTGTAAATGGTCTGTAGGTGTTGTATTTGTGCAGCCTGTAATTGTTTTTAGGGCTTTGTTTTGTATGATTTGAAGGGTGTTGTGGTGTGTCTCACTGAGATAAGGATCCAATGCAGGACTTGCATAATTCATCACGGAGCGTATGCATTGTTTGTATACTGTAATATTAGTTTTTGTTTTGTCCAAATGTTGTTCCAGTGATTGACTTAAGTGCATTAAGTCTAGGTGTGCATTTGTTTTTTATGTTTGTGAGGTGTTGTTTGAAAGACATGGATGTATCGTATGTTACACCAAGAATTTTCGGTGTGTTTGTGTGTGGTATTAGAGTGTTGTTGATGTAGAGATGAGGTATGTATTTGTGTTCTTTTGTCCAGTTGGTGAGAAGTATTGCTGTAGATTTGGTTGGAGCTATTTTGAGTCTGTTTGTGATGAACCATGTGTTGAGTGTGTCAAGGTAAGGCTGGATTATTTCTGCAGCTTTGTCTGTGTTACGATGTGTGCATGTGATTGTTATGTCGTCTGCGTATGAAGAGATTTGTATTTCTGAGGTGTCTGGTGTGGGTAAGTCATGCATGTATAGATTAAATAATGTGGGGGATAGAACTGAGCCCTGTGGTACTCCGTTCTTAATGTTTCTGATGTGCGATGATTGGCCATTATATGACACATGAGCATTCCTGCCTGCCAGATAATTGGCCAGCCATCTTTTGGTGTTATTGTGCATGTCTGTGTTATATATTTTATTTGTTAGGTTGTGGCGGGGGATAGCATCAAAAGCTTTACTAATGTCCAATGTTATAAGAAGTGTTCTGTGGTGGGGCCTATCTGAATTGATGCCATCTAAAATTCTTTGTGTGAGGTTTGTCATACTGTAGTTGAGAGTGGAGGATAGGTGGAGAAAAAGAAAAAGGGCAGGAGGTGGAGAGGTACATAAAGTAAACATTTTAAATGAGAAAGAAAAAGAACAGAGGTACCAGAAAAAGCTGTGATGTGTGGGAAGTGGTAAAGCATAGAACAGAGGTGGGAGTGTCTTGCAACACTGCCTCTGACCCAGGGCAGTGGACAAGGTGCAGGGATGACCCGTCATCCAGGAGGTGCTAAGATAAGAGGGAGGGTGGAGGGGAGTGGAGTGTATTTAGGGATAGAATGGGTGGGAATGGTTTTATGCCTTTTTCTTTTTGGCTACCTCCCTTGCAAGGGGAAAAAAGCCTTGGTATATGTATGTATGTATGTATGTATGTAAGTGACAAGGTGTGCAAAAGATACTCTTTCTCCAGCTATCCTCCTCTCTCAACTACAATATGACTAAATCATAAAGCTAATAAAAAATATTCTAACTTTAACAAGAGCCATTATACACTTACAAATGAGGAGCTAGCTGACTGTCAGACCCAGCTATGTTGTGAGACCCAGGAGGAGTTAGAGTATCTCCGTAGACCATCTCCCACTCCTTCATGAGCTGCTCAGTAAGAAGATCTGTGCCCTGCAGGGGAAGGAAAAGTTTGTGTTAGTAAGAAGACCCTCGTCTAAAACACAAAAAAAGGGCAATTTTTTTTTGCAAAATGTGGTACAGGTATGTCATATCCAAGCAACGTGTTTGGATTTCTTATCACTCCCTGAACATATCGTCACTTTAACCTCTTCAAAATGAGTAAAATTCTTGCAGGCAGCACCAGATGCCTGATGTACTATGATTCAATGATGTATTGCAATACTTGTGTTATAAAATATAAAGTTATTGCAAATTCACTTCTTCTCTTTCACTCTCAATAATAAACACAGAAAATGCAATCAAGCTAGTTCACAGAATTCGGAGGTCACTCAGTTACAACTACAAAATAAACATAATCAGGATGCCAACGCCGACATCCTTGTTTACCAAATCATGCCTCATGACGCCTACATAGGCATCATCACATGGAAGAGGTTAATCTTGTCCACATTTGCTCTCAACTTTCTCTTCTCTTCCACCCTTCCAAATGCAATCAACATCTGTTTCCTGCTTCAGTCTTATCTCAGAATCAGCCACTTAGTGTCATCTGGAAATGAATGACTCACCTCCCAGATTTCTCCATCCTCAGCCCAAACCCCTGCTTAGCATTTCCACACTTACCTCCCTTACCACCCCATCCACATACACAATGAACAACCTAGCAACATTACACAATCTCAATGCAAGCCTATACTCATCACACTTTCTATTCCTAACCATTATTCATGCCTTACTACATATATACATATACCAAAGGCTTTTTCCCCCTTACACAGGGGGTAGCCAAAAAAAAATAAAAAAAGGCATAGAAATTACTCCCACCCATTTCATTTCCCATATTTTTCACTCCCCTCCACCCTCCTATCTTAGCACCTCCTGGATGACGGGTCGTCCCTGCATCCTGTCCACTGCCTTCACGCCATACTACATACATACATATACCAAGGCTTTTTCCCCCCTTACAAGGGAGGTAGCCAAAAAGGAAAAGACATAAAATCACTCCACCCATTCCATCCCTGAATACACTCCACACCCCTCCACCCTCCCTCTCATCTTAGCACCTCCCGGATGACGGGTCATCCCTGCACCCCTGTCCACTGCCCTGGGTCAGAAGCAGTGTCGCAGGACACAGCACATCCACAGCAAGGCCGCTTCATTAAATCGGCAACCCCCCCTCTCCATCCCCCCATGCATAAAGGAGAAGACGGGGAGAAATCCCTTCGGGCTGCATCAAAAATTTGCTCACACATACTACCTCACCCCCCATCCCCCCACCCATTCCACCCCATGCATCACATCATTCATATACAACCATTCTCCATTCACCCCTGTCTTCTGTCCTCTCCCGTCCTTCCTCAACAGACATTCCCCTCTTCCCCAAAGCCCCCTTCACCCCATTCATCCACCTCATCCTAGGACGTCCCTTCATGTTCACTCCCTCCACATCTGCCTTCCATACCTCTTTTACTAGTCTTTCTTCACTCATTCTTTCCATGTGTCCAAATCATCCTAATACTCTTTTATCAACCCTATCTCCCAACTCCCTTTCCACCCCTGTTCTCCTCCTCACCTCCTCATTTCTCACTCTATCTAGCCTAGTAACCCCCATCATACTTCTCAGACACCTATCTCAAACACATTCAAACTCCTTCTCTCTTCCTCTCTTGTTCCATGTTTCTGCCCCATACAGTGCTGTTGGCACAATCACTCCTTCATACAGTCTCCTCTTTGCATCCATTCCCAAATGTCTATTCCTCATTACACTCTTCAATCCACCAAGGCATTTACTCGCTTCTCTCAATCTACATTCTACCTCCACCTTCACTCCACCTTTTCCTGCCACATTTGCACCCAAGTATCTAAAACTATCCACTTCCTCCAGTCACTCTCCCTTTATGCTCACTTCCAGATTACTGCCACTTTCACCCCTTGTACATCTCATCACCTTACTTTTACCCACATTTATCTTCAGCTTTCTTCTATCACATACTCTCCCAAACTCTGTTACCAACTTCCTCAATCCCTCCTCAGATCCTGCCACAAGCGCAGTGTTGTCTGCAAACAATAGCTGGCTCACCTCCCACTTTTCTCCATTTTCTTTAACCATCTCCAATCCCTGACCCACTACCCTTGCATTTACCTCTTGCACTACCCCATCCATGTATAAATTGAACAGCCAGGGCGACATAACGCATCCTTGACGAAGTCCCACCTTTACCTCAAACCACTCACTCTCTCCATTTCTAATCCTGACACAAGCTCTACTACTCTCATAAAAACTCTTGACAGCACCTAGAAGCTTTCCTCCTATCCCGTATATCTGCAAAACCTCCCACAGTGCCTTTCTGTCTACCCTGTCGTAAGCCTTTTCCAGGTCCATAAAGGCCCAAAAAACATCCTTACCACTCATGTAAAAACCTCTGAGAGTGAGTGTATGTCTTGACTTGGCTAACTTCCTTATACAGGAGAAGCCCTTGGTATATAGATAGACAGGTCCCCAACAGATTTCCCCCCTATTACATAACATCTTCCTATCAACTCTATCACATGGCTTCTCCAAGTCCATGAGAGCCCAAAATACATCCTTACCTTTGGCCTATTACTTCTCACATACCTGTAATACCACAAACATTTGATCTATACACCCTCTTTCTCTCCTATACCCCCTCTGTTCTTCCCCAATGATTCCCTCTTTTCCCCTCTTGGCTACCTACCTTACAAGGGAGAAGAAGCCTTTGGTATATAGATAATAAATAGGTCCCCTCCACCTCTCAACCAACACCTGCCCATATAACTTACCAACTACACTCAACTGACTGATTCATTTAAACTACATTTGTACTACCATCCACAAGTACATTTCCTTCCCTTAGACATTCATTAAATAATATCAGCAACCATTCCACTATAACTACTTCATCCTTTGTGAGACATTCCTCATGACAACCCTCCAATCCAGGTTCCTTTCCAGCTTTCATCTCCTTCAAGTAACAATGCTTGTATTTACCTAGTTGTATTTTATGGGACAGGAGCTATGTTTGTTGTGACCCGTTTTCATATCTCTCCACATCCAGATTATTATTGAACTCGTGTATAGTTCTGGCTTTCACTGTTTAGTTTGTTCCAGACATCGATTACTCTGTGTGGGAAACTGTTCTATTTCAGGTCTCTTCTGTAACTGTCCTTCTTTAGCTTCTTATCGTGTCCTCTTGTTTCTCTCTTGTCCCATTTCAATAGGTCATCTCTATCGAGAACTTCCATCCCTTTCATAATTCTGAAGATGGTCAACAAGTCACCTCTTTCCCTTCTCTGCTCCAATGTTGACAGCTGTAATTTCTCCAATCTTTGTTTATATGTCAAATTTGATAGTGTGGGTGCCATCTTTGTCACTGCTCTTTGGATTCTTTCTAATTTCTTTGTGTTTTTCTTTGTGCTTGGTGCCCACATTGATATAGCATATTCTACTTTCGGTCATATCAATGCATCTTAATAAGTTGTAAGTCTCTCCGAATAATTTATTTACATGTTTGTCAGGTGTCAAGTCACTTGAGATGATTACTCCTAGGTCCCTCTCTGAGTTTACTTTCTTTACTTCTTTGTTTCCAATCATATATTTTCCCAAAACTATTTTTACCTCTTCCAAATTCCATTATGTTACATTTCTTGATGTTTAAGTTCATCTCGTATTTCTGGCTCCATTCCCATACTTTATCCAGGTCATCTTGTAGCAATCTGCAATCTTCTTTTTTCACTCTCTTGAGTAATTTGGCATCATCGGCAAAAAAATTTATGTAACAATTTACTCATTCATCCATGTCATTTATGTATATGGCAAACATTAAAGGAGCCAAAACAGAGCCTTGTGGGATGCCACTTTTTACATTTCCCCATTTCGAACTTATGTCTCGAAGTACCACTCTCATTTTTCTCCCAGTTAAGAAGTCCTTCACCTATTCCAATAGTTTACCTTGAATTCCTCCTATTTTTTCAATTCTACTTATTAATTGTGAAGGAGGATAGGGAGGGAAAGATAGCTGCAGTGGGAAATGCTAAGAAAATTACCGTGATGAGTGAGGAAAATGGAGGAGAAATAAGGAAGGACGAGGTGAGGGCAGTTGTTAAGATGATGAAAGCAGGTAAGGTACCTGGTCTGGATGGATGTCATGCAGAATGTCTAAAAAAAGGAGGTACAGTGATGGTGGACTGGCTGGTGAGGTTATTTAATGTTTGCTGGAGAGAGGGTACAGTGCTGGAAGACTGGAGGAGTGCCTGTATAGTTCCTCTTTACAAGGGAAAAGGGGACAAGTGTGAATGCAGTGGTTTCAGAGGAATTAGCTTGTTAAGTGTAGTTGGGAAGGCTTATGGGAGGATCTTGATTGAGAGGATTAGGAGAGGAACAGAGGGAGTAATTGGTGAGGAACAGTGTGGATTTAGGACGGGTAGAGGTTGTGTAGATCAGATCTTTGTGGTAAGACAGATATGTGAGAAAGCTATAGGAAAGGGGAAGGATGTTTTTTGGGTTTTTATGGATCTGGAAAAGGCTTACGATAGGGTAGACAGAAAGGCACTGTGGGAGGTTATGCAGATATACGGGATAGGAGGAAAGCTTCTGGGAGCTGTCAAGAGTTTTTATGAGAGTAGTAGAGCTTGTGTCAGGATTAGAAATGGAGAGAGTGAGTGGTTCGAGGTAAAGGTGGGACTTCGTCAGGGATGTGTTATGTCGCCCTGGCTGTTCAACTTATACATGGAAGGGGGAGTGCGAGAGGTAAATGCAAGGGTAGTGGGCAAGGGATTGGAGATGGTTAAAGAAAATGGAGAAAAGTGGGAGGTGAGCCAGCTGTTGTTTGCGGACGACACTGCGCTTGTGGCAGGATCGGAGGAGGGATTGAGGAAGTTGGTGACAGAGTTTGGGAGAGTATGTGATAGAAGAAAGCTAAAGATAAATGTGGGTAAAAGTAAGGTGATGAGATGTACAAGGGGTGAAAGTAGCAGTAATCTGGAAGTGAGCATTAAGGGAGAGTGACTTGAGGAAGTGGATAGTTTTAGATACTTGGGTGCAAATGTGGCAGGAAAAGGTGGAGTGAAGGTGGAGGTAGAATGTAAATTGAGAGAAGCGAGTAAATGCCTTGGTGGATTAAAGAGTGTAATGAGGAATAGACATTTGGGAATGGATGCTAAGAGGAGACTGTATAAAGGGGTGATAGTGCCAACAGCACTGTATGGGGCAGAAACATGGAACATAAGAGAGGGAGAAGGAGTTTGAATGTGTTTGAGATGAAGTGTCTGAGAAGTATGATGCGGGTTACTAGGCTAGATAAAGTGAGAAATGAGGAGGGGAACAGGGGTGGAAAGGGAGTTGTTGTCGTTCCCTAGACTGTCTGTCCGAGCAGTCCCGTGGAAAGGGAGTGGGAGATAGGGTTGATGAAAGAATATTAGAATGGTTTGGACACATGGAAAGAATGAGTGAAGAAAGACTAGTAAAAGAGGTATGGAAGGCAGATGTGGAGGGAGTGAACATGAGGGGATGTCCTAGGATGAGGTGGATGGATGGGGTGAAGGGGGCTTTGGGGAAGAGGGGAATGTCTGTTGAGGAAGGACAGGAGAGGACAGAAGACAGGGGTGAATGGAGAATGGTTGTATATGGATGATGTTGTGATGCATGGGGTGGAATGGGTGGGGGGATGGGGGGTGAAGTAGTATGTGTGAGCAAAATTTGACGCAGCCGAAGGGATTTTTCCCCGTCTTCTCCTTTTATGCAATGGGAGGACGGAGAGGGGGGGTCACTGATTTAATGAAGCGGCCTTGCTGTGGATGTGCTGTCTTCCGACACTGCTTCTGACCCAGGGCAGTGGACAAGGTGCAGGGATGACCCGTCATCCAGGAGGTGCTAAGATAGGAGGGAAGGTGGAGGGGTGTGGAGTGTATTCAGGGATGGAATGGGTGTTTCCAAATCAAAGCATACACTTAATTAATAATGCAACATGAAATTTTTTATAAAATATCTATTTACCATGGGCTTTTTCCCCTTTATAAAGAAGGTAGCCAAGTCAAAAGGCACATATCCACTCCCATTCACCACCACTCTTTCCTCTCTCATCTTAGGTCCTTATGGATGGGTCATCCCTGTCTCCCACCCAGTGCTCTAGGTCAGAAGCAATGCAGCAAAACACAGCACATCCACAGCAAGGCCACTTCACTTAATCAGCAACACCCCCCCATGCAGAGAATAGAGAAGACAGAGAGAAATCCCACACACAACCACTTCCTAGTTCCACCCCCCCAACTCCACCCCATCTCCTGCCACCACCTCCTCTCCTTGCATCACAGTATCATCTATACACAGCCATGCTCCACCCACCCCAATCTCCTCCCTTCTCCCTTACTCAAGAGACATTCCCTCTTGCTCAATGCTCCTTTCACACCATCCATAGATCTTATCCTCAGTTGTCCCCTCAAGTTCACTCCACCCACCTCTGCCTTTCACACTTCTTTTACTAATCTTTCTTCACTCATTCTTTCCGTGTGTCCAAATTCATCCCAATACTCTTTCATCAGCCCTATCTGCCATCTTCTTTTCCACCCTTGCTCTCCTCATTTCTCACTCTATCCAACCTTGTAATTCCTACCATACTTTTCAGACATTTCATCTCAAACAGTTAAACTTCTCTCTGCCTCTCTTAAATTCCAAGTCTCTGCCCCAAACAGTGTTTTTGGCACAATCACCCCTTCCTACAATCTCCTCTTTGCATCCATTCCCAAATACCCATTTCTCATGACACTTTTTGAATTCCCCAAGGCACTTACTTGCTTCCCTTAGTCTACAATTTACCTCCACCTCCACTCTTTTTCCTGCCACATGCAACACCAAATATCTAAAGCTATCCACTTCCTCCAGCCTCTCCTTTAAGACTTCCAAATCACTGCCATCCTTTCCCCTAGTAGCCTACATCTTATCACTTTACTGTTACCCACATTTACCCCCAACTTTCAAAATTACCTTAACCCCTTCCATACGGTGCCGCACACGTAGGCGTCATGGACTTAGATCTCGGTGGCAGCAACCAATGCCAGCCGTACGACGTGTCGTAATAATACTCGCATCATAAAATATAGTCACCGCTTATATCGATCGTTCTCTCTTCACCCGTGAATTTTGATAACCATAGAAAATGCGATTACAAAAGAATTAGAAAGAATGTCATTATGGAGGGGCGACTACAATAAATATAATCAAGACGCCGATATGGCAGCCTCGCGAATACACTCGCTCCCCATGACGCCTACGTGTGCGGCCCCGTATGGAAGGGGTTAATCACCTCTCCCACATATCTCAACTTTTCTTTAACAATCTCCAGTCCCTTGCCCACTATCTTCACATTTACCACCCCATCCACATACATATTGAACAACCATGGTGACATGACACATCCCTGATGCAGCCCCACTTTTACCTCAAACCACTCGCTCCCTCCATTCTCAATTCTAACACAACCTCTATTACTTGTAAAAAGTTTTGACTGCCCTTAACAATTTTCCTCCAATTCCATATATTTGAAAAACTTCCCACAGTGCCTTCCTGTCTACCCTGTCATAAGCCTTTTCCAAATCTATAAAGGCTCAAAAAATGCACTTACCTTTTGCTAAAGCTCTCATATATCTGCCTTACCACAAAAATATAATCCAGGTAACCTGTACCTGTCTTAAACCTGCACTGGTCCTCATCAATTATTCTCTCTGTTCCTCTCCTAATCCCTTCAATTAAAACACTCCCATATACTTTCCTAACTACACTCAACAAACTGATCCCTTTAATACTACTACAATCAAAATTTATCCTTTTTTTCCCTTCTAAAGCAGAGCTATACATGCACTGTTCCATACCCAAGGCATACACTTAAATAAAATAAGACAACCTTGAATTCTATCAAATATATTCAACAAATATGAACTAACCAAATATGGATTGCTGCTAAGAGGAGGTTTGTTTAATAGAAGGCTCGGAGCAGACTCCCCTTCCCCCATTGGTCGCCCTGACGGAACTATGTCACTGCCTGGTGGAGTGTTGTGTATGTGTGGATACAGCGACAACTGAGGCTGGGCAAGCGGGGGCAGGGTAGCTCCCCCAGAACTTGGTGGGGGCAGCATCTCTCCTTCTCGCGCCTGTAACATTTAAATAGTTATCATTACTCCAGTGTTAAAACTCAAGCATTTATCACAGTTAAACCCCCAATCTTAAGTATGGATATGGCACTACATGTCTGATCCTTTGTAACCTCTTAATTCAAAATTTCACTCCTACTCTCCTTTTGCCTTTCATAATAGCAAAAAATCTTGGATACCCCAATAATATAATTTATTTGTATATATGAATATAACTTGCACCTACCCCCACCCATACCACTCCCACTTGGTTAATAAACTAAAACACTGACCATTGCAACATGTGTGGCATTACAAAAGTGGCATTCACACGTGGAAGATACACCCGTGGCAGGTGCTGTGTTTGTGGCTAAGGCAGGTGCTGGGTTAGAGGCCAGAATGCAGGTTGAGGTGGATGTGGAAGCGGATGCTCCAGATGACGAAGGCGTGGAGTTGCAGGCATCACAAGGACAAGAGGAGGACAGCAATTCCCCTGAAAAAAAAAAAAATAAATAAATAAATAAAATAATAATAATAATCTTTACAGTCTACAATACTGGAACCATTATAATTTCCTAAAAAAATAAATAAATAAAAATAAATAAATAAGAATAAATAAATAAAATGAATAAATACACAAATAAATAAAACGGGTGACATTTTGATCTTTTATAAGTGTATACATACATGTATACCTTCTTCCCTTTACAAGGAGGGTGGCCAAAGTAAAGCACAAACCAACATTATACAATATTGAATCCCATTTACCCACCCCTCCCATCTAAGCACTTCTTGGATGAAGGGTCATCCCTGTCCCTGTCACAATGCTACAATTTAAGAAAAAACTCAGCAAGGTTAACCTTAGGCCTTTAGCTCTGTCTAATCCAGCATAGTTTCTGAAACTGCTTCTCTCTGAAGTTTCATTTTCCTTTTGGAGTTTTTATTCCCCACAGTAACTTAAAAGCGTCTTTCCCACTGTAGCTATCTTCGCTCAGAGAGTACCAAAAGTTGTAGAAATAAAAACCTTCTCTATGCAGAAAGACAGTACATCCACAGCAAGGCCACTTCGCCTACATGGCAACCCTCACTCCTTCTCCCCTCATGCAGAAAATATAGAAAATGGGGAGCATACCCTTTGGGATGCATCAAATTATCATCCATACATAATCATTCTCCACTCACCCCATCCCCCTACCTTCTCCCTTCCCTACTCAACAGACATTCCTTTCTTGCTCAAAGCCCCTTTTATACTACAAATACATACATACATATACCAAGGCCTTTTCCCCCTTACAAGGGAGGTAGCCAAATAGAAAAAGGCATAAAACCATTCCCACCCATTCCATTCCCTAATACACTCCACTCCCCTCCACCCTCCTTCTCATCTCAGCACCTTGTCCACTGCCCTGGGTCAGAAGCAGTGTCGCAAGTCACAGCACATCCACAGCAGGGCCGCTTCAATAAATTGGCGACCCCCTCTCCCCGTCCTCCCATGCATAAAAGGAGAAGATGGGGAGCAATCCCTTTGGGCTGCGACAAATTTTTCTCACATACTACCTCATCCAACATCCCCCCACCCATTCCACCTCATGCATCACAACATCTTCCATATACAACCATTCTCCATTCACCCGTCTTCTGTCCTCTCCCGTCCTTCCTCAACAGACATTCCCCTCTTCCCCAAAGCCCCCTTCACCCCATCCATCCATCTCATCCTAGGATGCTCCCTCATGTTCACTCCCTCAACATCTGCCTTCCATACCTCTTTTACTAGTCTTTCTTCACTCATTCTTTCCATGTGTCCAAACCATCCTATTATTCTTTCATCAACCCTATCTCCCAGCTCCCTTTCCACCCCTGTTCTCCTCCTCACCTCCTCATTTCTCACTCTACCCAGCCTAGTAACCTCCATCCTTACTTCTCAGACACCTCATCTCAAACACATTCAAACTCCTTCTCTCTTCCTCTCTTATGTTTCATGTTTCTGCCCCATACAGTGCTGCTGGCACAATCATTCCTTCATACAGTCTCCTCATAGCATCTATTCCCAAATGTCTATTCCTCATTACACTTTTTAATCAACCAAGGCATTTACTTGCTTCTCTCAATCTACATTCTACCTCCACCTCCACTCCACCTTTTCCTGCCACATTTGCACCCAAGTATCTAAAACTATCCACTTCCTAGCAAGTCGCTCTCCCTTAACCCCTTCCATACGGTGCCGCACACGTAGGCGTCATGGACTTAGATCTCAGTGGCAGCAGCCAATGCCAGCCGTACGACGTGTCGTAATAATACTCGCATCATAAAATATAGTCACCGCTTATATCGATCGTTCTCTCTTTCACCCGCGAATTTTGAATACCACAGAGAATGGGATTCAGGGCACATTTGAGAGAATGTAAAAACACAGGGGCGACTACAATAAATATAATCAAGACGCCGATATGGCAGCCTCGCGAATACACTCGCTCCCCATGACGCCTACGTGTGCGGCACCGTATGGAAGGGGTTAAGGGGGTTAACTCTCCTTTCGGTGATTCGCTCGATCGGATTACGCATTTCCGGTCCTCCCGACCTAATTTTTTTATGTAAGGCAATGGAAATTTAACACAATGTGCAGGGGAATAGGATACATCTGTGACAGAAATTTCATTGAAATCCATTTGGAAATTTTTACACTACAGACGATTTACTTGCAATTTTGAGTTATTTTTGAAATAACGTTATTTTTCCAAAAGTATGAGGAAAATAATGTTTTGGAAAGAAATTAAGAGAGGAAGAGGAGGCGAATCAAGTAGGGAAGAAAAGGTAAAAGGTACAGATGGAGAGTTGATAATGGAAGAGACGGCAGTGAGGGGAAGATGGGCAGAATATTTTAGGGAGTTGCTGAATGTGAAGGAGGATAGGGAGGGAAAGATAGCTGCAGTGGGAAATACGAAGAAAATGAGAGTGATGAGTGAGGAGAATGGAGGAGAAATAAGGAAGGATGAGGTGAAGGCAGTTGTAAAGATGATGAAAGCAGGTAAGGCACCTGGTCTGGATGGATGTCATGCAGAATGTCTGAAAAAGGGAGGTTCAGTGATGGTGGACTGGTTGGTGAGATTATTTAATGTTTGCTGGAGAGAGGGTAGAGTACCGGAGGACTGGAGTAGTGCCTGTATAGTTCCTCTGTACAAGGGAAAAGGGGACAAGTGTGAATGTAGTAATTTCAGAGGGATTAGCCTGTTGAGTGTAGTAGGGAAGGCTTATGGGAGAATCTTAATTGAGAGGATTAGGAGAGGAACAGAAGGAGTAATTGGTGAGGAACAGTGTGGTTTTAGGACGGGTAGAGGTTGTGTAGATCAGATCTTTGTGGTAAGACAGATATGTGAGAAAGCTATAGGAAAGGGGAAGGATGTTTTTTGGGCTTTTATGGATCTGGAAAAGGCTTATGATAGGGTAGACAGAAAGGCACTGTGGGAGGTTATGCAGATTTATGGGATAGGAGGAAAGCTTTTGGGAGCTGTCAAGAGTTTTTATGTGAGTAGTAGAGCATGTGTTAGGATTGGAAATGGAGAGAGTGAGTGGTTTGAAGTAAAGGTGGGACTTCGTCAAGGATGCGTTATGTCGCCCTGGCTGTTCAACTTATACATGGATGGGGTGGTGCGAGAGGTGAATGCTAGGGTAGTGAGTCAGGGATTGGAGATGGTTAAAGAAAATGGAGAGAAAATTGGGAGGTGAGCCAGCTGTTGTTTGCAGACGACACTGCGCTTGTGGCAGGGTCAGAGGAGGGATTGAGGAAGCTGGTGGCAGAGTTTGGGAGAGTATGTGATAGAAGAAAGCTAAAGATAAATGTGGGTAAAAGTAAGGTGATGAGATGTACAAGGGGTGAAAGTGGCAGTAGACTGGAAGTGAACATTAAGGGAGAGCGACTGGAGGAAGTGGATAGTTTTAGATACTTGGGTGCAAGTGTAGCAGGAAAAGGTGGAGTGAAGGTGGAGGTAGAATGTAGATTGAGAGAAGCGAGTAAATGCCTTGGTGGTTTGAAGAGTGTAATGAGGAATAGACATTTGGGAATGGATGCGAAGAGGAGACTGTATGAAGGAGTGATTGTGCCAACAGCACTGTATGGGGCAGAAACGTGGAACATAAGAGAAGAAGAGAGAAGGAGTTTGAATGTGTTTGAGATGAGGTGTCTGAGAAGTATGGTGGGGGTTACTAGGCTAGATAGAGTGAGAAATGAGGAAGTGAGGAGGAGAACAGGGGTGAAAAAGGATTTGGGAGATAGGGTTGATGAAAGAATATTAGGATGGTTTGGACACATGGAAAGAATGAGTGAAGAAAGACTAGTAAAAGAGGTATGGAAGGCAGATGTTGAGGGAGTGAACATGAGGGGACGTCCTAGGATGAGGTGGATGGATGGGGTGAAGGGGGCTTTGGGGAAGAGGGGAATGTCTGTTGAGGAAGGAAGGGAGAGGACGGAAGACAGAGGTGAGTGGAGAATGGTTGTATATGGATGATGTTGTGACTGCATGAGGAGGAATGGGCGGGGGGGTGGGGGGTGGGGTAGTATGTGTGAGTAATTTTTGACGCAGCCCGAAGGGATTTCTCCCCGTCCTCTCCTTATATGCAAAGGGGGACGGAGAGGGGGGGTCGCCGATTAAATGAAGCGGCCTTGCTGTGGATGTACTGTGTCTTGCGACACTGCTTCTGACCCAGGGCGGTGGGCAGTGTGCAGGGATGACCCGTCATCCAGGAGGTGCTCAGATGAGAGGAAGGGTGGGAGGGGTGTGGAGTGTATTTAGGGATGAAATGGGTGGGAGTGTTTTTATGCCTTTCCCTTTTTGGCTACCTCCCTTGGAAGGGGGAAAAAGCCTTGGTATATGTATGTATGATGAGGAAAATAATAATTTCCTTTGGTGTACAGTTAGTAGACATCCAGATGTACCTAAATTAGTATACTCGTAATTATAAGTGAAAAAGAAAGAAAGTCAGCCTTACAGCAAATTATGAAAAAAAATAAAAATCACAACTTTAAAAAATTGTCAAAAATATATTTCAAGTAGGTTAAGAATGAATTTACTAATATTGTTAGATATAAGTATCACGATCATTTTCCAATAAGAATGATCAAAATTGCTTATTTACACACAAAGTTATAGTTACTTTTGTGCGAAAAAACTAGTTTTGAGAAAATAGCATTTTTATGTTCATATATTCACTACTCCATAAAAGTGCCTCCAAAGAGTATCAAATGCACATATCTACTTACATAATCCTTTGACCATTTCTGGGAAGTAAGCAGCAGATGTTCATTACATTTCTTTTGTACCCATGCCAGCTGAGAATCGTGACAATCCTAACCTTCCGTATCCTTCACATAATGAATGGTACACATGCATTACAATCCCTTTGCTAAGGTGAGTATTGTTGCACTTCTCAGGTTCAGAATGGAGCAAAATACTTCGGCAACTATCACATCTGACATATTTAGTTATGGAGTAGTGAATTTATAAATAAGAAATGTATAAAACAGGATAGCACGTGGAGAAATTACGCACGCATAAGCTGAACCCTTTTTCGATCGCACTGAGTGTGGTGACTGCTGCCTAACCTATCGTACAATAATATCAGAGTATAAAATTCTCAAAAACAACAACAAAAAATGACAAAATACAAGGAAAACAAACCATAGCAAAGAAAGGGGCGTGGCTGACGGGAATCTCTGGCCCTTTAAACCCGCCATTACCTGAGAAGGGTGGCGTTATACGTCTGGAAACCAGTCCCGCGGTGTTCAGGGACACCACACCAGTCCACACACGGTTTGACAAAATCGAGTATTTATCACCGAAATGAGAGTTAACCCCCTTAATGCTCACTTCCAGTTTGCTGCCACTTTCACCCCTTGTACATCTCATCACCTACTTTTGCCCACATTTATCTTCAATTTTCTTCTTTTACACACTCTCCCAAACTCTGTCACCAACTTCCTCAATCCCTCCTCTGATCCTGCTACAAGCACAGTGTCATCCGCAAACAACAGCTGGCTCACCTCCCACTTTTCTCCATTTTCTTTAACTATCTCCAATCCCTGACCCACCACCCTTGCATTTACCTCTTGCACCACCCCATCCATGTATAAGTTGAACAGCCAGGGTGATATAACACATCCCTGACGAAGGTCCACCTTTACCTCGAACCACTCACCCTCTCCATTTCTAATTCTGACACATGCTCTACTACTCTCGTAAAAACTCTTGACAGCTCCTAGAAGCTTTCCTTCTATTCCGTATATCCGCAAAACCTCCCACAGTGCCTTCCTGTCTACCCTGTTGTAAGCCTTTTCCAGATCCATAAAAGCCCAAAAAACATCCTTACCTTTTCCTATAGCTTTCTCCACACTGTTCCTCACCAATTACTCCCTCTGTTCCTCTCCTAATCCTCTCAATTAAGATCCTCCCATAAGCCTTCCCTACTAAACTCATCAAGCTAATCCCTCTGAAACAACTACACTCACACTTGTCCCCTTTTCCCTAATAAAGTGGAACTATACAGGCACTCCTCCAGTCCTCCGGCACTCTACCCTCTCTCCAGCAAACATTAAATAACCTCACCAGCCAGTCCACCATCACTGTACCTCCCCTTTTCAGACATTCTGCATGGCATCCATCCAGAGCAGGTGCCTTACCTGCTTTCATCATCTTAACCTCTTCACTCCGGGGCACATCGCACGTCTGGCAGCATTAGCTGCCCAACGTGCGATGTTGCATCATAATAATTGCATTACAAAAAATAAAGTCAGTGCTCAATCACTCGTTCTCTTTCACCCGTGTATTTTGATAACCATAGAAAATTGATAAAGCCAGATTAGAAAGAATGGAAATTACGTAGGTACGACTACAATAAATATAATCAAGATGCCGACATCGGCATCATCAAGTACCCACTTGCTCCTCATGCTACCTACGTAGGCGTCACCGTATGGAAGTGGTTAACAACTGCCTTCACCTCATCCTTCCTTATTTCTCCTCCATTTTCCTCACTCATCACTCTCATTTTCTTAGCACTTCCCACTGCAACTATCTTTCCCTCCCTATCCTCCTTCACATTTAGCAACTCCTTAAAAAACTCTGCCCATCTTCCCCTTACTGCCTTCTCTTCCATTATCATCTTTCCATCTGCACCTTTTACCTTTTCTTCTCCACTTGATTCGCCTCCTCTTCCTCTCTTAATTTCTTTCCAAAACATCTTTTTATTACTTTCAAAATTTTCTGTCATACTCTTACACCATTTCACATCTGCTCTCCTCTTTGCCTCCTTTACCTTGTGCTTTACTTCTCTTTTCTTTTCTTTGTACCTCTCATATGACTCCCTCATCCTATTCTATAACCAATCTGTGAAAGCTCGCTTCTTCTCTTCTATAACTTTCTTTGTTTCCTCATCCCACCATTCACTACCTTTTCTTCTATTTCCTCCTGTCCTTCTTGTTCCACACACCATCTTTGCACACTTTGTGACTCCCTCCTTGAACCATCCCCATTCCTCCTCCACTCCTAGCTCTACTCTATCCTTCACTCCCACTCCTCTCTCAGCTTCTTCTTGTACTCCTTCTCCTTTAAAGAGTTCTCTCTAAGCACCTCCCTACCTTTGATCCTTTTCCTCTTTCTCCATCTATCCTCCACTTTCAACTTACCTTCCCCAATAAATGATCTGATATTCCCCCACTCTCTCCCCTTAGCATATGTACATCCTTAACTCCTATCTACCACTACATAGTCCATTGACGCTCTATCTACCACCCTCTCCCATGTGTACTGATGCTTGACTTTCTTCTGAAACATTGTATTTGCTATCATCAACTCTCTTTCTAAACACATCTCCACCATCAGCTCTCCACTACGATTCTTTCCTGGAATTCCACATTTCCCAACCACTCCGTCAATTGGTTCATTTCCTACCCTAGCATTAAGGTTTCCCATTACTACTACATTAACGTTTCTCCCTAATCCCTTTATGCATTCATTTAAATCTATCCAAAAAGCCTCCCTTTCTTCTACACTCTTCTCACTACCAGGCCCATATACACTTACAAAAACCCACATCTCCTTTCCCAGTTTCACCTTCATCCACATTATCCTCGAGGAAACCTCCTTCCACTCCACTACACGTTTACTTATCTCTTCACTTACTAGTATAGCCACCCCTTCTCTCCCTCTCTTCACTCCAGAACACCTCCCAATTACACTACCAAACTCACACTTGCCCTTCCCTCTCAACTTGGTTTCACTCAAAGCCAACACATCCATCTTCTCACAAACATACTACCTATATCTTCCCTCTTACTCTCATCTGTACCACATCTACGCACATTGAAAGACCCAAACCTTAGGGTGCTGGTTGGAAAATTCCTAGACCCTCTTATGCCTTTACTTTTTTTAGGAATGTCCCCTGTGGGGCTACAGGGAGAAGGATGCCTGGTCCCAATCCCCGTCCCGTTTTTCTCGTCTCTTACAATCCAAGTAAATAAGTAAATAAATAAAAGAAAGATAACACAACATTTCTCCTTACTCCACTTTCTCTATCATAGATCTTTTATGGACCTAAACACTCACCCTCTTTGGCCCCTCCCTCAAGAGCCTTGCTAATTTCGCCCTGTTGGTCCTTGTGCCGCTGCAGCTGCATCTGAATCTCCTGCTCCTGCATACGGTGCTGGGCTTTGAAGCGTTCCCAGTTCGCCCATAATTGTCTGCGCTTGGCTTGGATGGCTGCACGTTCTACTGAGTACTCTTGCAAGAGGGTCTCACTCTTACTCCAGGCCTCTTCCACTGGCTTGAGGCTCTCCACAAGGGAATCCAGTGCCTGTATACTCACCTGACCTTCTTCACTTCCTGAGGCCTACAAAGCAAAATTGACCAGTTACTAATAGCTGGGCTGGAGGGGGAGTTGGGGAATGGGGTTGACATATGGAAGGGGCGAGTGTGTGTGTGTGTGGGGGGGGGGGGTTGATGAGGGAGGTGTGAAGTGCAGAGGTGGGGGGAGTGGGCATAAGGGGGCGACCAGGGATGGGATGGATGGTTGGGGTGGGGGGTGCATTGGGAGGGAGTGGGGTATCTGTTGAGGAAGGGAGATGACAGAGGGTGGGGGTGAATGGAGAGTGGTTGTGTGTGGATGGTGCTGTGGTGTATAGAAGGGAGTGGGGGGATGGGGTGAGGGAGCGTGTGTGAATATTTTGACACAGCCTGAAGGGATTTCTCCCCTGGGAATAAATAAATAAATATACATACCAAGTGAAATGGAAAGTTTATAGAAGTTGTTTCCCCCTCAAATCCCAAGCCATTCTTTACACCATGCAGTCATATTATGAATTTGAATATGAATATATATATATATATATATATATATATATATATATTCCATATATAGATAACCTACATGCTAACAGTGAGACAGATTGCCATGTACAGGGTCATTGTTACATGTGTAAACAATGGGTATATCCCCAGGCCACATCAAAGGGCTCAAGTTAGAGTCGACAGAGCCCCTTTTCCCACCCCACACATACACACACACATATTTAGTCACCTCTCATAATATACTGGGGAACATAGTGGCAATATTTTTATAACCCTCCACAGGGCACATACATATAAAAAATCTTTTCCCCAGGTCAAAGGGCACACACACTATGCACAAAAACCCATCGAACACCCCTCCCATCTCAGTATCTCATGTATGAGGAGTACATACATACACATACATACATATACCAAGGCTTTTTCCCCCTTCCAAGGGAGGTAGCCAAAAAGGGAAAGGCATAAAAACACTCCCACCCATTTCATCCCTAAATACACTCCCCACCCCTCCCACCCTTCCTCTCATCTGAGCACCTCCTGGATGACGGGTCATCCCTGCACCCTGCCCACCGCCCTGGGTCAGAAGCAGTGTCGCAAGACACAGTACATCCACAGCGAGGCCGCTTCATTTAATCGGCGACCCCCCCTCTCCGTCCCCCTTTGCATATAAGGCGAGGACGGGGAGAAATCCCTTCGGGCTGCGTCAAAATTTACTCACACATACTACCCCACCCCCCACTTCCCCGCCCATTCCTCCTCATGCAGTCACAACATCATCCATATACAACCATTCTCCACTCACCTCTGTCTTCCGTCCTCTCCCTTCCTTCCTCAACAGACATTCCCCTCTTCCCCAAAGCCCCCTTTACCCCATCCATCCACCTCATCCTAGGACGTCCCCTCATGTTCACTCCCTCCACATCTGCCTTCCATACCTCTTTTACTAGTCTTTCTTCACTCATTCTTTCCATGTGTCCAAACCATCCTAATATTCTTTCATCAACCCTATCTCCCAAATCCTTTTTCACCGTTCTCCTCCTCACCTCCTCATTTCTCACTCTATCTAGCCTAGTAACCCCCACCATACTTCTCAGACACCTCATCTCAAACACATTCAAACTCCTTCTCTCTTCTTCTCTTATGTTCCACGTTTCTGCCCCATACAGTGCTGTTGGCACAATCACTCCTTCATACAGTCTCCTCTTCGCATCCATTCCCAAATGTCTATTCCTCATTACACTCTTTAAACCACCAAGGCATTTACTCGCTTCTGTCAATCTACATTCTACCTCCACCTTCACTCCACCTTTTCCTGCTACACTTGCACCCAAGTATCTAAAACTATCCACTTCCTCCAGTCGCTCTCCCTTAATGTTCACTTCCAGTCTACTGCCACTTTCACCCCTTGTACATCTCATCACCTTACTTTTACCCACATTTATCTTTAGCTTTCTTCTATCACATACTCTCCCAAACTCTGCCACCAGCTTCCTCAATCCCTCCTCTGACCCTGCCACAAGCGCAGTGTCGTCCGCAAACAACAGCTGGCTCACCTCCCACTTTTCTCCATTTTCTTTAACCATCTCCAATCCCTGACTCACTACCCTAGCATTCACCTCTCGCACCACCCCATCCATGTATAAGTTGAACAGCCAGGGCGACATAACGCATCCTTGACGAAGTCCCACCTTTACTTCAAACCACTCACTCTCTCCATTTCTAATCCTAACACATGCTCTACTACTCTCATAAAAACTCTTGACAGCTCCCAAAAGCTTTCCTCCTATCCCATAAATCTGCATAACCTCCCACAGTGCCTTTCTGTCTACCCTATCATAAGCCTTTTCCAGATCCATGAAAGCCCAAAAAACATCCTTCCCCTTTCCTATAGCTTTCTCACATATCTGTCTTACCACAAAGATCTGATCTACACAACCTCTACCCGTCCTAAATCCACACTGTTCCTCACCAATTACTCCCTCTGTTCCTCTCCTAATCCTCTCAATTAAGATCCTCCCATAAGCCTTCCCTACTACACTCAACAGGCTAATCCCTCTGAAATTACTACATTCACACTTGTCCCCTTTTCCCTTGTAAAGAGGAACTATACAGGCACTACTCCAGTCCTCCGGTACTCTACCCTCTCTCCAGCAAACATTAAATAACCTCACCAACCAGTCCACCATCACTGCACCTCCCTTTTTCAGACATTCTGCATGACATCCATCCAGACCAGGTGCCTTACCTGCTTTCATCATCTTTACAACTGCCTTCACCTCATCCTTCCTGTTTTCTCCTCCATTCTCCTCACTCTCATTTTCTTCGCATTTCCCACTGCAGCTATCTTTCCTTCCCTATCCTCCTTCACATTCAGCAACTCCCTAAAGTATTCTGCCCATCTTCCCCTCACTGCCATCTCTTCCATTATCAACTCTCCATCTGTACCTTTTACCTTTTCTTCCCTACTTGATTCGCCTCCTCTTCCTCTCTTAATGAAATATTATGAAGTGGAGAAGCAGGTGGGCAAAAGTTAGAATTGATCAACATGACTTTTTGAATGAGGTCTGTCTTGAGTCATAAGAAAATAGTACAAACCTCTGCTCTGCAGTGTCACTTAAGTTCTTATGCATATTGACCACATAAAACTTATCCAGTCAATATTCCATACAGAGTAATTCTATCTATCTACCAATGGCCTTTTCCCCCTTATAAGGTAGGTAGCCAGTCAAGGCACACACCTACTCCCATCCACCACCTTTGTTTCCATCTCATCTTAGCTCCTCATGGATGAAGGGTCATCCCTGTCTCTTCCCAACTGCCCAGACCAGAAGCAATGCAGCAAGACACAGTAACTCCACATCAGTAACTCCACTTACTGGGTGACCTTTACTCCTTGTCCTTACATTCAAAATAAGGGCATTTAATAACCATAAATGTATTCCAAAATATAAATGTTAATTGATTTATAGTTTTGAAAGTAAAATAGGAGCTTGCCCTACTACTCAAGTAAAATATTTTGACTGCCTAAGACAGACTTCCTTTTATTATATACATTTGCAATACACTCTATGGCTCTCTATCAATCCTGTCTATGCTTTCTCCATGTTCAATAAAACCTAATCTTTATTTTATGTCAAACACATATATACATACACATACCAAGGCTTTTTCCCCCTTACAAGGGAGGTAGTCAAAAAGGAAAAGGCATAAAATCATTCCCACCCATTCCATCCCTAAATACACTCCACACCCTCTCCACCCTCCCTCTTATCTTAGCACCTCCTGGATGACGAGTCATCCCTGCACCTTGTCCACTGCCCTGGGTCAGAACCTCCCACAGTGCCTTTCTGTCTACCCTATCATAAGCCTTTTCCATACATACATACATACATATACCAAGGCTTTTTCCACCTTACAAGGGAGGTAGCCAAAAAGGGAAAGGCATAAAATCATTTCCACCCATTCCATCCCTGAATACACTCCACACCCCTCCACCCTCCCTCTTATCTGAGCACCTCCTGGATGACGGGTCATCCCTGCACCTTGTCCACTGCCCTGGGTCAGAAGCAGTGTCGCAAGACACAGCACATCCACAGCAAGTCCGCTTCATTAAATCGGCAACCCCCCCTCTCTGTCCCCCCATTGCATAAAAGGAGAGGACGGGGAGAAATCCCTTCAGGCTGCGTCAAATTTTGCTCACACATACAACCACTCCTCGTTTAACGACCTACTCTGTTAGCGACGACGCGGTGTTACGACGGGCTTTATGACAGACCAATATTTGTTTAACGTAAATCTCCCGAAGTTACGACGTCGTGTACGATAATTAAGTTGGCTGAGGCAAATTTGTATGTAATAAATGAACTTGTACGGTGGATATTAGCTGTGAGGTAAAGTGTTCTGAAGCTTAGGTCTACATTACCATCCTGCAAGCTGCACAAACTACCTGGGGTACAGTATATACCGGTATTGGTAAATCTTTAGTTTCGACCATGAGCCCAATAGCAATAGAAAATTAATTATTAATTTTGTAAATTATAATATATCAACATAATATACAATTTTGTGAGTGGAAATAAAAAAAAGTGCGAAAACAGATTTCGTAAGTAACGAAGTCATGTCGGACGAATGGTACACCATGTTTGTTATGATAGATTCCGACATTGAAGAAATTAAAGGATGATAAATTCGTCTAACCTAAACTAAACTAACCTAACCTGTGTTTAATAAATCATCACCTGCAAATTAAATGTCATCCGGCTCGTCCTCGTTGTCGTCGTCGTGAGAGACGTTGGCAGGCTTTTCAACCACTCTCTCAGCTTGCAGGGTATACAAAGTTATTGCAGCTTGAAGGAATGCATGTATCTCCACACCATAACATTCCTTCAAGAAAATATACCTGGCGAGGTAGCCGGAAGTACCGAGGCCGTCAATTGACAGACGACAAGATGGCGTCCCGATCCTATGCTACCGACTTCGTTCATTAGCATATTTGCTTGTAGCAAGGTATTCTTTACTTCCATTTCTGCCCACAATATTGCATATTACATTGATACATTTTAATTTACAAAATCAATAATTAATTTTCTATTGCAATATTGCGCCCATGGTCGAAACTAAAAAAATACCCCGGTTTTTTATATGGAATGTCAGCAAATGCGGATTTGGTCATATACGGTAATTTCAGGAACCTAACCACGGTAAATAAACAGTAAATAAAGCTTTAATGTACTGTATAAAGGAGGGAAAATACACGAAAATAAAGATATATGTATTGCTGGACATTGTACATACAGTACATGTATGTATATGTATACACTTTTGCTTAACGACCAATTCGGTTAACGACGGCAACGCTGGTCCCAATTGTCGTCGTTAAACGAGGAGCGATTGTATCACCTAACCCCCCATCCCCCGCTCATTCCACCTCGTGCAATCACAACATCATCCATATACAACCATTCTCCATTCACCAATCTTCTGTCCTCTCCCATCCTTCCTCAACAGACATTCCCCTTTTCCCCAAAGCCCCCTTCACCCCATCCATCCACCTCATCCTAGGACGTTCCCTCATGTTCACTCCCTCCACATCTGCCTTCCATACCTCTTTTACTAGTCTTTCTTCACTCATTCTTTCCATGTGTCCAAACCATCCTATTATTCTTTCATCAACCCTATCTCCCAGCTCCTTTTCCACCCCTGTTCTCCTCCTCACCTCCTCATTTCTCACTCTATCTAGCCTAGTAACCCCCATCTTACTTCTCAGACACTTAATCTCAAACACATTCAAACTCCTTCTCTCTTCCTCTCTTATGTCTATTCCTCATTACACTCTTTAATCCACCATGGCATTTACTCACTTCTCTCAATCTACATTCTACCTCCACCTTCACTCCACCTTTTCCTGCCACATTTGCACCCAAGTATCTAAAACTATCCACTTCCTCCAGTCGCTCTCCCATAATGCTCACCTCCAGTCTACTGACATTTTCACCCCTTGTACATCTCATCACCTTACAAGAATCCACATTTATCTTTAGCTTTCTTCTATCACATACTCTCCCACCAACTTCCTCAATCCCTCCTCCGATCCTGCCACAAGCGCAGTGTTGTCCGCAAACAACAGCTGGCTCACCTCCCACTTCTCTCCATTTTCTTTAACCATCTCCAATCCCTTGCCCACTACCCTTGCATTTACCTCTCGCACTACCCCATCCATGTATAAGTTGAACAGCCAGGGTGACATAACGCATCCTTGACGAAGTCCCACCTTTACCTCGAACCACTCACTCTCTCCATTTCCAATCCTGACACAAGCTCTACTACTCTCATAAAAACTCTTGACAGCTCCCAGAAGCTTTCCTCCTATCCCGTATATCTGCATAACCTCCCACAGTGCCTTTCTGTCTACCCTATCATAAGCCTTTTCCAGATCCATAAAAGCCCAAAAAACATCCTTCCCCTTTCCTATAGCTTTCTCACATATCTGTCTTACCACAAAGATCTGATCTACACAACCTCTACCCATCCTAAATCCACACTGTTCCTCACCAATTACTCCTTCTGTTCCTCTCCTAATCCTCTCAATCAAGATCCTCCCATAAGCCTTCCCAACTACACTTAACAAGCTAATCCCTCTGAAACTACTACATTCACACTTGTCCCCTTTTCCCTTGTAAAGTGGAACTATACAGGCACTCCTCCAGTCCTCCAGCACTCTACCCTCTCTCCAGCAAACATTAAATAACCTCACCAACCAGTCCACCATCACTGTACCTCCCTTTTTCAGACATTCTGCATGGCATCCATCCAGACCAGGTGCCTTACCTACTTTCAACATCTTGACAACTGTCTTCACTTCATCCTTCCTTATTTCTCCTCCATTTTCCTCACTCATCATGGTAATTTTCTTAGCATATCCCACTGCAGCTATCTTTCCCTCCCTATCCTCCTTCACATTTAGCAACTCCCTAAAATATTCTGCCTATCTTTCCCTTACTGCCTTCTCTTCCATACATATACATACACATACACACATATATACACATACACATACATACATACACCAAAAGACCCTTTCCTGCTTCACTTCTTGCACATTTTTCCCAGGATCACACAAGTCCTACATGTTTACAATTTATACATTTTATATATTTTTTTTCTTAAATAAAGTTGTTAAGTTTACTTAACAACTTTATTTAAGAAAAATTTATAAATTGTAAACATGTAGGACATTTCCGCACCCACTATAAACACGGATGGACAGTTAGTCCATGGGTACTACCTCTCCTCTCTCACCAGGATGTCTCCACGTTCCCTTTGTTTCCCACCCATATATTCTGCACCTTTGTATCTTTCACTATGTATTATTTGCACTGAAGATGTGAATACACGAAAGCGCTCTGCTTTAATAGTTTTTCTTCGTGGTCAACCTTGCATATATATATATATATATATATATATATATACATATATATACATATATACATATATATACATATATATACATATATATATATACATATATACATATATATATACATATATACATATATATATACATATATATATATATACATATATATACACATACATATATATATATATACATATATATATACGACCGGTCGAAATGAACAAAGGGCGAACTTTTCAAGTAAAGTTCCCTATTTGTCCAGTAGGTGGCAGCGACGGCCGTACACTTGTACTCAAACCCGGCCCAGTCAAGCCGCCACCAGGGCTGCCGTTTCGTAGAATTTTGTACCAAAACATAGTAAAATAGCAGCATGTGGCAACTGCACAAGGACATGAGGAAATTTTTTCTACATATCAGCGGCCTGTTAAAAACATTCAAAAACTCAAACTTTTGTTTAAAAATCATAGAACTAGTTATCAAATAATAAATGGTACATCAAAATATGACTTTTATTGGTAATTGTGTTACTTATAAAATTCCCCAAAAGATACGTTTTTACCGTGTAGAAAAAATTCTACGCTAAAGTTTCAGCTTTCTTTTAGCGATAATAATAAAAAAATCATTCTTATATCTTACTGAATATGTTAGGGCATGGGGGCCTTATATACATTCAAGAATAAAAAACTAGAACCAACATTTTGTCAAAGTTTGACAAGTATATCTTGCTATGAAAGTCTGTACACGCCCGAGAAAAATGTATGCCCCAGTATGGCAACACTCCCATTCTAGACGGAAGTGTAGAAAACGAGGCAACCCTGGTCGCCACCACTGTCCCACGTGCATACCTTCCGATATTTACAGTGTACGTAATAAAAAATACAGTAAAGTACACTGTATATACAGTACATTTACATGCCTGTATTACAGTTATCATTACAGAATTATTAGTATTATAGCATTATTATTACAGTATTGTTATCATTACAGTGTTAAGAGTATTATTCTTATGTGTTTCTATGCCATATCATACATTACCTATACGTATACCGCTATGAAAATCTACAGGTGTTAGGGCGATATTTTCGATGACCGGACGTTTGGCATGACCAGACCACCCTTCCCCCCAATTAGTCCGGGCTTTCGAGGTTCGACTGTATATATATTACACACGTGTGTATAAAGTGTAATAAGGAATAGAAATTTGGGAATGGATGCTAAGAGACTGTATGAAGGAGTGATTGTGCCAACAGCACTGTATGGAGCAGAAACATGGAACATAAGAGAGGAAGAGAGAAGGAGTTTGAATGTGTTTGAGATGAAGTGTCTGAGAAGTATGATGGGGGTTACTAGGCTAGATAGAGTGAGAAATGAGGAGGTGAGGAGGAGAACAGGGGTGGAAAGGGAGTTGGGAGATAGGGTTGATGAAAGAGTATTAGGATGGTTTGGACACATGGAAAGAATGAGTGAAGAAAGACTAGTAAAGGAGGTATGGAAGGCAGATGTGGAGGGAGTGAACATGAGGGGACGTCCTAGGATGAGATGGATGGATGGGGTGAAGGGGGCTTTGGGGAAGAGGGGAATGTCTGTTGAGGAAGAACAGGAGAGGACAGAAGACAGGGGTGAATGGAGAATGGTTGTATATGGAAGATGTTGTGATGCATGAGGTGGAATGGACGGGGGGATGGGGGGTGAGGTAGTGTGTGTGAGCAAAATTTGACGCAGCCCGAAGGGATTTCTCCCCGTCCTCTCCTTTATATGGGGGGATGGAGAGGGGGGGTCGCCGATTTAATGAAGCGGCCTTGCTGTGGATGTGCTGTGTCTTGCGACACTGCTTCTGACCCAGGGCAGTGGACAGGGTGCAGGGATGACCCGTCATCCAGGAGGTGCTAAGATGGGAGGGAGGGTGGAGGGGTGTGGAGTGTTTTCAGGGATGGAATGGGTGGGAATGATTTTATGCCTTTTCCTTTTTGGCTACCTCCATAGTAAGGGGGAAAAAGCCTTGGTATATGTATGTATGTATGTATGTATGTATGTGTATATATTATCTGGTATTTATTTTTTCAAGAAACTACATCTTTTTATCCCTACCTTTTCTTTACACACATTAACATAGTCTTGTACATCTGGATCTGTAAGAATGGTGGAGTGGAAAGTATGGAGGTTGATGGATGTCCAGTGAAGCTTGAAACGACTAAGATGATCCACTTCCAAGCGCTCCATTGCTGGCTGGACAACCCGACACACCGTCACTACCCACTGATATGAGTCACACACCCCTGAAACCAGAACAGAAATGTTAATATTGTAAACAAATCTGATGAAGGATCCTATTGAAACTAAGACTGTTAATGACTGTTGCTGAGGATTCTTTATTTTTTTCCTAAGTTATTCAATTATCTTTTACTTTTAATGCAATATAATCACCATCAAGATCTATTTCTGTTGAATTTGTTATCTATAATGTGAAAGCTCTATGTACTAGACCAGAACCTTTAACTAGCAGGTCAGGGCGTCATTACTTGTGGCGAAGGTCGAGGGGATGGTGGTTTGAACCCTGCCAATGGCAAAGTTGAACCAAGGGCATGGTTTGTTAAATTCCACACTACAAAGTCCTCTGTAAGGGGCATTGTCCTTGCCTCCTGATTGGGGGAGTTTGTGATGTAAACCAAATCAACAAGAACCAGGCTAAACCATACATGTCATTCTTCTTGGTGAAAAATTTGATTGCCAGATTTCTTTATCTCTTCAAATCAATGTCTATTTATTAACCAAAAGGCCTCTTCCCTCTTAGGAGGGAGGTAGCCACCCATGGCTACTTCAACACACTGTTCACAATTTTCACTCAACAAATATAAATTAATTTAACAAAGAAGCATCTACTGACAGAACAGTAATGGTGACTTATGGGTCAGTCTTATGATTGTTACTGGTTACCTGGGAGTAACAAGTATCCTGCAAGAAATCTGGGGCAATGGATTGATTGACAGTTGCAACTGGTTCCACCAAGTGCAAAAACTGGCCAAAAACTAATAAAAAATAAATAAATGATAAATAAAATAAATAGCCAGACCAAAGGGTTTAGCCGAGTACCTCATGAACAACCTTGCACGGTCTATAGATCTTGATGTTCCCATTTTCTTCTATCATAAATATATATTTAATTAAAACAGTGGCAAATTATTACCTATTCACTCAGATGTATTCTTAAATCATAGCAAGGCACACCAACCAGGAAAAAATAAATAATTTCTCAACTGATTGGGCCTCAACTAAGATATCCATTCAAAATCGTCATAGTGAATATACTCTTCTATGAAAACCTTGACTATGATTGAACATATGACCAAAATGTTGTACACTGGCTCCTCATTCAATTGACAAAACAATATTCGCAAATTACATACTAGGTATTTACAAATTAAAATCCTGATTCATAAGGAGGTTGTTCCTGTCTGAGCGACCAGTATGCAAATTATGAAACCTGTTCAATTCTACACAAACCTTTAAGATACACAATGCTGTCCTCTATGGATGGATCATCATTGATGGTTGAGAGCAGACGGACTTTGAGCTCCACACATAGCTCATGAACCAACTGTCCCACCCGAAGATATAATTGATGAGGATCATGCAAAACTAACCTGAAAAAAAATTATGAAGTATTGCAAGTTGTCTGAAGCATGTCTGAATATCATAAACAATAAAAACTGTATAGAACACAAGAGTCACAGCTTTTAAAATGCACACTCAAGTTCAAGCCAATCAATGTTCACTGAATATCTTGCAAATGTTAACTCTGGCCACTCAACAACGTATCAATTCTTATATTAACTCCTGATGCCTCTTGTAACTTTTGCATAGGCTAACATTACAACAGAAACTTACATATTTGTAAGGGCTTTGATCCGATTGACAGGTGGAAGGGGCCGTGGGTTAGTGTTCTGAGATGGCTGAGGAATGATTGCTCGATGAAGCTGACGAATTAGAGAGCGAAGTTCTAACCATACACCCATCATCACAAACGACTCTTCATCCACATTAGCACTGAAATTGAGAGGGCAAATATTAAACATATACATATTTAAAACACATTCATACAGCTTATTATAACCTGCTGCTTTTTTTTTTTTTTTTAAGTCAGATTTTGCCATCAATACCTTGTAGACCACCAAGTTGGTACATCCCAAGCAACCTTAACACCAGTTTCAAGAATAAGGTGGCAATTCCTAACCCTCCCCACACAACCATGATTTTAGAAAAGGGGGAGATGTAGTGTAAAGCAGTCTTAATACATAAACTGCAGTAAGATGGAGGGAGAGCATATGTGTATATATATGTATATATATATACATATATATATGCATATATTTATATACATATACTGTATATATATGTATATAACATATGTATATATAAACATATATATATATATATATATATATATATATACATACATACATACATACATACATATATATCTATATATATATATATATATATAGATATATATATATATATATGTATATATACATATACATATACATATATGCACTTTTTTTGTGTATTTACCTAACTGGTGCACAGGAAAAGAGCTACTTTCATAGTACTGTCTTATTTTCCATCTATCACACCTAGTTCTAAGTTTGTTTATGGTTCCAGCTTGGGGTACATCATCATCTACGCTATTCCAGGAGTTGAGACATCTGTACAGAAAATTATGCATATTAATGTCTTTTCAAATATATATGCCTGTTTGTAAGTACACACACACACACAAATGGTTGAAATATTTAGAAGAGGAAAAAATACTGGTGGAAAACCAATTCACACTTCAGGAAAGGAAGATCATGTTTCCAATTTGTTGAGTTCTTACTCAGGAGTTATTGATGTGATCCTGAGAGCAATGGTAGGATGGACTGCATTTACTTGGATCTAGAGGGAGTTTTTGATGAAGTACCTCACAAAAATTATCATGGAAGCTGGAACATATAGGTCTTAAAGGGATTTTGCTAGAATGGATGAAAGACCTTCTGAAGAACAGATCAATGAAGACAACACTGACAGACAAGATGTCTGGACGGAGAAAAAAAATTACAAAATCCCCAAGGGGTTTGTATTATCACCGGTAATATTCTTGGTATATATCAACGACATAACGGATAACTTGACTAGTTATGCTAATTAATTTGCTGATGAAGCAAAGATGATGAGAAGAGTAAAGAATAAAAAAGTTTGTAGGTTGTTATAAGATCTGGATAAGGTATATGGTGGAGCCTGGAGTGAGCAATAAATTTCAATATTAAGAAATTAAAGATATTGGAACTGGAAGTAAGTAACAATAGGTAATCACAGCTTTATAGAATGGGTAATGATTCAATTACAACAGTAAAGTACAGACTTTGGAATGATAATGATGGAAAATTTGTCACCAATAATGTACATCAAAAGGATCATTTGAGAAGCTTATAATCTACTGAAAAACATAAAAATAGAATTCCACTACATGTGTATGTAATGTAAGATCAAATGAAGGAATAAGGTATAGGGAAGGTCAAGTATAAATTGAACTGTGTGGGAACAGCCAGCAATTACTCATTGAAATAAAAGTCAGTACCAGTACATCATATGTTTGTTCAGGTCAGCCTGTCAGGATGGAACCCCACATTCAGCTTATCCAAAATTCTGCTTTATCACATTCAGTCTCAGATCACAAAACAAGCAACAAGACTGCCAATTCTATACTTTTGTGAGTTCCTAGATGCAATCTATCAAAAAATATAAAAATTTATTTGCACAACAGTAACAAGAAATGATTGACAAACATCTTAAATGGCAAAGAATGCATGGCATCCTAAAACCACCCATTTATCAGAGCGCATTATATCAATGAATTCTCCCTTGGGAAAAAACATATTTGCTACACTCTTTTAACATATTTACATATGACCTTCCAAATCCAAACCAAGAGCAAAACACCACAGGTCTAACAGATGCAGAGAACTTACTAGGTACTAATTAATTAAGCACAGACTAAAAGATAGTAGTTAAAAACAATTCAAACTTAGTATAAAGAGCTAGGATTAAGGTTGACACAAAATAGGAAGTAAGCTTACCCCTAACTACCATGAATCAAAGAGGCATCCATTGGTCAAATCAAATTATCAACCTCTCCCACTGAACAAAATCTCAATAATGAAATGTCCCCCTTAGTCCACTTCAACAAACTGTCCGAAATGTCCTCCCTTGTCTCCACCAAGTCCCACCCGTCCCCCTCCTCCCCCCCCTACCTACCACCCACCCCTCCCCGATAACCTCTCCCAATTCCTTCCCCGTTGGCTTATATGTGCTCAGAGTGTGTGTCATGTCTGTACTTGAAAAAGCTGTAACAAGCGAAACGTAGTACCAATAAAGGTTTCGATCTCACAAGGTGTTTATTCTCACAATCTCAAAAATACTTGGTCTTACATGTGATACACATGGCATTAATCCCTCAAACAAAAGACCTTATAACAAAAACAAACGAGAAACTAAACCTACTTTGGCATGGGATTCGGTCAACAGAAAAACTCACTACATAAGCAACTCTTAAGAACCACACTTAACTATGCTTCCACAGCATGGTATAAAACAATACAGGAAACAAGGTCAACTAAATAACTATACAAAATACTGCAAAGCCTTGAAAATATCTGACTGTATGTAGCAACACTCACAAACCAAAATGTAGCTCCTCCTTGGGGATCGGTGCCATCTGCGTAGAGCTGATGGCCAGGGGTGGTTGCTGCTGCACAATCATGCACGCAAACAACACAACGTACACTCTATAAAGGATTTGTGGGAAAACCCAGTTTCGGCTGTGGCCTTCCTTGGGGAGACGGGACTGCTCGGACAGACAGTCTAGGGAACGACAACAACAACAACCAAAATGTATCCTATACAGCAAAACAAGAGAATAATAGATGCACAACTCAATGCAAAAACCCATTTATGAATCAATATATAGTGCAGCCATCTTAAGATGGGAAGTTTGCAATTCATGGATGATATGTTGGTACTTGCTTATCCCATGATGGGAACTGTACCATCTATGGAGTTGTGCATTAAAGTATAGTTTCATGTGATCTTGAGATAAGCCTGAACTATTCTAGAATTAGTGGATCACATCAAGATCACATCACCTACCGATTATGCACTGGCAATAGCCTACTTTAAGATGGGAAGCATACCATCCTGAGATGTAACTGTACTATTTTAGGCCCATTAGATCACAGGTTCATCTGGTGGCAATCAGATGTGTGCTGGTTTCATGTTCACTTAGTTGTGGGTTAGAATCTTGTGCTCCTCTCTGATTCCCAGGAATCTGTTACCTGCTCCAACAGTCCAAGTGCATAAGGTAACAGTAACATATTCAGCCACAACTACGTACACTACCATCTTATATAGGCCTGTGCAGTTAAATATAGTTTTCATTTAAGTCTGAGAAAGGCTACTATTTTTAGGACTAGTGGATCACATTGCATGACATATCCTTAACCCCTTGAGTACCAGATGTGTGTTTTGTGACACCTGCGTGTCAAGGCTGAGTGCACCCGCCAGGAACCGAGCGTGCTCCCCGTGACACGCACATGTCACAGTTATAAGCTGTGTGTATTGAGGGCTCTCAAGGCCTCGGTTTCTGGGTTATTTCTACCCACGTGGTGGCAAGTGTCTGTGTTTACAAACATAAGGCTCCAGCCATACGTGGGACGGTTTAAAACATTTGTTTACGTAAGGTTGATGGGTCGGTAATGAAGGGGTTAACAGATGATGTATTGGCACTGGCCCATTGTAAAGTGGGAATTTCTAACATGAGCTCAACTGCACAAAGCCAATCTTAAAATGGATCACAAAATGGTTCAAGTCCATCTCAAGATGGTGCACTTCTTCCCACCATGGGATAGGCCAATGTCAATACATTATCTATAAAGGGTGCCCCCATCATACTGTCATCTATTGGTCTTAAAGTGATTCAAACTCATCTCAAGATTGCACACTTCCCAACTTAGGATAGTCAAATTCCAATATGCCATCTGTTAATCAAAAACACCACTAATACTAAAATACTTCAAGCCTATCCCAAGATTACTATCTATATATATCTATATACCATGGGCTTTTCCACCTTATAAGCGAGGAAGCCAAGTCAAAGGCAACCTAGTTCCACCCTTTCCACTCCCATCTACCACCCTTTCCTCCTCATGGACAATGGGTCATCCCTGTATCCCGTCCACTGCCCTATGTCAGAAGCAATGCAGCAAGACACGGTACATCCACAGCATGGCCCACTTAATCAGCAAACACCCCTCTCTGTCCCCTCATACAGAAAAAGAAAAGACAAAGAGAAACCCTTCAGGCTGTGTCAAAATATCATTTACACACAAGCACACCCTATCCCCCAGCTCCACCTTCCTTAACAATATCATCTCTATTTCCTACCCTCTCACTTCTTAGCTCAACATCCCCTTTACCCTATCCATCCATCTCAACCTCAGTCGTCCCCTCAAATTCACTCCCTCTACCTCTGCCTTCCACAACTTTTACCAATCTTTCTTCACTCACTCTTTCCATATGTCCAAACCATACCAATAATTTTTCATCAGCCCTATCTGTCATCTTCGCACTCCCACTTTCCTCCTCACCTCTTCAATTCTCATTTTATCCAACCTAGTAACCCCTACCATACTTCTCAGATATTTAATCTCAAACACATTTAAACTTTTCATCTCTGCCTCTCTTAAATTCTAAGTCTCTACCCCATACAAAGCCATTGGCACAATCATCCCTTCATACAATCTCCTCTTTGCATCCATTCTCAGATGCTATTTCTCATGGCACTTTTTGATCCTCCTGGGTATTTACTTGTTTCTTTCAATCTATAATTTACCTCTACCTCCACTCTTCCATTTCCTGCCACATGTGACCCCAAATACTTAAAGCTATCCACTTCCTCCAGTCTCTCTTCTTTAAGACTGTACAACTAAAAAAAAAACAGTATCATGTCAAGGTAAGGCAACTTGAATGGCATTTCAATATTCCTCTCCTATTAGCACATTATCAATAAGGTTATGGATTTCCATCTTTGTTCTCCCTTTGAATTCACCCATCCTATTTGATTACACTATTTCCTCTATATTATTCCATACATCATACTAAATAAAGTCAAAGCCCATGGTACAGGAGGAAAAGTATTTGAATGGACTAAGGCATGGATCAGTGTCAGAAAACAATGGGTCACCATTAACAGTGTAAAATCCAAATGGGAGTGTTATTAGTGGAGTTCCCCAGGGCTTGGTTTTGGGTCCCTTATTGAACAATGGGATTATTAGTGATATTAGTAAGTTTGTACACGACACTAAAACAGGACACCAAATTAGGTCAGGGGAAGTCACTAGGATACTGCAGGAAAATCTTAACAAATTGTTTGCATGGTCAGGGAAATGGCAAAGAGCAGTGTTAAACAACCCAGAAAGCAGATATAGCTTAGATAACACCTTTTTACAGAAAACCGAGTGCAAGAGACTTGGGAGTGCTAAAGTCCTGACCTTAAATCCAGAAAACAGTGCATTAGTGCCAGGAATAGAGCTAACAGAGCATTAAGTTTCACTATTAGGATGGTTATGAATAAAAGTGCTTAGATAGTTATCAAACTTTATCTGGTGTTAGACCCATCCTTGACTATGCAGTACAGTTTTGGTCTCTGTCCTATAGAACAGATATTAATCCACTAGAATCAGCATAGAGGAGAATGACCAAAATGATGCATGGGCTCAGGAATTTGCCTTATGAGAATAGGCTTAGCCACCTTAATCACTCTCTGGAAAGACCCAGAGTGTGGGGTAATCTAATAGGTGTTTAAGTGGATCAACAGCTTTAACAAGAGGGATACAGATAAGGTCATCATATTAACATAAAGGGCAGGACTCACAGTAATGGACTTAAATTTGACAAATTTTAATCTAAAATAGGCAAGAACTGGTTTACCAACAGAATGGGTAATGAATGGAAATGACTTAACTACCATGTAGTGAGTGCTGAAACTATTGGCTGCTTTAAGAGAAGTTTAGATAACTTTATGGATGGGGATGATAGGTGTTAATGGACATGGAACTGCCTAGTGTAGGCCTTACAGTCTCTTGCAGTCTCCTTTGTTCTTATGTTCTACATGGAAAACTGAATTTTCTAATGTATTCCAAACATCTCATCCTTTTCAGCTTCATCATGTCCTTTGGTTTATCTATCTATACACTAACAGGTTCTTCCCCCATATACGGGATGTAGCCAAGTCAAAGACACATCCATTCCTACTCATTCCACTATGATCCAACACCCTTGTTTCCATCTTATCTTAGCTCCTTGTAAATGTCCTTTGGTACTACATTTAAAAAAATCTTTGTCTATGACATCCACTTCTTCCATGACTATGACCACTGCTATAGAACCAAAGACAGGCATCTGCAGGTGGTGCTCCCTCAACACAGACACCAAGGAGAATTAATCTTCCTGGTTCCAATCTGCAAAACCAAACAATACTTTCACCTCCATCTGGACCTGCAGCCTCCATTCAGACTCTGGAGTGGGCTCAAGATCTCTCTACCTACTTCAATTGTATTCCATCCACACTTTCACATAAGGAAATCTGACAAATGGTAATTGTTCCCCTCTTCCTACTATAAGCCAATAACATAACCTGTCTCACACTAATGCAACAGAGATAGCAGTTCTCACACTAATACAACAGAGATAACAGCCAAAGGTTTCTTCCCACAGATCTACGAAAGGGCCAAAGGACCATTGCCACCAACTGTTACTATTATGTATACTAAATACAATTTCCTTTCTTCTATATTCTATTGTGAGCACCTTCAGTCTGTCTTCCTTTGTTAATCAACTAGGCCTAAAACCATTTAAAATTTGATGTTCATTGAATCTTCTCCATTTTTATTTTATCTTTTTTTTTTTTTTTTTTTTTGCAATCATGACACTGTACCACACTCCAATAAATCTGTCGTCTCTGAAGAGTAGAGCACTAAGAGTAATTACAGGATGTATCAAAACCACCCATATTGGATATCTACACACAGAAACCAGTCCTTCCTATAAAACATCACATAAAAATGACAGGAACACAATACTATGCCAGAACCCTCAACAATACACACCCCTCATATTACAACTCACAAGCACCAAACAGAATGCAGAAAAAGCAGCATATTACTCAAACATCTACTACACAAAACATTCATATAGAAACACACCCAACCAGTTAACTAAACAAGCCCTTCAAGAAAAGCCACCTAACTCAATAACCCAACAACAACAACCCCATATACAAGTCCAACGAAGAAAACCCTAACACACCAGACAAGTACCACACTAGTACACTCGCACTCAGGTTACCATCCATCACTGAGACACAAAACAGGCCTGGCCATAGATTCAAACAACCCCAGTTGCAACCACTACACAACACAGAATATCTCATTCTACAATGCCACACACTGATTATCCCCAGACAACAATACAATATCTCTTCTCTAAGAGACTGGTCCTGCCCCGAGGCTGTTACTGGTTTCCTGGAGGCCATGGGTCTTCTGCAAGATCTCTCCCTCCCTCTCTCTCATAGGAAATCCATGGCTCCCAGATAACCAGCAACAGCCATCAGACTGACCTACAAGTCAATCAAAGAAGAGATATTGTGTTGTCTGGAAAAGGCTAGAGTAGGGTAATGGAGCATACAATGAAGCAAATTAGGTTTTCAGTATTTTTTTTTTCTTCAAAAGAACAGTCCTACACTAATACAACCAACAAGTTACCATCTAAGATTTATTCAAGATAAATAGAGCCTGGGGACTGTTGCTGGCCTTTGTGAAGCTAGGGACCAATGACAGGAACTTAAGGTGGTCCAGGATAGCAGAGCTACCAATTTTCAAAACCTGTCAATGCCCCCACCTCCATCAATAGGTGGCAACCCTTAGGGGCTGATGCTCAATCTCTAGACTGGGCCCAATATTGAAATCAACTTCAACTGTATTTCTTTTACATTTTCACACATGGAGAGCTGACAACTGGCAACTGCTCCCCGTATCCTACCTCCTACTAATTTCAGCCAGTGATAGAAACTGTTCAATACTAATACAATACAGATCTGTGGGAGGGCCCAGTGATTGATGCCAACTGTTGTGGGGCAGTAGATTTCACACTGAAACTCAAGGCAAAAATCATCATTACTGCCATACCATTTCATTCATCTGTATTTGACCCCTACAGGGGCACAGCAGTTTCTGAACCAGTATGTCAGTTCTTGAGCACAAAGGATGCATAATTCGAATGTCAGTGCACCAGTTTACGACAATTATATGGCTGAGTAAAATAATGTTGACCCAAATGTCACTGACTGGAAACCTGAAGCAAACATTGGTTCATTGGCTCTCCCTAGGAAGAAACTATGGATTGTTATATTGTTATCTGTATTGTGTTAATGTGAGTCCATTTTCATGCCATTACCAGTAAGGAAGATAACAAGCAGCAGCAGCAGCCACTGGTTATCAGCCCTCCTTATGTGAAAGAGAGGAATGGTGAAAGTTAATTAAGAAAGAGTGGATCTAGTCCAGATGGAAGTGAGGATGTTGATGAGAATAATTTTTGTCATTATTTGTGGGTCTAAGAGGCTAACCTGCTCCTTCCCATGGAGGCACTGTAAGAGGGTGCCCCAAAGGCATTGAGCTCCCCCTCCCCCAAAGCAGCTAAAAATAAAAAAAAAAAATCCACTCAGAGTTGAGGCCCCAAGAAGGCAGTGCTTACTCTCCAGAAAAGATCCAATGTTCACTCATTCTTTGACAGACTCCAACTTCTATCCTATACTATTTATTATATTTTTTTGTTCAAAACTGCAGCACACTGCTGTCTGCCATCTCACATCTTTTACAAGCCTACAATGCTGAAACAAATTCAGGCCACATGCATCTACAAAATGCACAACACCCATTGCATATGCACACACATTTCTCTGGTGCAACAAATGCCACTTCTGGGTATACTTTGAATGCACCAGACTCGCCAACACTATACATATAGGACCAGTTGCCTGTACATACCACAACCCTCTGCCAATACACCAACACACAACAAGCATACTCTAAACATATTATACATAAACATTAATAAAATCACACACACACAGTTATACATTCTTATGCAAATGTATGGTACCACACACATTACAGTAATACAAGAAATTATAATCTCAACACAGACATCACAATCTGCAAAGACAAAACACAGCATAGAGGTGGTCTCAACACTCCCTCACATATTATGTATCTGTATATACATATACCAAGGGCTTTTTCCACCTTACAAAGGAGGTAGCCAAAGTCAATAGGCATAATTCCATTCCTACCCATTTCATCCACACAGACTCCACTCATATTAACCACCCCTCCCTCCCTCTTTTCTTGGCTGCTCCTGGATGACAAGTCATCCCTGCATCTTGACCACTGCCCTGGATCAGAAGCAATGTAGCAAGACACAGCACATCCACAGCAAGGCCAATTGATTTAATCAGTGACCCCCCCTCCATCTACATCCCCTCATACAGAAATATTGAAGACAGGGAGAAATCTTTTCTGGCTGAGTCAAAATATTATTCACACCTAACCACTCCCTAACCACCCCCATTCCCCATCAACTCCCTTCCATGCATCACAGCATCATTCATATACAATCATTTTCCACTCACCCCTATCTTCTGTCTTCTCTTTTCCTTCAACAGATATTCCCCTCTTTCCCAATGCCCCTTTTACCCCATCCATCCATCTATCTCATCCTCAGTTGCCCCCCCCCCCCTTGTTCACTCCATCCACCTCTGCCTTCCAGGCTTATTTTTTACTAATCTTTCTTCACCCATTCTTTCCATGTAGCCAAACCACCCCAATACTCTTTCATCAACCTTACCTCCCAACTTCTTTTCCATCCCCACCCTCCTCCTCACCTTGTTTCACACTCCATCCAACCTTGTAACCCATACATTTCATCTCAAACACATTTAAACTTTTCCTCTCTTATGTTCCATATTTCTACCACATACGGTGCTGTAAGGACAATCACCCCTTCATCAATAGGTGGCAACCCTTAGGGTGAAGAAGAAATCAAAAAAGTGCACTCGGAAAGGGACCTTGGAGTAATAATCAGTAAAGACATGACACTGGATAAACATAAAAACAAAATAGTTGGAGAAACATTCAACCTATTAAGGTCAATGAAAGTGGCATTTGACTATTTGGATAAAGAAATTATTAAAAAAATATTAGTCACATTGATTTGACCAAAACTGGAATACGCAGCAACACTATGGACACCCACTACTAAAAAGAATATAAGGAAATTAGAAAGAATACAGAGAGCAACGACAAAGTTGGCACCAACTCTTTCCAAATTAACATATGAACAAAGATTATCCAAATTGGAACTACCAACACTGGAGCAGAGAAGAGAAAGAGGTGATCTACTATCTATAGAATCATGAAAAGAATGGAAATTCTTGATAGGAGTGATTTACTAAAAAATGACAATGGAAAAACAAGAGGTCATGAAAAGAAACCCAAAAAGATAACTATAGAAGATCTGAAAAAAAAAGCTTCCCACACAGAGTGCTGATATCTGGAATAACTTTGATAAAGAAACAGTGTGTGCAAATACTATTCAAGATTTTAAGAAAAAACTCAATGCTGAAAGATACAAAAACAGGTCACCACAAGCATAGCTCCCTTTCCATGTAATACAACTAGGTAAATACAATCTCCTCTTAGCATTCATTCCCAAATGCCTATTTCTTATTACACTTTTTTATCCCCCAAGACACTGGCTTCTCTCAATCTATAATCTACCTCAACTCCTCCCTTTCCTACCACATGTGACCCCAAGTATCTAAAGCTATACACTTCCTCTAGCCTCTCCTTTAATACCTACTTCCAAATTGCTGCCCTCCTCTCCCCTTGTACATCTCATCTCCTTATCTTTACTCACATTTATCTTCAACTTTCCCCTATCAAAAACCTCCCCAAACTCTAACTTCCTTAATCCCTCCTCTAATCCTGATACAAATGCAGTTTTGTTAGCATACAACTGGCTTAACTATTTTTCTCAATTTTCTTCAACCATCTCCAATCCCCTGCCCACTGCCCTTGCATTTACCTCTCACACCACCCCATCCATGTATACATTGTGCAGCCATGACACATCCCTGGTAAGTCCCACATTTACCTCAAACCACTCACTCTCTCCATTTTCAATTCTAACACAGGCTCTACTACTCTCACAAAAACTCTTTACTGCCTTTAACAGCTTTCCTCCTATCCCACATATCTGAAAAACCTCCCACAGCACCTTCCTGTCTACCCTGTCATAAGCCTTTTTCAAATCCATAAAGGCCCAAAAAACATTCTTACCCTTTACTAAAGCTTTCTCACATATCTGCCACACCACAAAAATTTGACCACCAAAAAGATCCACACAGTCCATAACTTTCCTAAACCTACTGTTCCTCACCAATTACTCCCTCTGTTCCTCATCTAATCCTCTCAATCAAAATCCTCCCATAAGCCTTCCCAACTACACTCAACAAACTGATCTCTATAAAACTACTACACTCACATTTGTCATATATTATATACAATGTGTCTTACCACAGTGCTTCTGACCCAGGGCAGTGGGTGGGATATTGGGATGACCTGTCAGCCATGAGAAGCTAAGATGAGACGTGGGAAAGGGTGGTGGATAAGAGTGGAATGGGTGTAGGAATGTGCCTTTGACATGACTACCTCCCTTACAAGGGGGAAAAGCTATTGGCATGTATGTATGTATGTATGTATGTGTATATATATATATATATATATATATATGTGTGTGTGTGTGTGTACTCACACACCTATCTTTTGCCTTCTCTATTCCATGCTCAACAGACATTCTTCTTATACCCAAGGCTCCCTTCACCCCATTCTCAGTCTTATCAAGTTCACTCCATCCAGCTCTATCATCCACACTTTTTTATTAATTTTTCTTCACTCACTCTTTAAGCTCTTCATTTCTTCCAAATTCTCTATTTTAAGACACTTCCAACTCACTGCTGCCTTCTCACCACCAACCACATTATTGCCTCAACTCCAACCATGGTGTCAAGGAGTCACACCTACCCAAAGAAACTGTTGAGATATGGAAGAACAGAACAAGGAACAAACTACCAGCCCACAACATGAAACAACTCACCCCCACCTCCTTCTGGAGATGCAGCCCTAAGAGGCTGACACCTGGTCTCTAGAAATGATCCTGTTCAATCTCCCTTTCAACTCTCCTACTTTCTTTAAACTTATTCACAACAATGAAAGGGAAGAAGCTAACAGAACATGGAAAAACAACAGCTACAACTACTAAATCAAGACAACATAAAACATGAAGCAAATCAGAGAAAACTGGAAAAACAAAAACCAGATGTGACATACATTAAAATCATTCACACATACATATACCAAAGGCCTTTTCCCCCTTACAAGGGAGGTAGCCAAATGCAAAGGCATAAAAACCACTCCCACCCATTCCATCCCCACATACTCCACTCCCATCCATCCCCTTCCCTCTCTCTTATCTTGGCTCCTCCTGGATGACAGGTCATCTCCGCATCTTGCCCACTGCCCTGGGTTAATCCTCCAGATTCATGAAGCAGTTGGAGTGACACAGTACAAAGCACCATCACTCAAAACAGTGCAACACTATTAACACTTCTCCAAAACAAGTTTCAAGCCCATGACACTAAAAAACAGAAAAATAACTAAGGTACACTACATAAACTCAACACAAAAGCTGCCCCACCCTTTTCCAGCAGAAACAGAAAATATAATGAATTTTAAAAAATTATATGTAGAAGGCCTGGACAAGGTGTAGAACTACAACTCAAAATATCTGGACCATCTAGTAATATAAGCCCATGACAGATGTGTTTAACATCCTCAGGTCTTAAGATGGCATCCCAACAATCTAGAAAGGAGCAAACAATTCTCATCCTCAAACCAAATTGCAAGAAACCCTATTATATTAAAAATCTCTCTCTCTAATCTACATTTATATATCAAGGGGCTTCTTCCCCCTTATAAGGGAGGTAGCAAAGTCAAACCTACTCCCATCCATTCCACTCTCATCCACCACCCTTAAAATAAATAAAATTAAAATAAAATAAACTGATGGAAAGATTAAAGTTAGAATCTGAATATACACACACCTATTCCACCAAATCAACATTTATTCAAAGAGGGCCACTTTATCAACACACAGCTCTCAAACCTCACCCAACAAGTACTACAAGCCTTTAACAAGAAAGTGCCGCCTGGGAGAAAAGTAATGACAGCAATGGTTATAAATGTTCTTACAGTCCCCCGACATTTTTTCCTGTCAAAAGGAATTGGAAAAAGTTTTTGACTGGGCCATAATTTTGTAAGCTTGTTTAGAAAAAAGTGTGCCTATATAATTCTATTTATAAATTGTTAGTTTCTGAGAAAATTTAGAAATTTCCTTATGAAGCCTTACAAAAATCTAAGTCCCATGTGATCCTTTCACTGTCAAAAGATCAAAGAAACTGATATATCAGGTACATTATAAAAATAAATACAGGTGACAGAATCTTGATTTGGGACAAGTCACAAGGTTATGGAAACAAACTGAAAATGTCCATAAGTCTAAGGGATGGAGGACTTTTTATAGAGCCCAATCCAAAACTTTAAGCAAATTCAAAACTAGATAGGACAGTTGAAGAAAAAGAGACAAGACCCTACACTTGTAGATCCATTCCTGTATCTAACTCTGTAAATGCAATTTAATAAATACAAATCATTACCCAATAAGTCACTCCTTCCCTCCCTCCACTCCTGACACCCCACCTACCACACCCCCAAACTTAAATTAATGTTTCACAATTAGTTTAATTTCATTCAAAGGTGACAAACCCATCTTTCTTATAACATAATACCAATCTTCTCATTTTTGTCCATTTGTCCAAAAAAAATCTCCACACAATCAATGACCCAATTCCTATAAATTTTGGTTGTAATCTTCCTCCCAGACCCTCTGTACACCTAAGCCCGGGCAACACTTCACACCAGGCCTTAGCATCGGCTGCTCCTGTATATACAGTGGCAGTCTGGGCCTGACAAGGGGCAGTTGGTTTAAGTTCAGCACCCACATGGAAGAGTACTGTCAAGCACACCCAAAAACAATTAAAAATAAATAAAAAATACAGAGGGGAAGTCCTCTCTTTACTCCATTCCATTTAGCCACCTACAATGACATGAAGGAACTTGGTGATAGCACTCTTATCCCCCACTGCAGGAGCATCAGAAAATGAAGATGGAAATGGTAAAGGACAGACTCAAGAAAGGTGGTAGACTGGAGGGTTCTGTTTCACTGACACACATACACATTTTTCACTTCTTTTTTTTTTCATTTGAAGAACATTTCTTCTATGGAATGGTTACATTATGTTAGGTTAAGAGCTACATGTTTCTGGGAATTTTACAGAAAAGAGAGACACCAAGAGTTAAACAGTAGTTCAGCATTCCTTTATGAATAGAGATTTGTCTTTCACATAAATAAAGTGACTTGTTTGTAAGGGCAGACCTAAGCCTCTAAAAAGAAAAAAAGGAACAGATTCTAATTTGAAACCTTGTATAGAGAATAACTGGGATCAATTGTAGAATCTAACAGCCCCCCCCCCACACACACATTGATCGACAAAGGTACGCAGCACTCTGCTGTCACTAAGGTCATGGTAATGTTTTTCTATTACTCAATTTATGATTTGGGAACATTAATGGTTAGGTTAGATTAAAAAATAAAAAAAAAAAAAAAAAAATAATAATAATAATAATAATAATAATCATGACCTGAATGACAGCATGTGCCTCAGTGAGAGCGGAGCACCCTGGCCCCAGACCATCACTGATCAGTGCACACACGGGTGAGGGGATTCTATTATTGATCCATTATATAACTATGCCTAGGGATGCTATGCATTCAAAGAGGAATGAAGAATGGATATTGATTGATTGGATGCTTTATTTCTGTGTCACCTACAAGTTGTCACCTTTTCATACATCCCACTACATTCTTAAGTTCTTTTTGATATCCTGGCAAGCATGACCTACTCACCCTTCTGGTGCCCTCACTATGGCCTTTCAATCAACCAATAACATAGGAACATAAGAATGAAGGAGACTGCAAGAGACTATAAGGCCTATACTAGGCAGCTCTGTATCCATCACCACCTGCCATCCCTATCCATAAAGTTATCTAATCGTTTCTTAAAACAACTGATAGTTTCAGTGGTTACTGCATGGTTACTAAGTTTATTCTATTTGTTGACCACCCTATTAGTAAACCAATTCTTGCCTATTTCTTTTTTAAACCTAAATTTGTCCAGTTTATAACCATTACTGCGAGTCCTGCCCTATGGTTTTAATATGATGACCGTCTTTTTGTAAAAACATTCACAACTCTATGACACCAGCTAATGACTACCAGCCCAGCTTACAAGTCACTCATAAACACCAGATCTAATATTATTAATTTCCATGCATACTAGGAAAAATGAAAAAAAAATAATAATAATAATCCACACATGCATATACCAAAGGCTTTTTCCCCCTTATAAGGGAGGTAACCAAAAAACAAAGGCATAAAAACCACTCCCACAAATTCCATCCCTAACATACTCCACTCCCCTCCACCCTCTTATCTTGGCACCTCCTGGATTGGGTCATCCCTGCATATCACTGCCCTGGCTCAGAAGCAGTGTCGCAAGACACAGCACATCCATAGCAAGGCCACTTCATTAAATTGGCAAACCCCCCCCTCTCCATCCCCTCATGTAGAAAAGGAGATGGGGAGACCTTTGGGCTGTATCAATTTATTTCTCACACATACTCCCTCATCCCCCACCCACTCCACCTCATGCATCACAGCATCATCCATACACATAATAATAAACAGTACCTATATACTTCATCTTGTGACTCTATAACAACTGTAATGAAAAGATTCTCATGTTTTATCAAAACTAGTATACAAGACCCTAATGCTGGGGAGTAAATATTTCTTCAAAATCTAATACACAGGTTCTCCTCACCTTTTACAGGGGCATTCCTTTGCATGTGTTGGTGTGGACTGGCCTTCCTCTGTTCCCCCATTCTCCCCTGTAGATGATGCATCCTTAGTTTCTTGGTCTGGTGAAACATCCTCGACAATTTCTGCCGCAGGATCGGAGTGGACAACTTTATCACAGCACTCTGTCTCTTTAGCTTTAATATTATCCACTTCTAAATCTTTATCCAAACCACTGGATGAATCAAAATTGCTAAAGTCTCCTTCAATAGCCTGCGATACACCAAGAAGCTCAAGACAACTAGATAATGCCACAATTTCGTTCTCTGCCTCTGCCTCCGGGGATGTTTTCCCAGTTGCTGATGATAATGAAGAAGCAGGTGAGCAAGAAGATGAGTGAGATGATGATGAAGACATGACAGAGGCGCCTTCACTTGCCGTTTTCATGACTGAATCGGAATCAGGAGTATATTCTCGCTCTGGCAATTCTATGGATGTCACAGATTCACATCCTTCTTTTATACTTTCTATCCTGACTTTGTCTTCTTCCTGGCTATCTATCGGTAATCTACTGGATGTGATTGCCCCATTCTCTTTATCACTGCTTTTCTTATCCTCCACATTAGGTAAAATTGATGTTGGATTTTCAAAATAAGACTCACTGACTGGAACTTTGGGTTCAGCTTCTCCATTTTCAAAGACCCCTACATCATCCATTCTTGTACTAGAGACTTCAGACGATTGTGTTACATCCTTTTCAACTACTTTCGCACTTTCCTCGTTTTCTAAAGGCTCTGCCTGAATACTTTCTATGGATCTGAAAGCTTCATCAACGTCAGCTTCAGGAACAACAGGTTCACTTGACTCAATACCATTTACACAATTTACATGTTCACTTTTATCCCCTTGCACCGACCCAACAATTCCTTCACTCTTTCCCCCTGACGTTTCACATGTGATATCACTATAATCTTCGTTAAAGCAATTGGTGTTGGCAATTTCTTGTTGATTCCCAACCATCTCCAACTTATTCTTCTCTTCCTTCTCCTCCACGCGCGGTGGTTCCATGCTTAGTTCACTACTCGTTTTCGCCTCCTCTACCACTTCCATGGTAGTTTGAAGGCAGCGTGGATGTATTTGCTATACGAATTCACTAAGGACAAGCGGAGTTAAGTTACTCAATAACCGAAAGAGAAGTGAGCATAGGATACGTCAACGCTTCTCTGCAGTGTCCTGCCTCACAAGTATTTACGTTGAAGTTCGATAGGTGTCACTAGCAACGCCAGAACTACCAACTACAATAGTAATTTCGTCGTTTTGAATCAGTAGTATCAAATACAATTGAAAATCACTATTTAATATTTATTGAAAATAAAAACAAAAAGTATGCAATGACAATATTTTTCTAATCAAAAGGTATATATTTTATTTAATTTTCTGAAATGTTTGTCATTCTGACTGTAGAGTGTTTACAATCATGAGAAGACCAGCTACTCTCCAATCAATTGCAGTTGTTTTATTAATTACGCTAAAATCTTTTGTAAATTGTGGTTCAAAAGATTCCCAACCTGAATCCGGATCAGGGGAAGTATGCATACCACATTCACCTAAGATTAACTGCTCCTATTTGTAAGTGAACATGCATTTTTCTTCGTTGTTTACAAATATTCTGTAGATGAAATCTCTAAATTTATCCATTGCTTTCAGTACTTTCAACACCAGTTTTCCATAATTAGGTGTAGACGTTGAGAGAATAGCAACGAGGTAAAACACGCAGTACAAATCAGATCTTATGAAAAGCCTAAGTTGCTGCCTGTCAGGTAATAATGTAACAATGTTTTCCTGCTTAGATCGGGTTAGATGGTCACTGATTAGATCAAATGTGGCAGCAAAGTTTAGCTTTTGCAGCCTCCTGTTTTTGTAATGTTCTAAATTTGCAGTGATAAGATATTATTATGCTGTTAAAAGTTAAATTGCATGTGTGGGTGTGGCATGTTGAAATGTTCTGTAGAACTATGGTTTGTAAGGTTAAGGTTTACAGTGACATTTGAAAATTCAGTAATTTTAAGACATCACTAGAAAATAATGGATTTCGACTGTCAATGAAACTCTTGAGAATAACCAAGCATTGTAATAAGTTTGTGGGACTCACAAATGGAGACATCAGTAAAAATGGCAGTAGCAGATCACCATGATTGGAAGACAACATCAAAACCAGGGGTTTTCAACCTTTTTCCTGTTACATGCCCCAAGAGTCATCAAACCATCAACCTGTACCCCCATTAACATGACACAGAATATAGAAGGGTAACATGTTAAGACTAATTGAATATACAATCATAATGGTACCACAATGTATATCAAATTGTGATGACATGATATGATACATACTTCTATAACAGTCATTTTCTCTCTACAGATTTAAATGTTTAAGTAATCTTTTGCAAGTCATCCAAGTACTCCCTGCTCTAAACGTTACCAAGAATAATGAATGTCTGGCAGAATTTACTCCCCTAGCTCTCCTGTGTTAAACAAAGTAGAATAGATTACCACTGATTGTATGTACATTCTTGATACTTTTAGAAATAGGATCACTCATCACTACCTCCCTCTCCTTAGTCCAAATCCCAGTCCTGACCCTAATTCTGATCCCCTTATCCTAATCTCATTCCTAGCCCAAATTCTGTCCCCAACCCTCAATTCCCCCGCTCAGTGCCCACAAATCATGTGGCCCTCTGCAGGTTCCTGCAAAGAAAGAAAGAAAGAGTGTACTTCAGGAGTACTTTAAATACTTTATGTCCCCACCATCATATTATATTTATTGGATATATATAAACATTTCCTAAACAGTTGTGATGAGTTACAGTAGTGAGTTTTCACCTGGTTACTTGCCCTCCTCTCCTGCCTTGCAAGGGGGAAAGGGACTTATAATGAATGTGTGTATATGTGTACATATTTGCACAAGGAGTTTTAAGATGAGAAGGACAAAAAATGGGTATGGGATGGATATAGGGTAGAGCTGTTCAAAAAACAACTTTTTCATATTTTCATATGTTACTGTACTTTTTCCCATGGTTTTTGACCTGCAAAAGCCAAAAATTACATCCATTTTTATCTAGGATGTATGAAAGCATTGCTGCATGGAGGCTGAAGTTTTTTGCTATCTATCTTACCAAAAGGGCAGATTTTGAGTAATTTCTAAGCATATTTTGTGGTATAATTTTTTAACTATCCAAGATAGAGCAACAACTTAGGTACCAAATGAATGAGCAGGATCAACTATATATCAATCAACTGCTAGAACTGATGAATTTTCCCCATGACCTAAGAGATATGAAATTGTGGAAAATTGGACTTTTTTACTAACCTGGAGACATGGTTTTTGCATGAAGCAAGATAGAGCAACAAAATAGTTATCAAATTAAAACATTTTTAATGCTCTTTTCAATGTGTACAATCTGATTAATATTGTACAAAAATGGCATATTATTTATAATAGAGAAAAATAACAAAACCCCATTTATTTGACATTGCAAAGTGGAAAGTATAATTTTGCAACAAGTCATATCATGAACTGAAATTGCTAAAATAATCATGATTATATGTATCAAAATTATGTTACTCAGTCATTTGTTAAGTGTTTGCTTCTTGAAGCTTTCGAAGTACTGTCTGTTGTATTCCACTGGGGTCAAGGTAAACACCCAAGAAACCCGGTTTCTATCGGCGGTGGACTAGAAACCTCTTGATCCTAATTGATTGGCGCAGAAGCTTGTAGAATAAACAAATAATACATCTAATTTACTGTGGTGGAATTTTGTTGAAATATTTTGACCAGAAAATATTTTTGAGAGGTTTGAATATTATGCAAGTGCATTTTGGGTTCTTTGTCTGCTAAAATAAGACTCATGTATTCAATGTAATATATCATACACAAGATAGATGGCCTGACCCCATAATATACAAATGGAGACGTTTAATATTTTATCAAACGCTGCATCAGCTTTCACCACAAACAGTTATTATTAGTTGCCCATCACAAGTTCATATTACTGGTTCATGATCCTTAAATTATATAATTATATTTATCACATAATAATGAACAATAATTGAGAATGTATTTCACAGAAACAGAACGGAAATAAGTCTGTTTGTCTTAATAAATGTAAAGATCATGGTACTAAAACTTGAAAGAGCAGGATCAATGGGGTAATGCTATAGAAATATGAACATCATGCATATTGTCATATATTTATCATGTATATGTAGCCTAGGCCTATAGGTTCTTTACAGGTACTATTTTTATTTAGCAGTTTCAACAGTAGGTCTAAATGTGCCTATAAGTGCGTCAATACAGTACACACAAGTTGGTCATGTTGACGGTGCTGCCACCACTCGAATGAGTCTTACAAGTATACAATACAGGCGAGGAACCCAAAATGCACTTGCATAACTTTAAACCTCTCAAAAGTATTTTCTGCTCAAAATGTTTCAACAAAATTCCACCACAGTAAATTAGACATAATATTTGTTTATTCTTTGGGTTTCTGTGCCAGTTGATAAGGATTGAGAAGTTTCTTGGAGGTTTCTAGTCTGCCACCAAAAGAAACCTGATAGAAACCAGGTTTCTGGGGGTGTTTACCTTGATTGTTCTAAAGCATGGAGGAGATTCCCTCTGCTTGGGATTTGTGGTGATAACATTTGCAAAATTACTCATCATCTTAACTCCATGCTCAGAGATATCGTTGACTACTCTGAGGTGTCTCACATATTCTAAGGCTTTCTTGTAATCCTCCTTCTCTGGCCACGATTTGACCCAATCTAGGAGCCAGTCAGGTCCAATGCTGAGGATGTCTAACAGAAGGTGAGATTCCATAACAATGAGATCTACTACTGTGGTCTTGGATCTCACCTTTTGAAACACAGGTTTTCCCCATTTGAAGCTGTCTGGCTTCTGAGTGGCATTCACCTGAGCAGCATTATCCTTTTCCTGCTTGTCACTCAGCCTGCTGCTGAAGAACGTGAATGGCATGGCCCATTGTGTCAAGTACCACTTGTGATTTTCAGTTGTCTGAGGAACTGCTTCAGCAGCCTCTGGGTTTGATCTCTTGTACCTCAACATGTCCTGGATGAGCTGAAGATCATTCACAGGAGCATCCGCAGTAGATGTTGACATCATCCACATTGGTGTGTAGAACAGCGCCAGGAAGATGTTGAGTCATTCCAACTTTGCAACAGAGCTGGTTACAAAACATCAGATCTTCATGGAATACAAGTTCTTGGCCTTTCATCTAGGGCTGGTGAATGGCCCCTGGTCGACTCCAGTGAACCCCATAGGGAGGTGTGCCTCCAAGAACAATGACTGAGCTCAGCCATTTCCTTGTAGTCAGCTCTTGGTGGCTTCTCAGATGTAAGGATGTCATGAAGTATTTCCTCACAAACCTTCTTCTTTTCCCTGAGCCATTTGCTTCTGATCATCAGGATTTTAGGGGTGTCTGTTGTCAGTTTTCCCCACACATCCTTGAAGTGTCTGAACCAGGGATTCTCTAGACTCTTCACCATGCCAAACAGATTTTCCCAGACCGCTCCAACTAGCACTTCCAGGATTTGGCATCTGCATGCCAGATAAAGCACCTTAGTGCTCAGCTTCTCCTCAAGCAGTTTGGCAGCTCCCCAGTGTACTCCACTGTTATTGGATGTAGTGTCAAAAACAAGGGCAATTATGACACCTGTAAGCCCCCATGTCTCCAATGAGTCCATTGCTGCCTCATTTTGTGCTGTGTTTATTGAGCTGTTAATGACAGGTATTCCCAGTAACTTCCCTTCAGGATAGGTAGGTGGTCCAAACACAAGCACAGCTAAAGTCTCAGAGGTGGTCCCAGGTTCACTACCCAGGACGTCTCTTCCCATCTTCCCATCCCAGTTTAGAGCAGCAAGCTGGGGAGGGTCCTCACTGATCTAGATCAGCCCCACCAGCTTTCAAGGTGGCAGAAACCAGGGCAGTAACTTGATTCTCAGACAAGCCAAGACAATCAGCTGTAGTACAGATGGCATCACATTCCATGACTCTCCTGGGGAATATCATGGTAAGAACATCTAGGACAAGGCTGCTGGTAATCCATATCCTCTGTGTTAGCATCACTGTCACTGGAATTACCCCCAGGTAATGTCATCCACATGAGTAACTGCCTCTTATTCTGCTGCAGCTGGAAAATGATACAATGTGGTAAGCATGTAAAACTGCAAAATAATACAGTGTGGAAAGCATGGTAAAACTTCCAACTTGCTGTAATATTAAAAATTATTATTAGTAAAAGTATGACAGTATGATTACCTTGTTCTTGTGTCTGCAGTTGCCTCTCAGTTCAGCCTACTTGTTGCTGGGATCTTGTCTCAAAGATCTTGTCTTGACCCAACATGCGAACTTTCCTCTTTGTCCTGTAGTCCTGGTAGAACCTGATGTCATCTTTCATCTCCCTGGATAACAGTCTGTTACTCTTTGTATCCTGGACAGCATCTGGAGCTCCTATGTTGAACAGGCTGTCCAATTCAAAGACAAATGCACTCCTCTTTCCTCCAGGGTCACTTGCTCTTCCTTTGCTCTTCATCAGTGCTCTGTGTTTGTCATGGAGTTTCATGAAGAACTTCAAGCAGTTCTGTCTGGTCATTGCTTTGATCCATGCCATCTGCCAGAATGGGATGATAGCTTCAACCTTTCATAGGCGAGGTCTTGAACCATGGGTTTCCCTGTATTTTCTGTTAAACTTTGGAGATAAAGGAAGCACTGGAATGATTGTCTGTTGGTGGGAAGCTGGGAACCTAATGCAAACTGAAGGGTATCTGACCAGGAAGGGTTCCATGAGAGATCTGGTGGATGGCTGACTTGATGCTTGCTTGTGGACTGCAGGTGGAGGTTCTGAGACATCAACTGCGCATCCTTGTAGCTCCTTCCTTGATGCCATTGTGAAGTATCTTGTGGATAGTTTTCTGGATTTGGATTGAGTTTCTGTGCTGGCCTTGCTTTTGTACTGTTCAGTGTTACCCAACATCATTAACAGGTTTCTGTAAATATGAAATTAAATGTTGATTTTATGTATGAGCTTTGGTCTAAATTCACATAAAATTCAAACATCCATACAAAACCATGTCTCCAGGTTAGCAAAAAAGTCAGGATTTTCAACTACCAGTATTTCATATCTTTTACAATTCACGGGGAAAATTCATCACTTCTAAGAGTAGATTCTGTTGTTTCATTTGGTACCTAATTTGTTGCTCTATCTTGATAGATAAAAAATTATACCACAAAATATGCTTACAAATGCCTCAGAATTAGCCCTTTTAGTAAGATATAAAAAAAAAAATTCAGCCTCCATGCAGCAATGCTTCCATACATCCTAAATAAAAATGGATGTGATTTTTGGCTTTTCAGGTCAAAAAGCATGGGAAAAGATATAGTAATGTATGTGTGTGTGTATATATATATATATATGTGTGTGTGTGTGTGTGTATATATATATATGTATATATATATATATATATATATATATATATGTATATATATATATATATATATATATATATTTTTTTTTTTTTTTTTTTTTTTTTTTCTCTCTCTCTCTCCATAGGTCTAATGTAGGTTGGGCATATGCTTAGACTCGTTTCCCCCCTCCTCCCTATATATACATGCACTTAAAATGGGGAAATGTCTTTTAGTATATGTAGCTTTCCCATCCAATACCTATGCATTGTTCCCACCATTCCAGCTTTCTGCAAAGGAAGGCGTCATCTTTGTTCCCAGCCTACCACCCAGGCCAAAAGGAATGCAGCAAGACAAAGCACCTGTATAATTATATATTTACCTAGTTGTATTATACGGGAAGAGAGCTATGCTCGTGGTGACCCGTCTTTGTATCTCTCAGCATCAAGTTTTTTCTTAAAATCTTGAATAGTGTTTGCACACACTGTTTTGTTGTCTAATTTGTTCCAAGTATCTATCACTCTGTGTGGGAAGCTGTTCCTTTTCAGATCTCTTCTGTAACTATCCTTTTTTAGTTTCTTTTCATGTCCCCTTGTTTTACCATTATCCCATATTAACAAGTCATTCTTATCTAAGACTTCCATTCCTTTCATTATTCTATAGATAGTCAGCAAGTCTCCTCTTTCCCTTCTTTGTTCCAAAGTTGGTAATTCTAGTTTGGACAGTCTTTGCTCATATGTCAGTTCGGAAAGAGTTGGTGCTAGTTTTGTTGTTGCTCTTTGTATTCTAATTTTTTTATATTCTTTTTGGTACTGGGTGTCCATAGTGTTGCTGCATACTCAAGTTTTGGTCTTATTAGTGTAGTTAGAATTTTTTTTATCATTTCCTCATCCAAATAAGCAAACACCACTTTAATTGACCTCAATAAATTGTAGGTTTCTCCGAATATTTTATCAATATGCTTATCCAGTGTCATGTCCTTGCTGATCATCACTCCGAGATCTTTCTCCAAGTTTACTTTTTTCACCTCTTCTTCACCAATTTTGTAATCTTTTGATATTCTATTTTTACTCTTTCCAAATTCCATTATACTACATTTCTTTATATTGAATTTTACTTCCCATTTTTGAGTCCAATTCCAAATCCTGTCCAAATCTGGTTGCAATGAGTTGCAGTCTTCCTCCGTTTTTACCCTCTTTAGTATCTTTGCATCATCTGCAAAGAAATTCATATAACACTCTACACCTTCATCCATGTCATTAATGTATATGGCAAACATGATCGGGGCCAGTACTGATCCCTGCGGGACACCGCTTATCACTTCTTCCCAGTTTGAGAATTTATCTCTAATTACTACTCTCATTTTCCTCCCAATCAGGAAATCTTTCATCCATTCCAATAATTTTCCTCTGATGCCACCTATTGACTCAATCTTCTTTATTAGTTTTTTATGTGGTACCTTATCAAATGCCTTTTGTAGGTCCAGAAAGGCACAGTCTGCCCACCCATCTCTCTCTTGTATTATGTCTATTAGTCTTGAATATATATTTATATTTCATTTCAGACACATTGAGTTCCTTGACTGTGACAAGCCTGTTGACCACAATGGAAATCATACTGCACGAGATGAGCTTGGCTATGGATGTACCAAGGTAAACAGATACTTAGTTTTATATGTATGTATGTATGTGTGAGCAAGGTTTGACGCAGCCTGAAGGGATTTCTCCCCGTCTTCTCCTTTTATGCATGGGGGGACGTCGCCGATTTGATGAAGCGGCCTTGCTGTGGATGTGCTGTGACTTGCGACACTGCCTCTGACCCGGGGCAGTGGACAGGGTGCAGGGATGACCCGTCATCCAGGAGGTGCTAAGATGGGAGGGAGGGTGGAGGGGAGTGGAGTGTATTCAGGGATGGAATGGGTGGGAATGATTTTATGCCTTTTTCTTTTTGGCTACCTCCCTTGAAGGGGGGGAAAAGCCTTGAAATATGCATGTATGTATGTATATATATATATATATATATATATATATATATATATATATATATATATATATATATATATATATATATATATATATATATAAAACTTCTTTCACCTTCAAACTTATGTGTCATAATATAGTCAATAAATATATATATATATGTACCTAATTGACAAGAAATTAAAAAGTAAGGTGATATGATTTATCATGATGGACTAAATTTTTTTTAGATTTTCATGAGTGTACATGACTAAGACTTAGCAGTTATAGTTACTGAAGTTAACTTTATGATTCCTTGTTTCTTAATTTTTCTTGCAGTTTGGTGGACAGCTCTATGATGATGTTGTCAAAACAAAAGTAAAGTGCCGTGTTTTGGAGGGAATTGAATGTTGTGGAGCACGAGAGTTCCTCAGAGATGGTTTTCCTTGTATCAAGTAAGTTCTAAAACCATGAAAAAAATAAGCTCAAGAAGATTTTTATTCATTGGTAGAAGTTTACCCAAGTAGAAATTTATAGTAGTACTCAGTCCTTTTGTTTGACAATGCTTTAAAGTTTTTCATATGAATAGATTTATAGCAGGAAATATTGTATAAAATTATAATATAATTCCAAATGTTTCATCAACACTTATTCAGAAGGACCAAAGAAAATGTCCCCACTTGTTTCAATTTATGGACTTTTTCTAAGCTAAGACAGTCTTTGATGATGTGGAGAAAAAAAGCAAAACAGATACTTCAGATCCAAAATGTAATATAGGGAGGTCACACCCAATATAAATAAGAAATGTATTTGCATGAGAAATCAGTCAATCTGTTGCTCCAGGTCTCTCTTGCAGAAGACTTGCGGTTTTCTGGAAGCCACAGATCTTTTGCAAGAAAGACCAGAGGCATTGGATTGAGTTCCCATGCCACTGCAATTCTTTATCTTGGGTGTAATTTCCCAGCAGTGCATTTTGGATCTTGAGTATCTTTAAAATTATATTAACACAGAAAAAGTCCTCATAGATCAGTGGATACCTTTCCTGCCTTACATGTAAACCAAGTGGGACTAGTGACAGGTACCTGCATGTGGAGGTTCTGTAAAGATGGAGAGCCAAGCTGCCCATTTTCAAACCCATCAACCCCCTCATCTCCAGATCACTTTCTGTCAACTTCAACTGTATTTCTTACTTTTTTTCACACATGGAGGTCTGACAATTGGTGACTGCTCCCCTTCCCCAACCACTTTCAGCCAGTGACAGAAATAATCCCATACATATGCAACACAGACAGAGGTCTGACATTTTTTCTCAGAGAGACCTATGGGAGGACCTAAAACTGTTGCCAGCTACTATGGGGACTATGGATTTTCCACTTAGTAAAACTAGAGGCCTTCCTGTGGATGTACTGTGTCTTGCTGCATTGCTTCTGACCCAGGGCAGTGGGTGAGATGCAGGTATGGCCCGTCATCCAGGAGGAGCTAAGAAAAGAGGGAGGGAGAGGTGGTGATTGGGAGTGGAGTGTGTGGGGATGAAGTGGCTGGGAGTGGATTTATCCTTTGACTTGGGCTACCTCCCTTGTAAGGGGGGAAAAAAGCCCTTGGTATATATATGTATGTAAAACTAGAGGTAACAGATGTAACCCAGGTTTCATACCTTGGCAAGTGCTAGGAAAGTCTTCAAGTCACAACCCTTCTTTGCAATGGCAGACATCAAAGATAGTGTACCAGCATCATATTTCAGTGTTAGCTCCTTGTCAGCCACTGCAACACATTCAATATTTCACACACACACTTCACAATATCCATACAACTTTACCAGTCAGGCTTCCACCACTATGAGGTACAAAGGTTGTATCATTCCTGAGGGAATAGACCTGTAGTCCAGCAGTAGACATTCTAGGTTAAACACACATTTTCAACACGGAATTGGTGTGGCAGTATACACCAGTTGTTCTAGATATACATACATACATATACCAAGGCTTTTTCCCCCTTACAAGGGAGGTAGCCAAAAAGGAAAAGCCATAATCATTTCTTTTTGGCTACCTCTCTTGTAAGGGGGAAAAAGCCTTGGTATATGTATGTATGTATATCTAGAACAACTGGTGTCTGCTGTCACACCATAGAAGATACAGGGCATTTTATACAACTGTCTTACATTCACTCTTTCCAGACTGTCTATCCATATACCGAGAGCTTTTTGACCTTTACAAGGAAGGTAGCCAAGTCAGAGGCACATACCTATTCTCACGCATTTCACTCTCTTCCACCACCCCCTCCACCCCTCCTATCTTAGCTCCTCATGGATGATGGTTCATCCCTGCATCTGCCAACTGTCCTGGGTCAAACACAATGCAGCAAGACACAGTACATTCATGGCAAGGCTGCTTCACTTAATTGGTGATCACTCTCCCATCCCACCTTCTTTACACAACATTATCATCCCTACACAGTCACTCTCCACTCAACCCTTCTTCCTTCCTTGCTCAACAAACATTCCCCTCTTGCTCAATGCCCCCTTCACTCCATCTATCCATCTCATCCTCGGTTGTCCCTTCAAGTTCGCTCCCTTCACTTCTGCCATCCATACCTATTTTACCAATCTTTCATCACTTATTCTTTCCATGTGTCCAAACCATCCCAGTAATCTTTCATCAGTTCTATCTGCCATCACCTTTTCCAATTCCACTCTCCTTCTCACCTCTTTGTTTCTCACTCTATCCAACCAGTAACCCCTGCCATACTTCTCGGACATTTCATATCAAACACATTTAAATTTTTCCTCTCTGCCTCTCTTAGATTACAAATCCCTGCACTTTACAATGCTGTTGACACTATCACCCTTTCATAGAATCTCCTCTTTGCATCCATTCCCAGTTGCCTATTTCTCATAACATTTTTTAATCCCCAAAGGCATTTACTTGCTTCTCTCAATATACAATTCACCTTCACCCCCACTCCTCCCTTTCCTGCCACATGTGACCCCAAATACTTAAAGCTATCCACTTCTTCCAGCCTATCTCCTTTTAGACTTACTTCTAACTCACTGCCACTCTCAACCCTTGTACATCTCATCACTTTACCTTCAAGTTTCTCTTATCACATACCTTCCCAAACTCCATCACTAACTCCCTTAATCCTTCCTCTGATCCTGCCACAGACAGAACCACAAAATCTCATCACTGAGTGACTTATGGGGCAAACCAGTGGCTGTGGCCAGTTTTCAAGGGACTGCAGGTTTCCCGCAAAAGAGAACTGAGGCAACAGATGAATGGATTAAACAAACTCCATCTGTAAATATGGTCATTAGGTCCATTCTGGTATAATTTATGTACAAAGCAACTGGTGCCAAGGAAGAGGCAGGAGGACAAGAAAGGAATAGTTAAAAGATGAGTGGAGGAGCAGGAGGGTGAGAGTGACGATGATGATATGGTTTAACGTCACACACTCCCCCCTATCGGGAGGCAAGGACAGTGCCCCTCACAGAGGGCTTTGTAGCGTGGAATATAATGAATCATGCCCTTGGTTCAACTTTGGGGTGGCAAAAAAACATGAGTGGAAGTGAGGGTGAGAATCAGGAGGCAGGAGGAGGTGAGGAGCCTAGACCAGAAGCCATGTATCCCAGGAGAACAGAGTAGAAAAGAAGATATTGAAAGGAAAGAAAGATAATGGAGGGAAGCAGAGGGAACTGGAAAAATATGAAAACACAGGAAGTATGTGCCTAGTTGAATGTGAAAGGATTAAGTTAAAATTTTTGTATCCCACTTTCATTGTGTCTTTTTTGTGGTCAGAATTTAATTTTTTATTACTGGCCGAGCAAGTTAGGGTGTAATTTTGTGCAGCAACAGTCAAGGTGACCGTGGTTTGAGCCCAGCCACTGGCAAGTTGGACCAAGGGCATGGTTCATTAAATTCCAAGCTACAAAGCCCTCTTTAACCTTTTCAGTACAAATCTAATTCTCGTGGTCAGCATTAGCTTCCTGATGTACAATGATGGCCACTCAGCTACAAATACAAAATAGATATAATCAAGATGCTGATGTCAGCATTTTGATATACCCACTCGCTCTCAATGACGCTACATAGGCATCATCATGTTGAAGGGGGCAAGGGACACTGTCATAGCCTCCTGATAGGAGGAGTTTTGCAATGTGAAACCAAATCATCAGTCTTCTGTCCTGGGTGTTGCTAATAATTTCAGTGGCTGTATGGTCAACCACCTTGGCTTACAAAAAACATTGAATATGCAGGACATACTCATTTTATTAGTGATTGTACCCAAGACAGTAGAAGCAGGTGTTAGGTTATTGTATGTATTTTGTGGATTGAAACTTGGGGTCTTGTATGTTTTATGTGGATTACAGGTTGTTTATATAATATCTCATCTCCATAATTATTTGTTGTACATACATATGCCTATCTCTTGGCCTTTCCCATCCCTCCTTGACAGACATTACCTCTATAATCAAAGCCCCCCTTCACCCCATCCATCCCATTCTCAGTCTTCCCTTGAAGTTCACTCCATATCCTTCCATTCATCCATATACTCAGGGCTTTTTTCTCCCCTCATAAGGGAGGTAGCCAAGTCAAAAAGTGCATACCCACTTCCACCCATTCCACTTCCATCCACCACCCTTCCCTCCTTATCTTAGCTTCTTGTGGATGATGGGTCATCCCTGTATTCTGCCCACTGCACTCACTTAAAATTTTCACTCCATATAACTCATATATTCTGAGCTGGATATCTCCTTAGAATTGGGGAGAGGCCCTTGGTTAATAAGATAGATATGTGATTTAATACCCAAGGTGTAGGGATGATCCGTCATCCAGGAAGAGCCAAGAAAAGAGGGATGGTGAATAGGAGTGGAGTATGTGGGAATGAAATGGGTGGGAGTGGATTTATGTCTTTGACTTTGGCTATCTCATTTGTAAAAGGGAGAAAGCCCTTGGTATATGTATGTATTTATAAAGTTTGTTATCCAGCTATTTTCAAGTTTGATAATAACAGAAGGAAAATGGAGCTTTCATTATGTTCTTGTATAGTGAAATCTAAAAGGATTCTTCCCCTTGATAAGGGAGGTAACCAGCCAAGGCATACAACCACCCCATCCATCTCACTTTCATCTATCATCCATTTGTTACCCTGTTAGTTCCTTATTGTAAATATAACAAAAGTTTGTCATAGTTTGGACTGTATTTTTTATCAGATTTAGGAATTGGATAACTTTTCTCCAAGAATTAAGCTTGTGGAATATCACAATAGATTATTTACATCATTTTGAATATATAAAAACAAAAAAGTTTTGAATCAAACAAAACTTAAAAATCTCTTGTAAAGACCTTCATGGTATTGGTTTCTGAAATTAATGTAACTTTTGTTGTTTGATTGTTTAATATTTTTTTAAACTGTATGTGAAAAAAGGTCACATTGAATTTATGAACAGATTTTGCAATTCTTTACATTTATTTTCAGATACAGCGGCCATTACTTCGTGACCACCCTCATTTACAGTGTCCTCCTCGGATTTTTGGGTATGGATAGGTTCTGCTTAGGTCAAACTGGAACAGCTGTTGGTAAACTCTTAACTTTAGGTGGTGTTGGTATTTGGTGGATTGTTGACATTGTTCTCTTGATTACTGGATCCTTGATGCCAGAGGACGGAAGTAATTGGAATCCATATGTGTAAATGTTCTTGTTATATTAATTAATTGCTACGTGTTACCTTTTATTTATTAGAAGCGTCGCATTTTCCATTGTATTATATAGTCCATTCATTCATATCACTCAATAAAAATGGCACAAATTACCAATAACAATGCCATCAAGCATCGCTACTTATCATGTGAAGAAGACAAAGATTCAAAGCCAATTGTCCCAACGCTACGAGATAAACTACTGAAGTCTCTTGTAGAGAAACAGTTAGACAAGAAAATAAATTTTGAGAACAACAGGCAAAAGATATTTGTGCGGGGATATGTTGAAGACACAGGTACTAATGTCTCAGGTCTGTATAGTCATGATGAGTTTCAGGCAATGGAGAAAAATGGAGAAATTAAGAAAATTCTCTCGGCTTGTGAATTGTCAGATGATGAAATTGACCTGCTTCTGAAGCCAGACGATTCAAAAAATGGGAACATGGCACCTTGTGCTGTTAATAGAAAGCTGGAAATCATCCTTTCAAAACTAACAGAAAGGCAAGAAAATCTGGAGAAGCAGGAAGATGTGGCAGAAAAATTTAATGGAGCAATATGCCTAAGTCGCAGTGAATACGAAGAAGAGTGTTCTTTAGTTCCGAAACTCGAAAGTTCAGATAAATTATTGAATTGCCTAATCAAATTGAAGCCAGAAATAGACACTAATGTACTTGCTGAACATCCTATAAATCATTTAAAGGAGCTTGAAGAGTCATTATTTGCAAAGAAACAAGAGACTGTTTGCCGTACCAAGAGAAAGCGTGTCACCCAGAAAGACGATGCCAGCATTAAGTATGTCCGTGTTAAAGAAAAACCCAAAAGTCTGTGGGATATGAAGGAATGCCCTGTAGCGGAAAACAACTTTGCCTCGGCAAGTGGATCAGGAGTTTCAAATGGTGATGTCATCAGGAGTAACCCTGTAGTTGTACACTGTAAGTCTAAGGATGAAGAGAAACACAAACTTGACCCTACAAAGCCATATGTTTTTACTATTTCCCCAGAAAAGTTATTGTCCTCTGAAGAAATATCTTCAAATAGATTAAGTTTATCTCAGTTGAAAGCAATGGATAAGTTTGTAAATTATGAAAAAGGAATTCCATCGAGTACTCTGTACATAAAAAATCTACATGCTCAAGTTTCACCGGAAGATCTAGCTGCCATATTTGGGCAGTTTGACACTAGTGTACATAACAGACTTAAGTACCGAATTCTAAGTGGTCGCATGAGAGGTCAGGCTTTCATTGAATTTTATGACAGTAGCATTGCTACTGCGGCTCTGGAGTTTTGCAATGGATATATATTGCATGGAAAGCCAATTGTGATACAGTATGGAAAGAAACAATAGGAAGTGAGAATGTTACTGTTACTTTGAAAGGGAACTTTTTTGTAAATTTATATTCTAGTATGTAGTAGGAATGCAGTGATTTGTCTCAGATGTAATTGATTGGTGAAGTGTAATATATTGCAAATACCACAATCGTATTTTTTGAATACATATGCATACATACATATATATACATACATATGTTCATATATACATACATATATCAAAAGGTTCTTCCCTCTTATAAGTACAGACATGAGAAGTTTGAGGAGTATTTTAGAGATATTCATTTGTACTTAGATTTTTCATATTCACTTGTTTGCATTACCCCCTTTTGAGTAAAGTTTACAATGTATCTTCCCTATGCTGATGTTTTTCTAAAGATGATTTATTAAAATATGATAGATAAAATTGATCAGTAATATCCTGTGTTTTTATTTTTTTCCATATTTGCCTTTTTAGTTTGGACAGCCACATTGGTGATGTAGGTAGCTGTAAGACTGACTCTCTCTCTCTCTCTCCTCTCTCTCTCTCTCTCTCATATATCATGGTGGCTGAGTGAATTAGGGCCCCACTGTTTAGAGGAAAGAGGCATAATTAATGGATGGCAATTTGAGTTCTACTATATGTGGCACATGGTCTTGACCGGAGGATGTTGCAGGTTTCCTGAAGGCTGAATGCACGTGTTAATAAGATCATGCAGTCTTCAGTCCAACAAAGACCACCTCACAGATGGATGATAAGATAAAAAAAAATATATGTGTTTAATAAAGATAGTTTCTACCTATATATAAATATACATACCAAGAACTTTTCCCCCTTATTGGGGAGGTAACCAAAGTCAGTCACGTATCTACTCCCATCCACTGCCCTTTCCCCCTCTCATTTTAGCTTCTCATGGATGATGAGTCATTCTTGTATCCTGCCCACTGCCCTGGGTCAGAAGCAATGTAGCAAGACACAGTACATCCACAGCAAGGCCAATTAATTTTATTGGTGACCTTACCCCCCCCCCCCCCACTGCCACTCCTCTCCATCCCCTTGTGCATTAAAAGAGATGGAGAGAAATCCCTTCATGCAGCATCAAAATATCATTCACACATGAGCACCCCCAACACCATCCCCTGCCCCTTTCTTCCTTGCATAACAGTATCCTATGCACAGCCACTTGACACGCATCCCTATCTCCTACCTTTTTCCTCCTTGCTCAACATTCCTCTTTCTCAATGTCCCCTTCACCACATCTCATCCTCAATTGTCCCCTTCAGTTCACTATATCGACCTCTGCCTTCCACATTTTTTTTTTTTTTCTAGTATTCCATCACTCATTCTTTCCATGTGTCCAAACCAACCCAATAATCTTTCATCAGCCCTATCTGCCATCTCCTTTTCCACTCCTGCTCTCCTCCTCACCTCATTTCACACTATCCAACCTAGTACCCCCTACCATACATCTCAAACATTTCATCTTCAACACGTTTAAACTTTTCCCCTCTGCTTCTTCCAAATTCCAAGTCTCTGCCCCATACAATGCCATTGGCACAATCACCCCTTCATAGAATCTCCTTTGCATCCATTTCCAGGTGCCTATTTCTCATAACCATTTTTAATCCTCTAAGGCATTTACTTGATTATCTCAATCTATAATTTACCTCCACCTCCACTCTTCCCTCCCCAGCCACACGTGACCCCAAATACCTAAAGCTATCCACTTCCTCCAAACTCTCTGCTTTTAGAATTCCAGCTCGCTGCCATCCTCTGCCCATGTACATCTCATCTCCTTACTTTTACCCACATTTACCTTCAACTTTCTTCTATCACATATCTTCCCAAACTCAGTCACCAACTCCCTTAATCATTCCTCTGATCCTGCCACAAGGGCAGTGTCATCAGCAAACAATAACTGTCTCACCTCCCACTTTTCTCCACTTTAATCATCTCCAGTCCCCTGCCCATTTCCCTCACCTTTACTCCTGCACCACCCTATCCATGTACACATTGAACAGCCATGGCAACATGACGCATCCCTGGCTAAGCCCCACCTTAACTTCAAACACTTTCCATTTCCCATTCTAACAGACTTTACTGCTATCCAAAAAACTCTTTGACTGTCCTCAACAGTTTTCCCCTTATCCCATATATCTGCAAAACTTCTCAGTGTCTTCCTGTCATAAATATTTTCCAAAGTCCATAAAGGCCTTAACCCTGGACAGGTAGTGTGGACAAACTCTCCCGGTACAGGTAGCGTGGTGTCATATCTGTTACTTTCACTTAGGGCGCTTATACCCAGTTACCATTATGCCCTTCTTTATTTATTTTATTATATTTTAATAATATAAAGACTCTACTTTCTACTGGTGAAAGAGAAAAAAACGCTGAATATAAAAATAACACTTTACTTACATGATTACGAAAAAAATTGTAAAAATAGACATTTGGTCAAATAACAGGCACTGTACACTTTAGAATACAAAATTCCACTAATAACGAGTGTTTTCTTGAAAGTAGAAGAGTTCCTGAGTTGATTGATGTAAAAACATTGTTGATTGGAGCAAAACTGCAAAATCTGTAAAGAAAAGAAAAAGCTGTTAATTTTTTTATTTACAAAATCACTAAAAATGTTGGTGTGAAAGGAAGGCTATATCTATAGTAGTAATACTTATTAGATCTGGATGAAATTTTCCAGAAGTCATCTACAATAATCTTAGATGATGACAAAACATTAGAAAATGATATTTAGTGACTAAATTAAAAAACAAAAAGCCTTAGTTTCAATGTAACCCTTACTGTGTGCAATTTACGTAAAAGAAAGGCATATTTAGAGTACTAATAATTGATGGATATGCATGAAATTTTGCAAAAGTAATTTACAATGGCCCTAGATGAGGATAAAAAATATTAAAAATTATATTTAGTAAATATAAACTGGTAAAAAAAATAATTCTTGAAACTTACCACGCACGATGGCACTGGTCACAGATGCAGTTGAAATGCGAGTTACATGCAGGTTTATGGCACTTTGCACACAAAAGCTTGGTCCTGGCATTAGTAGAGGAAGGGCAGAGAGGGCATATGCCTCAAAAGTCACTATAGAAGGCTCTTCTTCATCGCTACTCACGAAAAGGGCCTGCAAATACTCTTCCTCCGTCAGGCTTCTCTTTGCCATGCTGAAAGCTGATAATAGAAAAAAATTGAAAATTAGAAATTAGCCTCAAAATCAAATTTTCGCTGCCCTCCGATCCAATATGGCGATTGGTACGGGTAGCTACACCATTCACTGATATTTTCCGATAAACACAATAAAATTATTTCACTAAGTAATAATGCAGTAATGTAAAATGCAAAACTTTTGCAATTGCATGACTTACCCGAGTAACGGTAGCGTGGTGTCAGATATGCACCATTTACAACTTTGGAGGGCGATAGCGGGTGAATGTGGCGGAGCAGAGGTGACACACATGTTGCTTTCACTGAGGCCGGTGAATGACTAACGGTACCTGAAATACAAGCGAGATCATGCCAGGCGTCTATGCGCAGAAACCGAAAAACTCGTTTTGCGCAGCGTCCTGGTGCGGATCTGACACAACGCTACCTGTCCAGGGTTAAAAACATCCTTGCCTTTTCCTAAAGCTTTCTCATATATCAGCCTAACCACAAAAAATGGATCCACACAACCCCTACATACATACATACATATACCAAGGCTTTTTCCCCCTTCCAAGGGAGGTAGCCAAAAAGGGGAAGGCATAAAAACACTCCCACCCATTTCATCCCTAAATACACTCCACACCCCTCCCACCCTTCCTCTCATCTGAGCACCTCCTGGATGACGGGTCATCCCTGCACCCTGCCCACCGCCCTGGGTCAGAAGCAGTGTCGCAAGACACAGTACTTCCACAGCAAGGCCGCTTCATTTAATCGGCGACCCCCCCTCTCCGTCCCCCTTTGCATATAAGGCGAGGACGGGGAGAAATCCCTTCGGGCTGCGTCAAAATTTACTCACACATACTACCCCACCCCCCACCCCCCCGCCCATTCCTCCTCATGCAGTCACAACATCATCCATATACAACCATTCTCCACTCACCTCTGTCTTCCATCCTCTCCCTTCCTTCCTCAACAGCCATTCCCCTCTTCCCCAAAGCCCCCTTCACCCCATCCATCCACCTCATCCTAGGACGTCCCCTCATGTTCACTCCCTCCACATCTGCCTTCCATACCTCTTTTACTAGTCTTTCTTCACTCATTCTTTCCATGTGTCCAAACCATCCTAATACTCTTTCATCAACCCTATCTCCCAAATCCTTTTTCACCCCTTTTCTCCTCCTCACCTCCTCATTTCTCACTCTATCCAGCCTAGTAACCCCCACCATACTTCTCAGACACCTCATCTCAAACACATTCAAACTCCTTCTCTCTTCTTCCCTTATGTTCCACGTTTCTGCCCCATACAGTGCTGTTGGCACAATCACTCCTTCATACAGTCTCCTCTTCGCATCCATTCCCAAATGTCTATTCCTCATTACACTCTTTAAACCACCAAGGCATTTACTCGCTTCTCTCAATCTACATTCTACCTCCACCTTCACTCCACCTTTTCCTGCTACACTTGCACCCAAGTATCTAAAACTATCCACTTCCTCCAGTCGCTCTCCCTTAATGTTCACTTCCAGTCTACTGCCACTTTCACCCCTTGTACATCTCATCAACTTACTTTTACCCACATTTATCTTTAGCTTTCTTCTATCACATACTCTCCCAAACTCTGCCACCAGCTTCCTCAATCCCTCCTCTGACCCTGCCACAAGCGTAGTGTCGTCCGCAAACAACAGCTGGCTCACCTCCCACTTTTCTCCATTTTCTTTAACCATCTCCAATCCCTGACTCACTACCCTAGCATTCACCTCTCGCACCACCCCATCCATGTATAAGTTGAACAGCCAGGGCGACATAACGCATCCTTGACGAAGTCCCACCTTTACTTCAAACCACTCACTCTCTCCATTTCTAATCCTAACACATGCTCTACTACTCTCATAAAAACTCTTGACAGCTCCCAAAAGCTTTCCTCCTATCCCATAAATCTGCATAACCTCCCACAGTGCCTTTCTGTCTACCCTATCATAAGCCTTTTCCAGATCCATAAAAGCCCAAAAAACATCCTTCCCCTTTCCTACAGCTTTCTCACATATCTGTCTTACCACAAAGATCTGATCTACACAACCTCTACCCGTCCTAAATCCACACTGTTCCTCACCAATTACTCCTGTTCCTCTCCTAATCCTCTCAATTAAGATCCTCCCATAAGCCTTCCCTACTACACTCAACAGGCTAATCCCTCTGAAATTACTACATTCACACTTGTCCCCTTTTCCCTTGTAAAGAGGAACTATACAGGCACTTCTCCAGTCCTCCGGTACTCTACCCTCTCTCCAGCAAAACATTAAAAAACCTCACCAACCAGTCCACCATCACTGAACCTCCCTTTTTCAGACATTCTGCATGGCATCCATCCAGACCAGGTGCCTTACCTGCTTTCATCATCTTTACAACTGCCTTCACCTCATCCTTCCTTATTTCTCCTCCATTCTCCTTACTCATCACTCTCATTTTCTTACCTGCTCTCATAATTTTCAGAGGTATTTGCACCACATCTTTTCTTATTTCTCCTCCATTTTCCTCTCCCATCACCATCATTTTTAGTACCTCCTACTGCTACCACCAATCCCTCCTTATTCTCCACATTCAACAGCTCTCTAAAATACTCCACCTGTCTTCCCCTTACCACCTCCTTTTCTGTTATCTATTGTCACAAGGTTTGAATAGTCTCAGTATAATTGAGAGGTGAGAGAAACACACCAATGCCTATGATGGCTTTATTGGATTAACAACAGCACAGCTATCCTAACTGAACAATATTTATATATTACCAACTTTCCTGTTCTAACTGAACAATACCGATAGAGGTAAGTACCAACTTTCCTGCTTCTTGGATGGAGGCTGAAGTGTCTGCCCACAGCTCGTTGCTGTAATCTGCTGCTTGGGTTGAGCAGCTGGGTCCCCCTGCTCCAGTTGGGCACTGAGCCCCTCCTAGTCCGCCGTGGACGGTGGCCCATGTAGTATCTTCAAGTTCCTTCGTGCCCTCCCTCTGTAGATCTGGGGGGTGGGGGGGGAGAACCGAAGAGGAGGGTAATACTGCGCATGCATGGTGCAGCAGCGGCAATGAATTCCCCAGTCTAGTTGGCAGCCCTGGGAAGGAATGACCCCACACTATGGTCAACCTTTGACCTGGGATCCATGAGTAATACCAGTCAGTACCCATATGACACATAAACATTGTTATAGTTTTGCTAATATTACTAAAATGTTTATAACACATAAGATATTGAGATAAAAAATTGAGCACCATCACAATAAGGAACATTGCATTAAGCAAAGGAACAACAAAATAATGTTAAATTGTAACAAAACAGTATGAGTGAGTACTATATCAGAGTAGTACCATTAATGATATACTACAGTATTCTACAGCTGTATCAACATGTTATAGTGAATGCTACATTGCAGCTAGGGTCATCTATTAATTAATTATATAATTTTACCTGAATCTCAGGATGGAGTGGGCACTTAGTTTGAGCACTAGGTAGTACATTATAACCTAAAGCACCAGAAGTAGGGTACAGGGGACCAGTACTCGTATGAGTAAAACAACAAGGAGAACGAGGAAAAACTCAAATTACCTCATTGCCTGGTGCCCTGATTTACCAGGCTTGTATTATTCCCCCATTTTACATCTGCTCTCATTTTGCCTATCTTTTGTTCTGCTTCTCTTCTTTTTCCTGTATACCTCTCATACTATTCTCTCATAGAAATAGTTTCACTGTATTATTACTTTTTATTCTATTTTGTTATTTATTTATTTTCTTTTGTAATACACAAAGACCTTTATGCTTGAACTAATGATGAGTCCCGCTAGTGGTGGTGATTGTGGTCCTGTAAGATGGACAGCATGATTCCCCATTCTCTAAACCTCCCCTCGCTTCTAGAAAGAAGTGCAGCCCTGAGTGGCTAACAGTTAGCCTTTGAACAAGGCCCAAGATCTCAGATCATCTTCACCTTTATTTTCTACACCATTTCACATGTGGACACATGACGACTAGTGACTGCTTCCTTCCTTCCACTATTTTCAGCTGTTGATACACAGTCCTACACAAATACAACCCCAACTCACCTTACCATCCAACCCCCATGCAATGGGAAGTGAGAAACCCTTGGTAGGGCAAACATTTTTTTTTTTTTTTTTTTTTTTTAAGGCCTTTGTTGGGGCACCTCCCCAGCTGGCTAGGGCTGTTGGGAACCAACACAGCAAGCCCACAGCAGGTCCTTGGAGTTAAACTTACAATGACCTGTTTATGAGTTCAAGACAGTATCCACTGGGATACCATGTGGCCCTACACAGACATCAAGCCACAGTTTCCTCAAAAAGAGTGTGGTGGTGAACAATCAAGACTGCTACTACTTAAGTCGTCAAAGTTTCTTATTGGTGAGATTACACTCCAATTGATGACATTCATGACCTCTATCAACCTCACTATCAATGGGTCCACATAGCAGCAAGGTGGAGCAATCCTTAGCTGCACTGAACTCAGGCTCCCTTTTCTCTTTCTTGGAGACACTAACCTGATAGGCATTTTCTTCTAATAAAGGATCATTTTGTCTATATTCCATACCTTCTCAGGGCTGAATTTCTTCTTTATCATCTTTTTCAAAGCAGCAGGGAAATGTCATATGGGTAGCCCAAGTTCTTATTGTCTTGAGGTTGTGCCTTTTAAATTAATTTTTTTTTAACTTCTTTGCTAGCAGTGAAGTCAGGCTGGATGGCTACAACAGGTCCAGGTTCTCCGTTGGTGTAAGGGGCATTGCAGTCAGTATGTGGTTTGGTCATCCTCTAATACAGACTTTATATGTACATAAATTATAATGCTACTGTTAGGATTTCCTTTTCTTGCTCTGGCCCACACCCCATACGTACAATGCCATTTCCATTGTAACCACCACACTATCACTTGCAACACTTGTCTGACTGAAGATGGCACAGCATATGCTAATAACACCTGGTACTTTACCTCACTTTTCTTTATACAGCACTGCTCATTTATGTTATTTATTTATTTATTGTATTGTATTTTTTTTCAACAGCAGCATATCTCATAACTTTCCAACATGTACTGAGCAACTTCATTGGCTTTAAGATTTTTGAGTGCTTAGTGGGGATGGGGCTCACCACTAGGGTTCTCCAGCACTTCAGGGGGCCAATGTTTGCTGGACAACACAATTGCATTGTATAAGTCATCAACCATTCACCAGCATTTCTATCCTTATGGACAAGATTGTACCACTGCTAGGAAATATCTCAGGTTCATGGTGTTGGGTCTGCTATAGCCATTCTGCCAAATCAACCTTAGTATATGCCTTTCACTTACTTTCCATGTACGAGACCTCTCGTTAATGGATGTTAATTAGCTGTGTTTGCGGTGTTTTTGGTGCTGTTTAGTGCATGCAATCACTATACCACCCAGAAACCACTCCAAAACACCAAAAACACAGCAAAAACACCGCAAGCGCAGCTAATTAACGTCCGTTAATGAGAAGTCTCACTGTATCGTATTAGCTATTTTATTTATCATTATTTTTTTTTTTTTCTTATTCTGTACATAGTAATGGAAGCTGTACAGTACAATGAGTATCACTTTTTAGGATTATAACAACAATCATTACCCACCCCATCCCCCACCTGTCTCACCTGTGACACCTTGGCATGACAACATAGAATTTATTGAAATAGTTATAATCCTAAAAGGTGATATTGTACTATACAGATTACTATATGCAAAATATAAAAAAGGGACAATTTCAAATAGCACATACATAGGAAGCAAGAGAGACAGAGGCATTACTAAGGTTGATTTGGTAGAATGGCTAATAGTAAATCACGTTGTATGCCACACCCTGACCAGACTTCTTGGAGTGCACAGACTCAAGGAGAGTGTAGGTACATATGGGGCCATAGCCTTCCTCAGCTAAGGGAATGTTGATGTATTATATCTGAGGGCATAGTATGGAGCTATGACAGTCTGAAACTCCGTTCCAGACTGTAGAAAAGTGTGGAGAGGAAATAGAGATACACCTAAGTATCTTAATCCAACACTTGCCAACTGCCATGTATGTGGACATTTGGGCCTAGGACATAAATCCACTTTGGGAATTGGTCCATGACATAAGACACCACCAATTCCCAAAGTGGGTTCATGTCCAGGACCCAAATGTCCATACAAGTGGCAGTTGGAGACTGTTGGATTAAGAGACCTAGGTGTATTGGTGTCAATTCATCTAAAATATGTAAGGTGATCATTGTTTACAGAGGATGATGGGGGAGCAAAAGGTTGTTGCAAGGTGTTATATGTACATACACATACCAACGATTTTTTCCCCCTTACAAGGGAGGTAGCCTAAGTCAAAAAAGCATAATTCCTCTCCCACCCATTTCATCCCCACCCACTCCACTCCCATTCACCATCCCTCCCTCTTTTCTTGGCTCCTTCTGGATGATGGGTCATCCCTGCATCTCAACCATTGGCCTGGGTCAGAAGCAATACAGCAAGACACAGCACATCCACAGCAAGGCTGCTTCATTTAATTGCCCCTCCATCCTCTCCATCCCCACATGCAGAAAAAGAGAAGATGGAGGAGAAATCCGTTCAGGCTGCATCAAAATATCATTCACATGTAACCACTCCCTAAGACTCCCACCTCCCCCACCCCTTCCCTTCCATACATCACAGTATCATCCATACACAACCATTCTCCACTCAACCCTATCTTCTGTCTTCTCCCTTCCTTCCTCAACAGACATTCCCCTCTTTCTCAATGCCCCTTTTACCCCATCTATCCATCTCATCCTCTGTTGCCCCCTTCTGTTCACTCCATCCACCTCTGCCTTTCACGCCTCTTTTACTAGTCTTTCTTCACTCATTCTTTCCATTTGTCCAAACCATCCCAATACTCTTTCATCAACCCTGTCTCCCAACTTATTTTCCACCCCTGCTCTCCTCCTCACCTTGTTTCTCACTCTATCCAGCCTAGTCTACCCCTACTATACTTCTCAGACGTTTCATCTCAATTACATTTAAACTCTTCTCTTATGTTTCTGCCCCATACAGTACTGTTGGCACAATCAACCCTACTTATAATCTCCTCTTAACATCTGTTCCCAAATGTCTATCTCATTACATTTTTTAATCCCCCAAGGTACTTGCTTCTTTCAATCTACAATCTATCTCCACTCCCTTTCCCGCCACATTCACACCCAAGTATCTAACACGATCCACCTCCTCCAGCCTCTCCTTTAATAGTCACATCCAAATTGCTGCCATCTTCTCCCCTCATACATCTCATCACCTTACTTTTACCCTCATTTATCTTAAACTTTCTTCATTCGCATACCTTCCCAGACTCCATTACTAACTTCCTTAATCCACCCTCTGATCCTGTCATCAGCAAACAACAACTGACTCATCTCCCATTTTTCTCCATTTTCTCTAACCATCTCCAATTCCCTTGCATTTACCTCCTGCACCACGCCATCCACATACATATTGTGTAGCCATGGTGACATGACACATCCTTGGCAAAGTCCCACCTTCACCTCAAACCACTAGCACTCTCTATTTCTAATTCTAACACAGGCTCTACTACAGTGGCCGCAAAGGAAAAGTTCCCACTAGGCTCTTTGGGATAAAAAAACACAAAAGTACAAGTTACATTTATTTTATTGCATCCTTATGTTTACTCCTAGTACTTAGACAAGTTTCCTTTTGTCTTTAACACCTGTTCAAGCCTTTTTTGGCATCGAAATTGCTAGGTTTTTGAAGTAGGAGGCATCCATTGTGACCCACAACTTCTGCAAGGTTTCCTTCAGGCTGGTGATCGAGGTGGGGCGCGACTTTTCCACTTCATTTTTCATTTGGTTCCAGACATTTTCGATTGGGTTTAGATCAGGGGAAATACCAGGCCGACCCAAAACATCAATATCATTATCTGCCAGGAACTTTTTCACAGCTTTTGACTTATGGGCAGGGACACCATCATGCATAAAAAAATCACACTCATGAATTTTCCACATAACCATCAAGTGATCTTTCAGTACTTCAATATAATTACTTGCCCTCATTGTTACATTCTTGGGGAGGAAATACAGTCCACCCCTGCCCTTTTTCCCATTGAAGCACCCCCAAACCATCACACTATCTGGGTGTTTCACAGTCTTCATGGTGTACTGTGGGTCATACCTGGACACACCACTAGGCCTCCTCACCACTTTGGCGCCCCACCCTGACCAGTCGGAAGGTGCTCTCATCACTCCACATCATATTCTTCCACTGCTCCTGGGTCCAGTCCTTATATTTCTTTGCAAATATCATCCTCTTCTTCTTCATGGTCTCCGTCAACAGTGGTTTCTTGGCGGCATGCCAACAGGGCAAACCCAGGTCCTTTTGAAGTTGATGTTGGACTGTTCGAATAGCAACATTTTTCAGCAGCTCAGGGTGCTTATTTTTTAACTCAGTTGCTGTTATCGAAGGATTTTTCCCTACTTCTTGCTTTAAGATGTTATCTGTCTTTGGAGAAGTCTTTCTTTGGCCCCCAGAGCCTGCTTTCCTTGGTGGGACAGTGGCAGCAGGGAGTGCAGCAGCAGCATGTTTCAGCTTGTAGATAGTCCTTCTGCTCATGTTCAGCTTGCTGGCTACATGTATCATAGGCACTCCCTGCTCCAGTAGGGTGAGTGCACGGGTCTTCTCCTCCATAGTGAGCTTTGTACGTTCCATTGTGATCAGCTGGAGTTGTTTGGCAGAGCTTCAAAGTTGATTAAAGTCTGTGAGAAGTGTGAACAAGGAGCAGAGCACAGATCCTCTCTCACTGGGCTCTGGGAGCAGATTGAGGCGTCCCGCATGGGTGAGGGGATGAGTCAGCCAGGCTGGTGTGAGCCACATCATTCCAAGCTTCTCCCACTATTTGTATGGCGGGAATGCAGTGGAAAAGTAGCCTACAAATCTCGTGGGAACATTTCACTTGCGTTTTTTATGGGAACATTTCCTTTACAGGCACTGTACTCTCATGAAAATTTGACTGCTCTTAACAGCTTTCCTCCTACCCCATATATCTGTAGAACCTCCCACAGTACCTTCCTGTCTACCGTTATAAGTCTTTTCCAAATCCATAAAGGCCCAAAAAACACCTTTACCCTTCGCTAAAGCTTTCTCACATATCTGTCTTACCATAAAAATTTGATCCATGCAACCCCTACCTTTCCTAAACCCACTCTGTTCCTCACCAATTACTCCCTCTGTTCCTCTCCTAATTCTCTCAATTGAAACCCTCCCATAAGCCTTCCCAACTACACTCAACAGGCTGATCCCTCTGAAACTACATTTATCCCCTTTCCTTTGTAAAGCTATAGAGGCACTCCTCCAGTCCTCTGGCACTTTACCCTCTTTTAGACAAACATTAAACAACCTTGCCAGCCAGTCCACCATCACTGTACCTTCCTTTTTTAGACACTCCACATGACACCCATCTAAACCAGGTGCCTTACCTCCTCTCATCATTTTAATAACTGCTTTCACTTCATCTTTTCTTATTTCTCCCCCATTTTCCTCATCCATCACATCACTGTGATTTTCTTAGCACCTCCCACTCCAGTCACCTTTCCTTCCCTATCCTCTGCATTTAGCAACTCCCTAAATGACTCTACCCATCTTACTCTTACCATAAGGGGTTATAGCCTAGTAAAATGTGTGGTATAATATAAGGAGCATCCAGGACAACACAAGCACACATGTATAGTAGGGCCAAAGTTATCGCAGTTAATCTCAAGTAGAAGATAAGGAGTATACACTAGAAGTTATCCTTCAGTGACATTACACCTCTTGAACCAAGAGTGCTACTTAAAGTACACCATTTGATACATTGTTTCATTGCCATAGGCCTGTTTTGATGAGGGTCTGTGTTGCCAATTTCTAAGTTTAACACATCTGATGATCTCTGCTCAATTTTTAAGTCCATAAATTGCACCTGAGCACATGAACAGGGTCACAATATCACATGTTCCAATGTTTGCAGATAAATACCACATGGCATACTGAATCACAACTGTCATTACTTGTTCCTGCTTCACATGCATGACAGTCCAGCACTATTTGAACAGTCTAGGAACTGTTTGATCACACCTCATATAGGTAATAGTTTTGCTAAGACATCTCAGAAAAAAACTGGTGACCCTGGCATGTTACCCAAAGGCTGCAGGTGCTCAGTAAAATGATCTATCTATATTCCAAAGGTTTCTTTTCCCTTATAAGGGAAGTAGCCAGCCAAGGCATGTATCAACCCCCATCTATCCCATTTCCATCCATCACCCCTTTGTTTCCCATTTATCTTAGCTCCTTCTGGATGGAGGGCCATCCCTGTCTCCCATCCACTGCCCAGGTCAGAAGGAAGACATCAAGACAAATGAAATAAAATCATGCTCAGCTACAATAAACCAAACCCAATTCCAACTCTCCTCCCAGCCCTTGTTCCTTATCTACCTTGCTAAACTAGCCTCCAATGTTTTCATTCTTACAATCAGTTCAACTCATTTGTCTCATGTGGCCCTTGCTCTTTAGAAAGTCTGCTTAGTCATCTCTAATGCACATCATTAAACATTCATTTCATCCCAATTCACCTCTAGTGCACATCATTTGACATTCATTTCATCCCAATCCACCTCAACCAGCCAGTAAGCCTTTCTCTTCTAATCAAGGAAGAGCCTGTTCTTTACCTTCTATCTATATAGCAGGAGTTTCTTCCCCATACAAGGTAGCCAAGCCAAAGGTATGCACCCATGCCCACCCATCCCATTCCCATCCACCACCTTTGTTCCCCTCTCATCTTAGCTCCTCATGGATGACAGGTCATCCGTCTCCCACCCACTGTCCAGGTCAGAAACATTGCAGCAAGACATAGCACATCCATAGCAGAGCCACTTCACTTACACGATAACCCTCTTCCCTGTCCCCTCCTGCGGAAAATAGAGAAGACAGGGATCCATTTGGGCTGCATCAATATATCATCCATACACAACCACCCTCTATTCACCCACTCCTCTACTTTAACTAAAAAATAATTGGATTCTCACTCACGTGATTGTTGTCTCAGGTTTCTCTTACTGGAAATATGTGGCTTTTTAAGTCTTGGCTTGGTAACAGTTCCTGGGTTCTCCCATAGGGTGGATGCCAACACTCCCCAATATATATATATTTGTAAACAAAAACTTACTATATAACAATAAAACCAACAATAATCATCATTCCCTTTAATTGTATTTTTCATATAAAATCTCTAATTCATATTTGGCACAACAAAAGTAAGAGTATAAGAGAAAAATATGTATTTCATATATATGTAAAAATCACTGGGCATCAACAGTAGAGCAAAATAATATCAAAGGGTGTATTTATAAACTTTGCACTGACCAACCATCATCAACAACTTAAAAATTAGAGAGAAAATCTGTTTTACATAACAAATCTATTCAATATTATACAAAATACTATATTAGCACCTTTGATGTTAAATGTGCCCAAGTTTACATGAGCAACTACAAAATATGATTATCAATATACATTAAACCCTCAATATAACAAACCCCATTGTAACATATTTTGGATATAACAAACGCCATATTCCTTCTGAACTACTCACTGGTATAACACATCATTCTTTATAAAAATTTGAAGTTCACAAACAACCCTATAGTGACAGCATTTATGTAATCTACATTCACTAAAGCTTCTCTTTCTGGCATGGTTAGTATAGTACAGTCATGTAAAAAATACCTTGTAGTACATTATACTTCAATCCCATTATTGCATTTAAACATACAATATTTTTTATCAAGACATACATTCCGGTATAATGTACTTTTGGACATAATGTCCAACACTTCCAAATCAAGTGGTTCATTATACTGAGGTTTTACTTTACATTATACCTTCTATTATGAGTAAAACTTTTTCTCAATTTACCTAATACCCAGGTTAAAAACCAATTGTCTATCACTTTAAGTGAGTACCTTACCCACGTGTCTTTCATGATTGAGGTAGTTCCTCTTGGTGTCCTGTGGCCTCTTTAGTTCTCTCTCTTAAGGTTATTTTCATGTCTACTTGTTCTCTTTACCACATTCATCCTGAGAGGTGACCATGTTAGGAAAGGTTATCTGAGAGAAAGAGGTAATAGTTAAAATGACAAGAGTTAAGGGGGGCAGGGGCAACCGATAGCTGTCTTAAATAAGTATTATTTTCTATACATTCTATTGGTTAAGTGCTAGGTAATGAGTTTCAGATAAACTAAATGTTCCTGCTTGCCAGTCCCTGGGAAAACAAGTTTTGTTTTTAATCTTACCCCTACAAATGTTTTAGGGAATAAAATGTGTATGACCAGGCACGACATGTTTATAGGTTAATGTTCAGTATAGAATTCTACATACTTTTTTCCATAAATCTTTTGTACATTATCATTATGTACATTAAAAGGTTGCATATTTCATTATTCCATACAGAGAGCATGTAATTTAGTTCATCTATGTACCAAAGGCTTCTTCCCCCTAACAAGGTAAGTAGCCAATGGAGGTCCGAAGCTGGCAAGGAGACTGAGATGTGATTTCGTACATAATAAATTCAATTATCTCCTGTATCTTCCTCATATACAACAACATAGTCTCCAGAAGTATCATCCACATAACATGACAACAAATGGTCTTCCAGAAGCTTAGTGTTGGTAAAAACTTTGGAACAATTGCCACATATGTATTTAGTAATATCATCAACACTATGTGATGAAGTGCCCACTTCTGAAAGACTACAGTTACTATTCTCTGTAGATATAAAAACATTTCCCATATTCTCGTGCTCTTTGACCGACCTTCCTGAAGCATCCAATGAATTCTTTGTAACAAGAGAATCACCTTCATCTTCACTAGTTACTAAAGTATTTACTTCAATAATATTTAGAGCATTTTCCAGAGCTTGTTGAACTTCACTGTTAGCAAATGAACCAGAATCTGAGTTTGTTAACCTCATAATGTCATTTGGTTCACATTCTACTTTTACAGGTTTTCTTTTCTGTAATGCTGAGGTACTCGGTTCATTTAGAGCCATGGGTAGTGAATTCTCCGACTGTTTAGACGTCATATTCACACTGTTTATACTAATGTCACCAATATTGAATAAATTATTAACTTGAATTGCTTTGGTCATTACTGATTCTTTTTTACAATTTGATATCAGGTCAGTATCTACTATATTACCACTTCCTTTTGATAACATTGAATTCTGACTCACTTCTATCACACAAATATCTTTTCTCGATTCTTTATCATTACCTTTGAAACTTTCCCAAAAGTCTTCGCTATCTTCATCCATAACAGCTGAGTAAGTACTGTTACAACCAGCATGAGTATCAAGATGGGAAGCCAGACTGGTGCGATAAAGAAAACATCTTCCACACACAGGGCACTTATGAGTACCATTTCTACTAATCATTTCACTGGAGACCTCTAAGGAATGTAGAGAAACCAAATGGCTCTTAAGATGTGACGGAAAAAGAAATGTTTTGGAACAGATATGGCAGGCATAAGGTCGATCACCGGAATGAATCCTCTTATGGGACTGTAAGCCATATAAGGTTCGGAACGTAGCTTTACACATTTGACATTTATATAAGCGGGTCTTGTTATGAGAGTTGGCATGTCTCTTTAGGTCTTTTTGTATATAAAAAACCTTATTACAAATGTGACATTGGTATTCCTTCTCCCCAATTTTGTGCTTCCTTTGGATATGCTGCTTCAAAAGGTTTTTAATTTTGAATTCTTGGGAACAATATTCACACTTCCAGGATTCATTTCCATGTTTTAAATTTTCATGAGTTTGCAAAGAGAGTACACTACTGAGCTTTACACCACAAATCTTGCAAGTAAATGGCCAAGATTGTTTAGTTTTGTCTTCCAGATGGTGTAGCAAATGATTTTCTAAACTAATCTTGGTTTTATATGATGCATTACAGAATGTGCATGAAAATGTTTGATGAAATTCTGTGTTGTGCAAGTGACTCTCCAAATGATCTTTTGAAGTGAAAACTTTACCACAATGGCAAATTAACAGATCAGACTGACCTGAGTGAAATGTTCGTGTGTGCTTGGACAGTGCATTTTTCCTTTTGAATTTCTTATGACAAACATTACACGAATAAAGTTTAGTATCTGAATGTGAAACTTTGTGCTCCATCAGGTGAGCATAAGAACGAAACCCTTTCCCACATTCCTGACAGCTGTGAATTTTGCTCTTTTGGGCACTGGACCTTTTCTTGATGCCATTATCACAAAAGCCCATGGTAACACTTTTCATGTATAAATCCGTTTCAGTGTCACTTGATTTAATTAACCTAGTACACGAACTAGTTTCTAAATGGTCATCATACGATTTGGCATTAGTATTACCACTACAAAGATCTTCATTACCTACATCAAGATTTCTGTCTGAAATCTGTGTTATCAATTCATTACCATTTATTTGTACAGGCTTTACTTCAGAAATTTGTGAGTGCTCCCTTACATGATCTAGACAACTTTTTCCATGTATCATCAATGTCTCTTCTGACCTAAAAAAGTTATTACAGTATTTACACTTCCACTTTTGAATTTGTGAATGACAAGTTTGTACATGTTTGTCAAGATCTTCCAAACTAGTAAATAATTTTGAACAAAGTGAGCATACCACAGGATCAAATGGATGATGCATCTGCTTATCTGAAGAAATGGACATCTGAAGCATGTCATTCTTATTCTCAAAGAACCCTGAGTCTTTCTCACTATTAGTATTTTCTGAAAAAGAGAACTTGTCAGTTATTGAAACTACTTTTTTCGAAGATTCCATGGCCTTCAAACATTTGTCTTCAAACTGATCTTCAACAGTTTCAATCTGTGTCACTATATCCATATCAAGATCTTTTAAAGTAATATTAACATTCCTTTGATGATCACTGGTGGAACACTCATCATCTGAAATTTCTAAAATTTGTACAATAACATCTTCCCTGTTACAAAAGACATCCTTGAAATTTACTCCACTATTTATGTAATTAATTTCACAATTTTCATTATCATCGGGTTTCTTTGGATCTAATTTATGTAAATGATGGTGCCATTTAAGAAAACCTTCACTTACACAAGAGAAATGACAACCTTCGTTACTACAATATTTGTCTGAAGATAAATTATGACTATTTTTTATATGATTCTCTACCATATCCAAGGAAGAAAAAGACTGATGGCATAAATGACATATCAAATACTTGGAAGAACTTGGACAATTATGAAATTCATGTGGGTTTTCAACCGTCTCCTTACAAAAAGGACAATATTCTTCGTCATTTGTGGTATTGGTATTCTCCACCACAATGATATTGGCATAATTATTTCCTTCTGACTTTTTCCCATCATTTACTTTTATTTGATCCATCTCTCTGTTTTCTGCACTACTTTCTACAACTTGATGTGTCATGGCATCTCTTGATTCCGGTGTTACTTGTTTTTGTTGTGTCACAGCATCTCTGACTTCTGATGCTACTTGCTTTTTTTTCCTTATCCTCTTTTTCTTGATAATTCTCTTCAAATATCTCTTGTCCTTCCTATATCTTGACCATTTTCCATTTCTAAATCTGGTGAAAAATCTGTTATATTTTGTATTCCTTACATAAATATTTGGATAACTAATTTCATAAGCATGCTTCCTCTTACTTTTGACCTCTTTCTGATTTAATTTTCTTATTTTTTCCTCAGAACCCAATACCTCTGATTTAGTAACAGATGGCCTCTTTGTGGAAATGGAAGACTTACAACTCTCATCCACAATTTCTTTTCTACAACTTGGAAACAAATCTGAATCTGTGATGTTTTTGTTCATTACTTTTAGGATATTTTTCTTTACCTCTAAAGCAGAAATCTGATGGTAAGTATAATCTTGAATCAATTTTCTGCATTTTTTACATACCAGAAATTGCTCACAGTAACTGCTACTTCCTGCCAGAGTAGAGCCTTCACTACAAACCCCACATTCTTGATTGCCAGGAGTCGAAAGTAAACAGTCCCTTGCGGAAATATCATTCTTACATATTGTAGAGGAAATACAGTCATTGGTATCAGAAACACTTGGCAATTGTTCCTGCTTCCCCAAAGCATCCAGAGCATCCTTCAACTGCCTGTCATCTCTCAGTAATTGTATTTGTTCCTTCTGAATGTATGCAAGATCCTCCTTTCCTTGACTGCAAATACTGCAAGCCATACCCTGAAATAATTAAGTTAATATGTGAGGAACGACATCATAAAATCAATTTCAAACTTTAGTAACACTTTTGCTGGAATTACAAAAGAAATAGTATAAGCACAGAAAAAAAGAAAAGAAAAGAGAGATAAGTTAAAAAATATATATACAAAAGAAAAACAATAGCAGTGTTCTTCACCTATATCAGGACTTCTCAAAGTGGTCGATATCGACCCCCAGGAGTCAATGGAACCATTCAAGACTGAAGTGCAAGCCTCCAATGAACAAACAAGTAAGACACCTCATACTGATTTTGCCATTAGCATTTTTTCCTTGAATTAAAACTTAAATAGAGAGTGGATAGGAAATTTTAAACTTCATTAGGGGGTTGATGAGTTTGAGAACCCCTGATCTCCATGAATGACAATGAAGGTACAAGTTACACTAACACATCTACAGATTATGCAAAAATCCTGCTAATGGTTTATCATTTTATCAGCAATAACCAGAAAGTCTCTCTTTGGAGGACAATATTGCACCGAGAAAAGGAATTATCAAGATGGTAGAGGGGAGATTTAATAGAGGTAGCAGAATGGAGGAATGGTAGGAGTTTAAAGTTATCTAGATCTTTTTATTTTACTAGAGCTTCATCTCCAATTCATGAAAAAATGATTAACAAGGAGGACTGTAGGTTGTAAAAATATCTGCAGAGTATACTGTAAATGCCAAGAACCAAAAGCAGAAAAATAATTTCAATGACATAAAATGCAAAGTATTGGAAATAGGAAATAACTCCCATTAACTACTTCAGTACGAGTCAAATTATCACACACAGCATCAGCTGCAAAATGAATGATAAATCACACCACTCGCATTATAAAATATAAAGTCACTGCTGTATTACTAATTCTCTTTTACTCTGAGTAATAATAACCACAGAAAATGTGATCAAACTAGTTCACAGAATCTGGAGGTAACTCATGTATAATTACAAAAATATATATAATCAAGACACCGATGCCAGCATCCTCGTGTACCCACTTGTGCCACATGACGCCTATGTAGGTGTCATTGTACTGAAATGGTTAATGAATTATTCAACGAGGAGAAAAACAATTACAAAAACAAAAGTGGAGAAAGATCTGGAAGTGTTTATAAAGAATAAACTGTCACCTAGTAAACATTCCATCTATATACCAAAAGCTTCTTCTCCCTTACAAGGGAGGTAGACACAGTCAAAATCTGTGCACCCACTCCCATCCACCACCCTTTCCTCCCTCTCATCTTTGCTCCTCATGGATGAAGGGTCATCCCTGTCTCCTGCCCACTGCCCTGGGTCAGAAGCAATGCAGCAAGACACAGTGCATTCACAGCAAGGCTGGTTCATTTAATTGGTGACCTCACCCTGGTAAACATCTCAATTAATTAATCTGTTGCCTCAGGTCTCTCTTGCAAAGAAAAAGAGAAACCTGGTAAACATATCAGTAAGATATTGAGTGAGATATAAAGACCACGGAAGTATATAAAGGTGATTTTACCAAGAAATAAATAAAATCAGAGCATAACCCATCCTAAATTGGAAAATGCAGCAGTGGTATGATCTCTACACAAGGTGAAAAATATCTTCAAGATCAAGAGAATACAAACACCAATGATGAACATGGTTCCCAGCTTTGCAGAATATAGGTCATATAAGGAGAGGCTAGAGCACAGGACCTGCCTTTGATCAAAGAGAGAGAAGCTACTTGATTGCAGTGTTCAGGTCAATGAAGGGGTTGGACAGAACTGACCAAGATCTCTTAATTTGGAATGGGAGGGTGTCATAAGGTCAAGGGAACACATTGAAAAAGACTATGTTTGAAGGATATGAAGAAACAGTTTTCAATGCAGATGTGCAACTTCTAGAAAAGCATAGCAGATGATATAGCCCAAGCTAGAACCATATGGTATATAAATTTAAAACTAGGAATGATAATTGGAGAATAAGAAACAGGACTCCATGAGCACAGCTCCTTCCTTATATACTACAATCAGGTATATACAATAAGGTCCTGGTTGTATAGTGTCCCTGAAACATTACAGTTGAATTTGCATATAACATAGGACTTCATACCTTATGCAAAAACATGTTGTGCTATTTCTAATTATTCATCACAGTTGACTGCATGGAAGTTGTACATTTAATGTATGACATACAATACTTGATTTTGAATATGATGACCATAATTTCCTGACTCAGCTCTAACAAACAAGCAATCACTGATGCATTTTCTCTTTATTATTTCACTTCATTATGTCCAATTTTTCTTATAACTTGATGGTTTTCTTGGCATAATTAATGTCACTAAGGGGAGAACAGGGGTGGAAAGGGGGTTGGGAGATAGGGTTGATGAAAGAGTATTAGGATGGTTTGGACACATGGAAAGAATGAGTGAAGAAAGACTAGTAAAAGAAGTATGGAAGGCAGATGTGGAGGGAGTGAACATGAAGGGACGTCCTAGGATGAGGTGGATGGATGGGGTGAAGGGGGCTTTGGGGAAGAGGGGAATGTCTGTTGAGGAAGGACGGGAGAGGACAGAAGACAGGGGTGAATGGAGAAGGGTTGTATATGGATGATGTTGTGATGCATGAGGTGGAATGGGTGGGAGGATGGGGGGTGAGGTAGTATGTGTGAGCAAATTTTGACACAGCCTGAAGGGATTTCTCCCCGTCTTCTCCTTTATGCATGGGGGGACGGAGAGGGGGGGTCGCCGATTTAATGAAGCGGCCTTGCTGTGGATGTGCTGTGTCTTGCGACACTGCTTCTGACCCAGGGCAGTGGACAAGGTGCAGGGATGACCCGTCATCCAGGAGGTGCTAAGTTGAGAGGGAGGGTGGAGGGGTGTGGAGTGTATTCAGGGATGGAATGGGTGGGAATGATTTTATGCCTTTTCCTTTTTGGCTACCTCCCTTGTAAGGGGGAAAAAGCCTTGGTATATGTATGTAAGACATTCTTGGATGTCATTGATTTTTTTCTTTTTTAACATGATAATCATGGTACAGGTCATGAAAACAATGAATGTGGCAGGAAAAATGGTGGGAAAACATCAGTGTCATTTGGTAGCAGGCAGCAACACTAAAGCAACCCCCCCCCAAAAAAAAAATTATAAATACTTTTCTTTCTTTTCATTTTTGACAATCTCAAATTTGAATTACACAAAAAACTGATGAAAACCAGGACTTTACTGTACTGGCTTGTACTAGCAGGAGGGGAACAGTTGCCAGTTCTCAGCTCTCCTTGTGCAAAAATGTGGAGGACAGACACTTACACTGACAGAAAGCAAGATGTTTGCCCTGGTCCGGAGACAGTGTCAGCAGTCCCTCAAAGCAGTGGTGAGGATGTTGGCAGATTTTGAAGATGAGTAGCTGGGAGATGATTCTATCTGAAGTCTGTCCCACATGACACTTGCAGGTACCTGGTGTTGGCCTCTGAAAAAAATATATTTATAAACTCTTCATCTATGTTGTATAACATTTGTATTTCATGCATACTGTATATGATCACACCATGAAAATAAATCTCTGTTCCTGACTTGTAATCACTTTTTTTATGTTACTTAGGTCCCAAATAAATAAATAAATGCTATTAAACAGTTATAAGTTTGGGTTTGTAAAAATTCTAGGCTAGCCACTAGCATTCAACCTAATAAAATTTTAGAATTGCAGTAAAAGCAATTTATGTCATATTTTCGAGTGCAATTTGGTGCTTAAAATCATGCTTCATCAAATTCCAATGCTTCCTCTGCCTTTGGGACAGCAGAGCCACCTCTGACCACTACAACAGGAAGAACTGGGAATAGTGAACAGAATTTGTAGTTGGGACCCAGAACGTCATGTGGGAGATACTGATTGATCCCAGGATTGTGATCATGCCACCACTGTACGTTGATGAAGTAGTTTATGAAGGCTCTCAACCAGGAATCAGCTGCTTTTAAGTAATTTCTTGAGTTCTTCCCCAAGTTATCTGAGGCCAAAATCCAAAGTGGGATTTTTGTTGGACCTCAGATAGGGGTGCTTGAGTCTATCAAGTTCTCCAATATGCTCTGTAGGATTGAGAGAACAGCATGGAACTGTTTCATAGCAGTTGTCAGGGGCTTCCTGGGCAACCACAGAGCTGAAAACTACCAGCAGCTGGTTCAGGATCTGGTAAAGGCTTTTGGCATTATGAGATGCAGGATGTCCCTTAAACTTAATAAGCTGGATGCTCATCTGGACAAATTCAAGGACAATATGAGCAGCTACTCAGAAGAACAAGGCAAGAAATTACACTAAGATGTGAAAAAGATAGAGCAGAGGTACCAGGGCCACTACAATGAGAAAATGATGGGGGACTATATCTGGGGGTCGGTGCAGGAGTGCGACCTAGACTACAACCGCAAATCCAGTAATTTCTGACATGTTTAAGTTGCTTTATAACTGTCAGTTGTTTTAACTTGTTTGTTTTTTATAAGCTTGTGTCATAAGATAAATATATACTCTGTTGATTTAATTATATGAACTGATAAAAAAATCTTAAAAATATGAAATTTTCGATATACCAAAGTCCTGATCACAAACTCAAATGTTTGATCAAATGATAGTTTTTTTTATAATAATGGGATATAAGAAACCAGGAAATGACAGAACCAGGGAACAAAAAATGTGCTACACAGGTAGAATGAATAGAGTACTTTGCTAGTTGTCCTCATATACATATATGTATTATATGATTTATCAATTGTACATTTTTTTCAATTCCCAATTCATCAAAAAATCTGTTGACCCAGATATTTTTTACAGGAGACCCATAGCTCCCAGGTAACTAGCAACAGCCACCAAATTGGCCCGTAAACCACTCAAGGAAGAAACACTGCATTGTTCCCTGGGGGTAAGGGTGGGGAAAGTGAAGGATGAGGTGTTCAGTGTCTTCTGTATGATGGTTGCATCCTGGGCAGTTTGTTTCTGTAGCCAGATCTATTCTGTGATGGCATTGTTTTAGTGTTGGATGGTGACCTGAACAGAAGTCATGCTAGTAAGGTTCTTGCTTCTTTGAGAGAGATTTATCTATGGGGTTAATGTCTACAGAAATTTGATGGGGTTGGGAGTTGTGTGCTTGTTTTGTGACCTGAGTATTAATGTCTTTTTATGCACATGTGTTGTGTATTTACCTAATTGTAGTATACAGGAAAGGAACAACACTAGTGGGACCTGTGCTTTAGGTAGTAGGTTGTCATAAATGTTTGAATAATATGTTGTACTTGTAGGTTTTCATTATGGTTAGTTGGGTGTGCTTGTGTGATATAATGAGTTGGACAAATAAGGTCAAGGGATCTTGCATATAGCTGTGTACCATCATTTTCATATGATGTTTTATAGGGATAATTTTGGTTTCTGTATGCAGATGATTTATTGAGGTGGTTTTGGTGCATCCTGTTGTAATTTTCAATACTTTATGGTGTGTACATTTGCTTTCCCGATTGTTGGGAACCATGCTGTGAAAGCATGGTCAAGTGTGGTTCTTAAGAACTGTTTGCAAACTGTGATTACAGTTTCCTTCTGCTGACCAGATCCCATCCTTGATACTGACCTTCATATGTTTATTTTCTTGTTGGTCTTCATTACAAGGTCTTTGATATGTGGGCTGAAGGTCAAGCAAGTATCAAAAGTGAGGCCCAGGATTTGTTGGTTCTTTTCAAATGGGAGGGTTTGGCCAATTAATTTTGAGATTTTTTTTTTCTTTCATGGTAGTTTTGGGTGAACAATGTGACTGGTGACTTCTAATGAGAGGCTTCCATTTCTTTTTCCTTAAAACATGCTCTAGCTTGTCTAAGTATATGTGGGTGTTCTTAGCAGCTATTTCGTAGGTGTAATATTAGATTACTATTGTCAGGTCATCAGCATAGGTGAGCACTTTGGTGTTCTGGTGTGGGGAGATCGCTTGTGAAGTGGTTGAACTGTGCAGATGATAGTATGGCTTCTCAAGGGACTCCATTATACTATCTTTTAATATCAGAAATGTTATTGTTTTGGATTACTCTGCACTGTCTGCCAGCTGAGAAGTTTGTTAGCTAATTTTTATCATCATTATGGATGTCAGTCTCTGTAATATTTTTAGAGAGTGTGTATGAGAATTTTAATAACCTCCTTTCTGTCTATTACCACCATTACTGTTATTTCTGTCTTTGCTTTCTTATTAAATCCCTCCAAAACTTGTGTGATGCTTAGATATGGTGGATAGCAATGAGATTGGTCTAAAAGAAGCTGGGTTTCTTGGTGGGTTGTCTGGTTCAATTGTAGGTACTTGATGTAATTTTTTTTCCAGATTGTTGGAATTTTGGTGTGCAACTGCGAGTATCAGTCAAGGCCCAGGCATTTTAGACAAATGTTTGTGATCTTATCTTAGCCTTCTGTATGTTTTTTATTTAAATTTCCTTATTGACCCTTCCATATCTTTGTTGGAGAAGGGGTGGGGGGGTTATCATCTCTGTCTAGTTTAATTTTCCATATTTCTTTAGTTATTTTCATATTTTTTAGAGTTGTGAGTTTGAAACTTGTAACACCAGCAACTACATTTGTGTAACTTTTTGGTCCATCCATAATGTCATTAATTTAGATCAAGAACATTACTGGTGCTAAAACCGATCCACTAATAACTTCCTTCCAATCTGATATCATTCACAACTGCCCTCATTATTCTATTATTCAGGAGGTCAACTAATACTGCTATTATATAATGGAACTTCACAAATCCCAGCCCATGTTTGGCAATACAAATCCTAAATTTGCCTATAAATATGCCCCAGAAAACTAGCTGATATAATTTTGATTTATCCAAAATAAATCATAGTAGGGTCCCTATATTCAGATGGTTCACTATACAATATTTTTCTTTCTAAAAAAAATTAAGTTTGTATAACATGGCAAAACTTGAACAATAAACTATAAGTTCTAAATGCAATTGTCTCAGAGCACCCCGCGCTGAATAATTTTTATACTTATATTTGTGCTTTATCAATTTCTTTTACAGTGGAACCTTAGATAACAAACTTAATCCATTCCATGACTCCATTCTTAAACCAAGACATTTGCTAACCAAAATAATTATGGCAAATGACCCAAAGAACCACTGAGCTGGTGGAATTGTGTGGTTCACCATGGTTCACCATGGTCTTGGATCATGTGTTGGACTCATGATGAACAGCTATTACCCTTCCAGAAGACAGCTCAAAGCTCATATATGACCAATCTATGGATAATGCTGTGACTTCACATGCACACATACCCCCAACTCTCCGTCCACAAGAGTTGGGGTAATGACTCACAGTGCAGCGACACTGAAATTATTTCAGCCCTGGGCGGGATTCGAACCCAAACTACCGTATTTGCGGCCACAAATGCTACCATCGCACCATCGAGTCGTGTATAGGCATATATGTATGTTTGTACCCCAAAATATCATACATTAATAGAGACAAAAATATTTTGTTAAGAGATTTGTTCATTAAATGAGGTGCTTGTTATCCAAAGTTCAAATGTTTTATGTGGAGTTTGGATACAGCTTGGCATGAATTACCTCACTCATATGAATATTTCACTTCAAATATTAGGCAATGGAACAGATTATGTTTATATATTGAGGCTTTACTGCCAGATGACTTGACTTAACTATAGATTAAGATGTGCCCTCACTGTAGTAAATGCTTTACTCAACCTATAGTCAAACCTATTTTAGGCAACAGCTACCCAAGGATGTTGTTTTGTTTATTGTCAAAAGATTATCTTCTTTACTTATATTTTAGTCCCAGGCTCAGTAAAGGGTTCATCAATAGAAATTTATGAAAAATATCAGATGGCATGATAACATAATATCATATGATTTGGCTGACTCCTCCCTCACCTAATTCAATCTATATTATTCTGTATGCCAAACAAGATTGCTAGAATAGTAATTAGATAAGAACAGGGCATACAAACACATTAATATAATCTCTACCAAACTTTTCCCTTGCAAAGGCCTATGCCCCCTTGACATTAGATGGATACAATATTACATAGTACAACCTAAATGCAAATGAACAAAAAGGATTGCTATTGTATGTGAAGGAAGATGTAATGTGTAATACTGTAGTTAAGTACAAATTATTGTACTTGTTACTTGTTGTCATCATTCAACAGGTCCCACTCTGCCAATGGTACTCTGCAGGACCGTTCACATATAATTTCATAATAGAACATATGATTCACAAATAGTCATGTCATCAAAGTTATAACACTCAGATAATAAATACATCTTCAACTTCTTCTTAAAATTCTTCATATTCTCAATCCGTTTAATGTGAAGAGGAAATTTATTGTAGAATCTTGGAGTGGCAGACTTAAATGTGCGAAAACCTACAGTCGATGAAAATCTGGGTTCAAACAGTGTTAGTCTAATCGCTCTCTGGGTATTGATCCTTTCTTCTGTTGGTTAATTTACATGCAAAAGATTTCTTAAATATGACGCTGAACCATTATGCAGTACTTGATGAATTAAAACACAAATTTTGAAAATAATTCTGGCTTTAACCACTTCAGTACGACTCAAATTCTCACACGCAGCATCAGTTGCCATGGGTAATTTGCATCACACTACTTGTATTATAAAATATAAAGTTGCTGCTATATTTCTTGTTCTCTTTTACTCTGAAAACATGATCTCTTTTACACAGAAAACATGATCAAACCAGTTCACAAAATCTGGAGGGTAACTCATGTACAACTACAAAAAAAAAAATATACCGTATATAATCAAGACGCCAACACTGGCATCCTTGTGTACCCACTCATGCCTCATGGTGCTGTAGGTGTCATCGTACCAAAGTGATTAAAAGGCAAGCAGTGTAACTGAATCAACACAGGAGTAATCTTATCTCTCCGTGAAATACCCTTAACAAGCCTTGCAGCTCTATTTAAAATATTTTGTAATTTTTTCAGTTGTATCTTGGGCAAATTATAGTAAAGTGAATTACAATTATCAACTCTACTAATAACAATTCATCACAAGTTTCTGAACAGAACTCTCATTTTTTAATGAATGTAATGTTCTTTAAATGGTAGCCAGCAATCTTTACAATGTTATTAATTTGAGCATTTAGAGATTAATGACAGCCAAGTATGATACCTAAGTCACAAACTTTATCAGCAATACTAACTTGTAAACATAGCAGTGTTGAAATAAGATCCAGCAATGAATGTAATGCGATCATTATGTCAGTATACAGGCTTAGCAGTTCCATGGGTAATAATGCTAGACTACTACAACTTTTAAAAGAAATCAGTGATACAAGTTTCAAATATAAACTTGTACTGAATGACTTTCATTTCCCCTCCATAGACTGGGATATTTATACAATAGATTAGGGTATGCATGCATTCTCTGTCTTTTTATTGAAAAAATGACTGTTTCTTCACTCATTATATCAAGGATACAACAGGGATGAAGAGAGACAGCAGTGGTAATATTTTGGGCCTATTATTCAGTGGTGATGAATCAATTGTGGGAGAAATTCAACTAACTAGTCCATTGGAGAGAAGCAATAATGTGTACATTCAAGTTATGTGTGACCTACAGGACATGGAAGCAAATGTAAAAGACATGTACTATGAGTATAAGAAGGTTGATTACCACTGTATGAAGAGGAGCTTCAACATTGACTGGAGCCAATACCCACCACCATACCTATCAAAAGAACAAAAGTGGAGGAAATTTGCCACTGAATTTAAAGGAATTACTGATGATTGGGTACCAAAACGAAAGTTTAATAGTAGAAAAAGTATGAGAAAGAAGATCAATAATAACCAACCAATGTCTGGGCAACCCTGGAGAAAAATTAAACGGAAACAAAGGTTTTGGGTAAGACTGTCAGAGTTGAAGAAAATTGATGGGGCATGAAATGACATGGAATGTACGAAAGTTGAAACTCAATATAGGAGGCTAAATAATCAAACAAGACGGGAGACAAGAAATGCCACTAAATTCAAGGAAAGGAAGATTGTAAAACATGTAAAGGAAAACCCTAAAATCTTCTGGAAATATGTGTCATCAAAAACCAGAACCAAGTCAAGAATAGCAGATCCTTATAAGGATGAGAACAATCAGGTGAAAGCTACATGTGATGAAGAATAGGTGATGGTTCTCGCTAATAAATTTTCTCCTGTTTTTGTTAAAGAGCTAGAATAAAAAGTAATAAGGATTCATCCAAGAAATATATCCAGCCTGGAACATGAGAACCCAGTCTGGAACATGTGGAGATAACTTACAATATATGCTTAGGAAGGTACTTCAGAAAGTAAGAAGGAAAAAATCTCCAGATCCAGATGGGATACATCCAAGGATTATTAAAGATATGGCAGAAGAACTGATTGCTCCACTGAAAATATTATTTAGTAGTTTGCTAGAAGTAGTAGTTCCAGAGGAATGACACATAGCTCACATAACACCCATTTTAAGAATGTAAGTAAAAGTGATCCCAGTAAGCTTCACAAGTGTCTTCAGTAAATTGGAATTTGTCCTAAAAGAGACAATAACTGACCATACAAAAATGCAAAATCTATTTAGCAGTATGTAGTTTGGATTTATCTTGGACAGGTCTACAGTGCTCCAACTGATTCAGGTCCTAGATAAGTGGACTGATCCCATCAACAAGGGTGAAGCTATTGATGTTGTCTACTAAGATTTCATGAAGGCTTTTGACCGAGTTCCTCATAAAAGACTATTAGCTAAGATAAAAAGTTATGGAATTGATGGTGCATTGCTACAGTGGATAAAGAGCTTTCTGATGGGTAGATGGCAAAGTGTGATGGTTAATGGGGAGGCCTCAGACTGGAAGGAGATCACCAGTGGGGTGCCTCAAGGATCAGTGCTGGGTTCCCTGTTGTTTGTGCTGTTTATCAATGATCTCCCAAATGAAGTTAAGCATGGAAGTGAGATACATCTATACTTAGATAATAACAAGGTATTTAGAAAAATTACTAATGATAAGGACTGTGACAAGCTTCAGGATGATTTAGATGAACTACAAAAATGGTCTGAAAGATGGATGCTCAATTTCAACCCTGACAAGAATAAACATATGAGAATTGGGAGATCAAATGCAAATGTACATGAGTATATGATGCACAGAACAATTACCAGCACTAGCAAGGAGAAGGATACTGGAGTAGTAACAGACAACAACCTAACATTCTCAAAACACTTAGCTGAGAAGATAAACACAACACACAATATACAGTGATACCTTGAGATACGATCACCCTAACATACGAAAAATGAGATACGTTGTATTTCTTTTTTTAATTTGTGCCCTAACATATGATGAGAATTTTGAGATACAATGTGGTGACATGTAATAATTTGAAATGCCACTGGTAGGTGGCAGACTGTTTACTCAGTTCCCAACGATTCCCGATGCTTCAGTTTGTGTATTGTCTTCTTGTTTACATCTATGCTGTTTATTTGTCATGTTTGTGATTGTTTTGTGTATTATTTTGATTTTTGTGCATAAACATGGGTCTCAGAGGTACATACATACATACATATACCAAGGCTTTTTCCCCCTTTCAAGGGAGGTAGCCAAAAAGGGAAAGGCATAAAAACACTCCCACCCATTTCATCCCTAAATACACTCCACACCCCTCCCACCCTCCCTCTCATCTGAGCACCTCCTGGATGACGGGTCATCCCTGCACCTTGCCCACCGCCCTGGGTCAGAAGCAGTGTCGCAAGACACAGCACATCCACAGCAAGGCCGCTTCATTTAATCGGCGACCCCCCCCCTCTCCGTCCCCCCTTGCATATAAGGAGAGGACGGGGAGAAATCCCTTCGGGCTGCATCAAAATTTACTCACACATACTACCCCACCCCCCACCCATTCCTCCTCATGCAATCACAACATCATCCATATACAACCATTCTCCACTCACCTCTGTCTTCCGTCCTCTCCCTTCCTTCCTCAACAGACATTCCCCTCTTCCCCAAAGCCCCCTTCACCCCATCCATCCACCTCATCCTAGGACGTCCCCTCATGTTCACTCCCTCCACATCTGCCTTCCATACCTCTTTTACTAGTCTTTCTTCACTCAGAGGTAAGGACAAGAATAGTGAAAAGAAAAAACAAAACAAAAAATTATCTTGATGGAGGTAAAATATGAAATAATTACATAACATGAGCGTGGTGTGCAGGTGAGTGACTTAGCCAAAGAATATAGACACAATGCATCAATAATATCCATGATCATTAAGCAGAAATATGCAATAAAGAAAGTGCAGCCTTCCAAAGGCGTCACCATTATTTCAAAGCTTGGAACAGACCTACATAATGAGATGGAGCACCTACTTTTAATATAGATTAAGGAGGAGTTGGCTGGTGACTGTTACGGAAGCAATGATCACAGAAAAGGGTATTGCTATCTTCCAAGACCTTAAATGTGATGCAGCTAAGGAGGGAGAACCATCAGAAGGTATTGTTGGTGAGGAATTCAATGGCAGTTGCTAGCTCTCATTGCACTCCCTCCCTCCCTCCTCCTCCTGGCTCACACCTCCATTCACCACTATCACGTGTCTCTGTGGTATATGATAAATAATATTTATCACTATTATTCATTATTTTATCATTGTGTATCTATCTATAAATTGTGCTCGTTTCATGTAATTTAAATTTGTTTTGGGGTAATTTTGTATAGCTGGAATGGATTAATTCTAGTTCCATAGATTTAAATGGGAATAATTATTTGGAGATATATTTTTTTGACATACGATGGCAGTTATGGAAAGAATTCATTTTGTATCTCAAGGTATCACTGTACTGGGTATAATCAGAACATTTATATATCTTGCTCCAACTATCCTTAAAGCATTGTATACTGCTCTGGTGTAGCCTCACCTGGAGTATGCGAATCAAATCTGGTGTCGTCACCTAATTAAGGATATGGAGGCAATAGAGAATATTCTGCATCACGCAATGAATAGGGTACCACAAATGAAGGTACTCAACTATGAAGAAAGAATCAAGAAACTAGAACTGCACACACTGGCATTTATAAGATCAAGATATGCTCAGCTTGAGACATAAGATTCTTACCCAAAAGTATGACCTGGATTATACCATAGGAATTTTCAAGACGAAGGGCAATAACACTTGAGAAATTTCAAAGATCTTCTAGAATGGTTCAAGGCTCAACAAGAGAAAGTATACATTTTCAAATTGGGTTGTTAACTACTTCAGTATGAGTCAAATTCTCATATGCAGCATCGGTTGCCAAATGTACTATGCAACACACTACTTTCATTATAAATTAAAAATATAAAGTCACTGCTATATTACTCATTCTCTTTTACTCTCAGTAATAATAAACACAGAAAATGTGATCACGCAAGTTCACAGAATCCAGGGATAACTCATGTACAACTACAAAAAATATATAATTAAAATGCCGACACCATCATCCTCGTGTACCCACTCGCGTCCCATGACACCTATGTAGGCGTCATCGTACCGAAGTGGTTAACAATTGAAATGACTTGTCGGAGTGGGTGGTCAATGCAGAGTCAGTAATAAAACTTGGGTCAAACTTAGATAAAGTATGGAAAGGCCATGAACAAAAAATTTATTACAAGGAACACATAACCACCATGGCCAATAAATATGTCCAAAGTATTAACAACCACCTGGGTATGGAGCTGGAGTCACAGGTGTAAGCCTGTTCCAGAACATCATCTGAGAATATTACTCACTACCCCCAATTAGTCTGCTTCTTAGAACTTAACCATGAGTCTAGACATTATACCTAAATTTTCCTTGTTGCAGGGTAATGGCGAAACAATTTATGTTTCAATAGCTCTATCAAGCACAAAGTCAGGGAATAAATGTGGGGATTCTTCTTTGGTTAGGTATTATAAAGATTTACCAAGTTGTTTCTGCATACTCAATCAATACAATAGACAATTATGTTCTTGTCTGTACCACAAACTACATTCATGCTTATAATATTAACTGGGTACTTCAGATGACGGAACTTACGACCATATAAAAAATTAGATATTTCTTTTGGCCCCATAATCCAACCAACTTGGAATACTGACACCGTCATATCACATATACTATAAGTCACTGAGTATCTATTATTTAAACACTTTATTAGTAAGATTACTCATTTTCTTAACAAATAATTTCCCAAATTTCATTTACAGTCTTGTTTCATAAGTCCCGATAATAATAAGATAATTTATACTTACGATGATTCTACTGAAAATCGTAAACAATTTGTTCGAAGGAGTCAATTAACATTCATCAAGAGAAAAAATACATATTCCAATGATACAAATTAATATGTACATATCGATAATAACTTAAACAAATATCATAAAAACAAGAAAAATAAATAATAGTGAAATGTATACAACAGGAATACAATTGAGGGACAAGTCATTTTATTTAGTTGCAAAATCAGTGGAGGCTCAAATAAAAAATTATAGCTCATCATATCCATAACGAATATGTTCACTGTGTAGAACACAGTCATTTTAAGAACTTCGATTTTTTAGATAAAATATAAATCCTTTACAACGTGGTAATTTTTCTTTTATTCTGGCTCCCTCTAAGTTATTCATATTACGAATGCCGTGAATTCCTCATAGTAGCTGACGTCACAATTCTATATGAACGAATGAACTCAGGTGAAACTAAAAAAATCACCGATATCTTGTTTGCTAACGTGCAGATAAATGCACCAACTCGGTAGAAAGTTCCGTAGATTACGCTAACTGCAGGTTACATAAATGCTTGTCAGATAAGGCACATGTTTTCCCGTCAGTAGGGTGTGTGTTATACACCTAGATAGACAAAAATAAGCCCAATTAAGGGGCAAGTGAATTACCTGAGTCAATGCCCATCCAACCCCGCTCACGAACGTGTTTCTTGTGTGTATTCCCTGCCTTAAGGCTCGAGAAATGCCTTGAGAAGCCCCCCCCCCTCCTACTATATTTTCCCATTTTGAAGGAAAAATTTATGTCATTTCCCCAAGAGGTGGGAAAGGTGCCTTCCACACGCATTCAGCTGCATAGTATAAAGAATACTGCTATTAGGTGAAAGTACCAAATGGAGTTGACGCTCTGCAGTTGGAGAGGAAACAATTAATTTCTGCTTCTGGAGAGATGGAGAGATTTAGGAGCGAAGTGTGAAGTGACGGCTGATTCGAGGGTAGTCGTGTTTGTGGTTATATGGTTAAATATCAATAATGATTTGTTTGTCTGTGTTTGTGTCACTTCAAGGGTTGATTTTACACATCAACTATTTTTTCCGATACGCAAAACTCAGAGTTCACCTTCAAAATAACTGATAGATATATAGCTTTCTTATGTGATAATTGGGGGTCTAGGAGGTGAAGGGAGGAGCCCCATATACTGTAAAAGCCTATAATTTTACTCCGTTGGCACCCGAGAACATTTTGTATCAAAGATTTGACTGATTTTGGAACCCACACTTAAAGAGGTTGCCTAGTCCTGACTTAGAGAATGGTGGGTATGGAGGTAGTGTGTTGGAGATTTTCCGGATTTTTTATTTATTTATTTACTATTTTTTTTTTTTTCTGCTTCTGAAGATGGTGTGCTGAGAGATACATAAATGATGTTGAAGGTTTGCCGAGATAATCGATGTGCTTGACATACCTCTTCGGAGGTGTATATATATATATATATATATATATATATATATATATATATATATATATATATATATATATATATATATATATATATATACTACATATATATACTATGACTGTCCCTCTGTTATACTGTCCCCCAACCCCTTGTTGCTGTCCTGTACCATTTCCCTGAATATTCATTTCCTTTTTTTGGCTACCCTGTGGTGGGGGAAAACAATGCTGCCACCAAGTCTTCCCACTTGAGTCGTAAGAGGTGACAAAGAACGGGACGGGGATGGGATTAGGAGTTCTGCTACCTGTAGCCCCAAAAGGGGACATTCCTAAAAAATAAATGAATAAATAAATAAAAAATAAATAAATAAATAAATAAATAAATAAATAAATAAATAAATAAATAAATAAACAAATAAATAAATAAAGGCATAAGGGGTTTAGGACTTTTCCAACCAGTACCTTAAGGTTTGGGTTTTTTAATGTGCATGGATGTGGTACAGATGAGAGTAAAAGGGAAGAGATAGGCAGTATGTTTGTGAGAAGAAAGATGGATGTGTTGGATTTGAGTGAAACTAAAATGAAAGGAAGGGGCGAGTGTGAGTTTGGGAGTGTAGATGGGAGGCTCTTAGGAGTGAAGAGGGGACGAGGGAGAGAAGGGGTGGCTATACTAGTAAGTGAAGAGATAGGTAAGCATGTAGTGGAGTGGAAGAAGGTTTCTTCAAGGTTGATGTGGATGAAGGTGAAGCTGGGAAGGGAGATGTGGGTTTTTGTAAGTGCGTATGGGCCTGGTAGTGAGAAGAGCGTAGAGGAAAGGGAGGCTTTTTGGGTAGATTTAAATGAGTGCATAGAGGGATTAGGGAGAAAAATTAATGTAGTTGTATTGGGAGACCTTAATGCTAGGATAGGAAACGAACCAATAGACGGGGTGATTGGGAAGTATGGAGTTCCAGGTAAAAATCGTAATGGAAAATTGATGGTGGGGATGTGTCTTGAAAGAGAGTTGATGATAGCAAATACAGTGTTTAGGAAGAAAGTCAAGCATAAGTACACATGGGAGAGGGTGGTGGATGGAAGGGTGGCAGATAGAGCGTTAATGGACTATATAGTGGTGACCAAGAGTATGGTAGGAAGAGTAAAGGATGTACATGTTCTAAGGGGAGAGAGTGGGGGAATATCAGATCATTTTCTGGTGGAAGGTAAATTGAGAGTGAAGAAAGAGAAAAATGGTAGAAGGTAGGGAGGTACTTAGAGTAAACTGCTTAAATGAGAAAGAAAAGGAGAAGGAGTATAAGAAGAAGCTGAGAGAGGAGTGGGAGGGAGTGAAGGATAGAGTAGAACTAGGAGTGGAGGAGGAATGGGGATGGTTCAAGGAGGGAGTCGTAAGGTGTGCAAAGATGGTGTGTGGAACAAGGAGGGCGAGAGGAAATAGAAGGAAGGGTAGTGAGTAGTGGGATGAGGAAGCAAAGAAGGGTGTATGAGAGAAGAAGCAGGCTTTCATAGATTGGCTACAAATTAGGAAGAGGGAATCATATGAGAAGTACAAAGTAAAGAGAAGGGAAGTTAAGCATAAGATAAAGGAAGCAAAGAGGAGAGCAGATGTGAAATGGGGTAAGAGTATGACAGAAAATATTGAAAGTAATAACAAGATGTTCTGGAAAGAAATTAAAATAGGAAGAGGAGGCGAATTAAGTAGAGAAGAAAAGGTAAAAGGTGCAAATGGGGAGATGATAATGGAAGAGAAGGCAGTGAGAGGAAGGTGGGAAGAGTATTTTAGGGAGTTGCTAAATGTGATGGAGGATAGGGAGGGAAAGGTAGTTGCAGTGGGAAGCGCTAAGAAAATGAGAGTGATGAGTGAGGAAAATGGAGGAGAAATAGGGAAAGATGAAGTGAAAGCAGCTGTTAAGATGTTGAGAGCAGGTTAGGCACCTGGGTTGGATGGATGCCATGCAGAATGTCTGAAGAAAGGAGGTACGGTTATGGTGGACTGGCTGGTGAGGTTATTTAATGTTTGTTGGAGAGAGGGTAGAGTGCCGGAGGACTGGAGGGGTGCCTGTGTAGTTCCACTTTACAAGGGAAAGGGGGGCAAGTGTGAGTGTAATAGTTTCAGGGGGATCAGTTTGTTGAGTGTAGTTGGGAAGGCCTATGGGAGGGTCTTGACTGAGAGGAGCAGAGAGAGTAATTGGTGAGGAACATTGTGGTTTTAGGACAGATAGGGGTTGTGTAGATCAAATTTTTGTGGCGAGACAGATATGTGAAAAAGCTATAGGAAAAGTTAAGGATGCTCTTAGAGCTTTTATGGATTTGGAAAACGCTTACGACAGAGTAGACAGAAAGGCACTGTGGGAGGTACTGCAGATATATGGGATAGGAGGAAAAGCTGTTAAGAGCAGCCAAGAGTTTTTACGAGAATAATAAAGTTTGTGTTAGGATTAGAAATAGAGAGAGTGAATGGTTTGAAGTAAAGGTGGAACTTCGTCAAGGATGTGTTATGTCGCCCTGGCTGTTCAATCTACACATGGATGGGGTGGTGTGAGAGGTAAATGCAAGGGTAGTGGGTCAGGGGTTGGAGATGGTTAAAGAAAATGGAGAAAAGTGGGAAATAAGCCAGTTGTTGTTTGCTGACGACACTGCGCTTGTAGCAGGATCAGAGGAGGGATTGAAGAAGTTAGTGATAGAGTTTGAGAAGGTATGTGAAAGAAGGAAGCTGAAGATAAATGTGGGCAAAAGTAAGGTGATGAGATGTACAAGGGGAGAGAGTGACAGCAGGCTGGAAGTGAGCATTAAGGGAGAGAGACTGGAGGAAGTGGATAGTTTTAGATACTTGGGTGCGAATGTGGCAGGAAAGGGTGGAGGTAGAATGTAGATTGAGAGAAGCGAGTAAATGTCTTGGTGGATTAAAAAAGTGTAATGAGAAATAGACATCTGGGAATGGATGCTAAGAGGTTATATGAAGGAGTGATTGTGCCAACAGCACTGTACGGGGCAGAAACATGGAACATAAGAGAGGAAGAGAGAAGGAGTTTGAATGTGTTTGAGATGAAATGTCTGAGAAGTATGATAGGGGTTACTAGGCTGGATAAACTGAGAAATGAGGAGGAGAACAGGGACGGAAAGGGAGTTGGGAGATAGGGTTGATGAAAGAGTATTAGGATGGTTTGGACACATGGAAAGAATGAGTGAAGAAAGACTAGTAAAAGAGGTATGGAAGGAAGAGGTGGAAGAAGTGAATATGAGGGGGCGTCCTAGGATGAGATGGATGGATGGGATAAAAGGGGCTTTACAAAAGAGAGGAATGTCTGTTGAGGAAGGACGGGAGAGGACAGAAGATAGGGGTGAATGGAGAAGGGTTGTGTATGGATGACACTGTGGTGCATGAGTGGGAGTGGGTGGGGGATGGGGGTGAAGAAGTATGTATGAGAAATAATTTAACGCAACCCGAAGGAATTTCTCCCCGTCTTCTCCTTTTCTGCATGAGGGGACGGAGAAGGGGGGTCGCCGAATTTATGAAGCGGCCTTGCTGTGGATGTGTTGTGTCTTGCGACATTGCTTCTGACCCAGGGCAGTGGACAAGATACAGGGATGACCCGTCATCCAGGAGGTGCCAAGATAAGAAAGAGGGAGGAGGGTGGAGGGGAGTGGAATATGTAGGGGATGGAATGGGTGGGAGTGGTTTCTATGCCTTTTTCCTTTTTGGCTACCCCCCGTGTAAGGGGGAAAAAGCCTTTGGTATATAAATTTATGTATGTGTGTATGTATGTATGTATGTATGTATGTATGTATGTATGTATGTATATATATATATATATATATATATATATATATATATATATATATATATGTACATACATACATACATATATATATATATATATATATATATATATATATATATATATATATATATATATATATATATATATATATATATTATCATTGTTTTCTTTTTATCGGAATTTCCTTCATTGGATCTCTATGAAAACAGTTAAAATTTGTCTTCTTTACTCTATGAATGGTGTTATAACCCATGTCCCACCAGGAAACCGAGCTTTGAGATGTGGATGGTAAAGTCACTAGGATAGAAGGGAGGACAGGTGATGTATTATCCATAAGGTAGATTAGAGTTGAGTAGACTGTTGAGAAGTTTCCAAGTGCTTTGGATGTATAATGTTGATTTCAAACCGCAGTTGCTGACAGAATGATCAGAGTAGGCACCGTGTGGGAATGGAACATTTATCAAGGGTACAACGTTTCGATTGTTGGAACCTTTTCAAGTACACAGACGCAAAATACATCCTTTAAGTTATTTATACATCTCAGAATGGATGAGGAAGGGACACTAGGACAGCTTAGCTTAAATGTTGTATTCTACGTCTGTGTAATTGAAATAGTTCCAACAAGAGAAACGATGTATATTTAGTAAAGGTTCCATTCTCATATGGTGTCTGTTCTGGCCGTGTATGATGCTGGCCGGTAGGTTTTAGTTTGTGTGAGATAGTAAGCATAGAAGGTTCATGAGGAGTGTAAGAAGAAGTGGGAAGTGGTCATTTTTGTACTACAAAGCACTCAAAACCAAGGAGGATCTCAAGTGTGAATAGAAGTAAGTCTGCGGAAGTATAAGCTAGAGTGTGAATGAGGAAGAAGGGTACGGGTTATTCTGAAGAGATATGGTGTGGAATGAGGAGGTTATCAGTCTATCTTGAGGGGCTGTGATGGTGGCTCCCTATGTGGGGCACCTGGGTTTCAAGTACCTTACTGAATGTTCGGAGGTGTGTCTGTGTGTGTGTGTGTATTTACCTAGTTGTATTTTACGGGAAGGGGAGCTATGTTCGTGTGTCCCGTCTTCATATTTCGTTTTATCTAGACTTTTTTAAATTCGTGTTTTTTTTCACACACCACTTTCTCATCTAACTTGTTCCAAACGTCTATTACTCTGTGGGGATAGCTGTTCTTTTTTAGGTCTCTTCTATAACTGTCTTTCTTGATTTTTTTTCCATGTCCTCTTGTATCTCTACTATCCCATTTTATGAGATCCTCTCTATCAATAGTTTCTATGCCTTTCATGATTCTATAAGTAGTTATCAAGTCTCCTCTCTCTCTTCTTTGCTCTAATGTCTGTAGCTCAAGTTTTGCTAGTCTCTCTTCATATGGTAGTTCTGAGAGTGTTGGCGCCAATTTTGTAATTGCTCTTTGTATTCTTTCAAGTTTTGTTATACATTTTTTTTTTTGTACTTGGTGACCACGTCGTCGCTGCATATTCCTATCTTGGTCTTATCAAAGTGATTAGTATTTTCTTCACCATTTCTTTGTCCAGGTATATAAATGCCACTTTGATTGTTCTTATTGAATTATAAGTTTCTCCAAAAATTTTGTTTATATGTTTCTCAGGGGACACATTATTCATAATGACTCCCAGGTCCTTCTTATTTTCTATTTGTTTTAATTTCTTCTTCTCCCAATTTATATGATCTCACTATTCTTTTTTTTTATTTTTCCAAATCCCATTATACTACACTTCTTAATATTGAATTCCATCTCCCCCTTCCTACTCCATTCCCATACTTTATTGAGATCACTCTGTAGCGACTCACTATCTTCTACAGTGTTCACTTTTTTCAACAACTTTGCATCGTCCGCAAAGAAGCTCATATAACTTTCAATTCCTTCATCCATATCATTAATATATATAGCAAACATTATTGGGACCAGAACTGTTCCTTGTGGAACTCCACTAATCACTTCATCCCAATTAGAGTGTTTGGGGTATAACACCCCGTCTGGGGTATTGGCTGCTTGGTATTGTGGCAAGGTAGCATGCAGTCGATACTTTAGGGTCTATATGGGGCGCCCCTACGGACCAGAGCCACACATCATTTTGTCTATGATAGAAGAAATTCTGTTCATAGAGAAATGATGACACTTTTATACTACGACTGTCCCTCCGTTATGCTGTCCCCCAACCCCTTGTTGCTGTCCTGTACCATTTCTCTGAGTATTCTCTTTCTGATTGGGGGAATTCCCTGTGGTGGGTGAAAAGAATACTGCCACCAAGTTTTCACACTTGGATCGTAAGAGGCGAGAAGAAAGGGACGGGGATTGGGACTAGGCATCCTTCTCTCTGTAGCCCCAAGGGGCAATTTCCTAAATCAAAAAGAAAAGGCATAAGGGGTGCTGGCGGGCCTCGGGCCAGCACCCTAAGGTTTGGGTCTTTTAATGTGCGTGGATGTGGTACAGATGAGAGTAAAAGGGAAGAGATAGGTAGTATGTTTGTGAGAAGAAAGTTGGATGTGTTGGCTTTGAGTGAAACTAAGTTGAAAGGGAAGGGTGAGTGTATGTTTGGGAGTGTAAGTGGGAGGTTATCAGGAGTGAAGAGAGGGCGAGGGAGGGAAGGGGTGGCTATTCTAGTAAGTGAGGAGATAGGTAAAGGGATAGTGGAGTGGAAGGAGGTTTCCTCAAGGATAATGTGGATGAAGGTGAAACTGGGAAAGGAGATGTGGGTCTTTGTAAGTGCATATGGGCCGGGCAGTGAGAAGAGCATGGAAGAAAGGGAGGCCTTTTGGATAGATATAAATGAGTGCATAGAGGGTTTAGGAAGAAATGTCAATGTAATAGTACTGGGAGACCTTAATGCTAGAGTGGGAAATGGTCCAATCGATGGAGTGGTTGGGAAGTGTGGAGTTCCAGGAAAGAATCGTAGTGGAGAGTTGATGGTGGAAATGTGTCTAGAAAGAGAGTTGATGATAGCAAATACAGTGTTTCGGAAGAAAGTCAAGCATAAGTACACATGGGAGAGGGTGGTGGAAGGAAGGGTGGTAGATAGAGCGCTAATGGATTATGTAGTGGTAAATAGGATTATGATAGGAAGAGTTAAGGATGTACATGTGCTAAAGGGAGAGGGTGGGGGAATATCAGATCATTTTTTGGTGGAAGGTAAGTTGAGAGTGGAGGATAGATGGAGAAGGAGGAAAGGGACAAAAGGTAGGGAGGTTCTTAGAATGAACTCCTTGAATGAAAAGGAAAAGGAGAAGGAGTACGAAAAGAAGCTGAAGGAGGAGTGGGAGGGAGTAAAGGATAGAGCAGAGATGGGTGTGGAGGAGGAATGGGGATGGTTCAAGGAGGGAGTCTTAAAGTGTGCAAGGATGGTGTGTGGAACAAGAAGGACAGGGGGAAATAGAAGAAAGGGTAGTGAATGGTGGGATGAGGAAACAAAGAAGGTTGTAGAAGAGAAGAAGCGAGCATTCACAGATTGGTTACAAAAGAGGACAGGGGAGTCATATGAGACGTACAAAGAAAAGAAAAGAGAAGTAAAGCAAAAGGTAAAGGAGGCAAAGAGGAGAGCAGATGTGAAATGGGGTAGGAGTATGACAGAAAATTTTGAAAGTAATAAAAAGGTGTTTTGGAAAGAAATTAAGAGAGGAAGAGGAGGCGAATCAAGTAGGGAAGAAAAGGTAAAAGGTACAGATGGAGAGTTGATAATGGAAGAGATGGCAGTGAGGGGAAGATGGGCAGAATATTTTAGGGAGTTGCTGAATGTGAAGGAGGATAGGGAAGGAAAGATAGCTGCAGTGGGAAATACGAAGAAAATGAGAGTGATGAGTGAGGAGAATGGAGGAGAAATAAGGAAGGATGAGGTGAAGGCAGTTGTAAAGATGATGAAAGCAGGTAAGGCACCTGGTCTGGATGGATGTCATGCAGAATGTCTGAAAAAGGGAGGTTCAGTGATGGTGGACTGGTTGGTGAGATTATTTAATGTTTGCTGGAGAGAGGGTAGAGTACCGGAGGACTGGAGTAGTGCCTGTATAGTTCCTCTTTACAAGGGAAAAGGGGACAAGTGTGAATGTAGTAATTTCAGAGGGATTAGCCTGTTGAGTGTAGTAGGGAAGGCTTATGGGAGGATCTTAATTGAGAGGATTAGGAGAGGAACAGAAGGAGTAATTGGTGAGGAACAGTGTGGATTTAGGACGGGTAGAGGTTGTGTAGATCAGATCTTTGTGGTAAGACAGATATGTGAGAAAGCTATAGGAAAGGGGAAGGATGTTTTTTTGGGCTTTTATGGATCTGGAAAAGGCTTATGATAGGGTAGACAGAAAGGCACTGTGGGAGGTTATGCAGATTTATGGGATAGGAGGAAAGCTTTTGGGAGCTGTCAAGAGTTTTTATGTGAGTAGTAGAGCATGTGTTAGGATTGGAAATGGAGAGAGTGAGTGGTTTGAAGTAAAGGTGGGACTTCGTCAAGGATGCGTTATGTCGCCCTGGCTGTTCAACTTATACATGGATGGGGTGGTGCGAGAGGTGAATGCTAGGGTAGTGAGTCAGGGATTGGAGATGGTTAAAGAAAATGGAGAAAAGTGGGAGGTGAGCCAGCTGTTGTTTGCGGACGACACTGCGCTTGTGGCAGGGTCAGAGGAGGGATTGAGGAAGCTGGTGGCAGAGTTTGGGAGAGTATGTGATAGAAGAAAGCTAAAGATAAATGTGGGTAAAAGTAAGGTGATGAGATGTACAAAAGATGTACAAGTGGCAGTAGACTGGAAGTGAACATTAAGGGAGAGCAACTGGAGGAAGTGGATAGTTTTAGATACTTGGGTGCAAGTGTAGCAGGAAAAGGTGGAGTGAAGGTGGAGGTAGAATGTAGATTGAGAGAAGCGAGTAAGTGCCTTGGTGGTTTAAAGAGTGTAATGAGAAATAGACATTTGGGAATGGATGCGAAGAGGAGACTGTATGAAGGAGTGATTGTGCCAACAGCACTGTATGGGGCAGAAACGTGGAACATAAGAGAAGAAGAGAGAAGGAGTTTGAATGTGTTTGAGATGAGGTGTCTGAGAAGTATGGGGGGGGTTACTAGGCTGGATAGAGTGAGAAATGAGGAGGTGAGGAGGAAAACAGGGGTGAAAAAGGATTTGGGAGATAGGGTTGATGAAAGAATATTAGGATGGTTTGGACACATGGAAAGAATGAGTGAAGAAAGACTAGTAAAAGAGGTATGGAAGGCAGATGTGGAGGGAGTGAACATGAGGGGACGTCCTAGGATGAGGTGGATGGATGGGGTGAAGGGGGCTTTGGGGAAGAGGGGAATGTCTGTTGAGGAAGGAAGGGAGAGGACGGAAGACAGAGGTGAGTGGAGAATGGTTGTATATGGATGATGTTGTGACTGCATGAGGAGAAATGGGCGGGGGGGTGGGGGGTGGGGTAGTATGTGTGAGTAAATTTTGACGCAGCCCGAAGGGATTTCTCCCCGTCCTCTCCTTATATGCAACGGGGGACGGAGAGGGGGGGTCGCCGATTAAATGAAGCGGCCTTGCTGTGGATGTACTGTGTCCTACGACACTGCTTCTGACCCAGGGCGGTGGGCAGGGTGCAGGGATGACCCGTCATCCAGGAGGTGCTCAGATGAGAGGAAGGGTGGGAGGGGTGTGGAGTGTATTTAGGGATGAAATGGGTGGGAGTGTTTTTATGCCTTTCCCTTTTTGGCTACCTCCCTTGAAAGGGGGAAAAAGCCTTGGTATATGTATGTATGTATGTACTTCATCCCAATTAGAATGTCTCTTATCACCACTCTCATTTTTCTCTCATCCAAAAAGTCTTCCATCTTCCACCCACTTCAGCAGTTTGTCCTGTATTCCTCCTGCAGTTTCTAATTCCTTTAGCAATTTTTTATGTGGCACCTTATCAAAAGCCTTAAATAGAAACAAATTAAGTTTGTGACGCATGATCGTCCTTGTCTAAATTCAATTTGCCTTGGATTTAGTGCGTTGTTTTTTCCAAATGCCTTAGCCATCTAGTTTTGATAATTCTTTCACAAATTTTAGCTATCGTACTTGTAAGAGAGACCGGTCTATAGTTAGTAGGGTCTTCCTTGTTTCCCCCTTTATACATTGGTACTATATTTGCTCTTTTCCAATCTTCTGGAACTTTTCCTTCTTTCAATGAACTGCTTATTAGACTATGTATTTTGTCTGTTAGTTCATTCCTGCATTCTCTCAAAATCCAGTTTGCCATTTCATCTGGTCCATGCGATTTTCTGATATCGACATTACTCAAGTGATTCATTATTTCATTCCTTGTCACTTCTATCTCTTTCATAGGAGGGACTTTCTCCTCCCACTCGATATCTCTAGGTTGTATGTTCTCCCTCGTAAACACCGATTTAAAATGCTTGTTCATAATTTCTGCCATTTCTATTTCCTCTGTGTATTCAACTCCTCCTTGTTGTAGTTTCTCTAATTCTTATTTGTTTTTCAGTTTGTTGTTTACAAATCTGTAAAATAGTTTTGGTTGATCTTTACATTTTTCTATGACATCTTTTTCATATTTTCTCTTTTCTGCTCTGCACACTTGTACACATTTATTTCTATAACTAGTATATATTTTCCATTTTTCAGGTCCCTTGTTTTTTTTTTCCATTTTAACCAAGCTTTGTCCCTTTTGTCTTTAACTCCCTACATCTTTTGTTGTACTAACACTTTACATATTCTTTTTCTTGTTTTTGTCTTGGAATATACTTTTCCACTCCTTTATAGATTTTTGTCAGAATATTCCATTTCTCTTCTACTGTTGTTTCCTCCTTGTGTATCCTTTCCCAGTCTGCTTTTTGAAAGAATTCTCTTATTTTATCATTTTTTTCCATACATGCATCTTCCCTTTCTATATTGTTCATTTTCCATGTATTTTTCCTCATTTAGTTCCAGTTCAACCAATATGTGGTCACTTTTACTTATTGGCGTCTTATATTCAATCTTGTCCACTATTTCAGGTTCTGATGTGATTATTAGGTCCAGTCTCGATGGTTCTTCCTCATTTCTATACCTAGTATTCTCTTGTATCCATTGGGTCATTGTATGTTCTATAATCATATCAAGTGGTACATTTTCCCATAGGTCGTCTCCACCCTTCACTGTCATCTCCTCCCAGCAGATTTTTTTTACAATTAAAGTCACCCATTATAACTATTCTTCCTCCATCTTCCATTATCTTATTTAGTGTTATCCTTGTGTCTTCTAACATACTTTTGTGTTCTCTCTCTTCCCACGAAGCCGTTTTAGGAAGTACATAATTTACTACAAACTTCCTGCTCTTCCCATCCCTGTCCTCCACTTCATCATAATCATCTCTATTCTTTCCATATGTGACATTCCTCACATTTATATCCTTCTTAGTCAGGAACACAACTCCACCCCCTTGTTTTACCTCTCTGTTTCTAATCCAATAATTATATGCACCATGTCCACCTTTTAATTTTGTCTACAATTCCTATTATGTCCGGTTCTTTTTCCATCAGGTAATCATTCAGTTCGTTCAAGCCTGTTATCAAGCCATCTCTGTTTGTGTAAGACACTTTTAATTTTCTGCTACTTCTATCGTGTTTTCTCTTTCCCTTCCGTTTTTCTCTGCTATGAACCATTTCCTCACTTTTACATCCACTACTCTCCAATAGAATTTCTCTTTTTCTGACTCTGTTCTTTTCTCGTTTTTCCTTAGCTTCTGGTCTTTTTGTTTTCTCATCCTCTCCTTCCTCTTTATTTGTTTCTCTTTTATCCATACTTGTTTATATCGATCACTGTCAGCTAGTTTACCTGTTTTTGCTAGATATTCTCTGCTGTCGTTTGTGACCTGAATTTGATTTTAATAGGTCTAGGTATTGTATCTCCCTAGTCTATATATTTCTTCAATTTCTTTCCCTATTTCTTGCCCATCATCTTGAACTCCCTCCTTCTAATATCTTGTTTACCTTTTCCTTTTCCTCTTTTACTCTTGTGGTCCTATTTGGATTATACTTCTCTTCCATCCCTAATATAATTATACATTTCTTTTTGTCCGCTAAGTCTCTTACTATATTCTCCTTTTCTCTCATCACTTTAATAACTGTGTCCTTAGTTTGTTCTTTCATCTGTTGTTTCACTATATCTGTAAATACAACTTTGTTGTTCTCTTGGACTTTTCTCCAACCCTGTGCTTCTTTTGCTATGGACTCTTTATTCTCTTTATTATTATTCTTTAATTCCTCATTCTCATCTTTTACTTCTTTTAACTGTCTTTTTAATTCTTCTATTTCTTTAGTTAGGTTTTGATTCTCCTTCTTTAGTTCTTCCAGTTTATCAACTCTTTGGGTAACTAACTTTAATTGGTTAAACCTAACCTCCCATTCTTCGTTCATTTTTTTTAGTTTCTCCTCTAGATTTACTAGTCGGGGGAGGTTGTCACCTCCTCCCTCATTAAATCCATAAAAGCAGTTATCTTCTCTTTCCATTGAACTATTATTATCTATATTTCTGCTTTTGAAACCTCTACTTCCTTGGTGTTCCTCGTCTGTGTGTTTTCCCCCCTGATTGTTTACACCCCTCCTAATATCCGGGGCCCGTTCGTCCCCTTCCTCATTTCCTTCTATTTTCCTCAGTAATCACTCTCTTTCTCTTTTTTCTTCACCTTCCCACTGCACCACGAGCTTTCCCCCCTCCCTATTAATACAACAAAGGTACTCCCTCGTCGTTGATATCCACAAAAATTGCACTTCTTTTCCGGAATTCTAACCTTCGCCGTGAATCCGACGTGCGCGCGCGCGTGTGTGTGTGTGCCGACCATTAATAGTTCGTTAACTTCATACATAAACTTTTCCTTATCTTCAGCTTTTTAGTACAAATTCTTATGAGAATATGACAATATAATTGAATAAGTCGCTGTAACGCTTTCCAACAAAATAAATATGTATCATTTTATGGTGAAAAAATATGTGCTTCGGGGAATGATTAAACGAAACACATAACATGTTTCCTTTTTGCTCACCAACAGTATATATAATAGGTCTGACGTACGGTAGCTATGCTAATAGGGGGGCGATGGAAGTTTTGCCCGACTGCATACTTGTTATATTGCGGTTTACGTTTGTGCACATATATGCTCCCTTTCCTCGTCCGAAATCTTCAGAGTAAAGTCTTGAGGTCTATCGCTCTGTAGTGATTTTTTTTTTTTTTAACTAAATAATTTCGTTTTCTCTCCGACTGATACTGAGTTTGTACTCCGTTAATTTTCTTAACCCGACAGAGACCAGTTTCTTATCTGATTTAAGTTGTTACTCAAGTGACACATATTTAAGCTCAAAACAAAGAAATGCAATTAGTCTGATTCCACCCGTTAAGGTAAGAGTTGGGCAATGGTCACTATTAGCAAACACAATAATTCCAACCGATATTCATTGTAGATCTTTATACACATAAAATTCAAACCAGAAAATGAAGGTTTACTGTCAATATGGTTTTTATTTTTATTTATCTATTCATTAATTTTGTTTATTTTCTATTCCAGTAATATCCCAATTTCAGCCATTTTTTGTGTTGCTAAGCTTTGTAAAACATGTCTAATTTCGAAACCCGATTGGAATACTACTTTCTCAAGGAAGAGGAGAATTTGATTTTCAGCTGCAAGGTGTGCCTACCCAAGTCTATTCTAAATAAGGGGCACATGTCAAGTCTGAACAATCTCAAACAGCACATGAAAAGAACGCATACTGCCGTACAATTTGAGGAGAGGGTAAAGGCAGGTTCTTTTCGCGGGAAAGCTAGGCTTAGGCTTCCTTAGATTCGAGTAGCTGCGCTTCGTCGAGCTCATTTTCACCGTCATCTCCCAAGAACGCTAGCAAACCATTGAGGAGTCTTTTAGCAGCATCACGGCTACTGTCAGTGGCGTGACGGATTAACGGTAACTTCCGTTACATTCCTCTTAAATTAACGGCATAACGATTAACGAAGTTAAATTTTTGGTTAACGGATGAACGATTAATGATCTTTTTTTTTAATGGTGACCACCTCTGCTATTGTGTAGCTGTCGAATGTAAAAACAGGTGAGGTAGCGTTCGGAGCTTCTATCAATCCCCCAGTGATGCAGATCGACGGGCTGAATGGGTGCGGAAGGTTGAATAGAGACGAGAGAAAGAAGGGATCGTTATGGGTCCCCAGCGCACATTCTAAACTTTGCTTGAACCACTTTGAGCCCGACTGTTTTGTGAAGGATCTGGCACATTCTATTGAATATTCGGTGGTTGTACGGCCTCGTCTAAAGGCAAATGCGAGTTTAGGCCAGTCCTTCGATCGACCCCCAAAGTGGCCAAAAGTCGACGAGGTCAGGGGCCGTATACACAAAACTTTTTTGTTAGCCTTAACAATCTCTGCTAGCTAACAGAAAACCACTAAAAGTTATACACCAATGCTTAACTAACAACTGTTAGCTAGCAAACAGTTGTTTGTCAAGTACCGCTAATTTCGCTAAACAGCGCTGAAGTTAACAGCTTATGAACATGTAAATGGACGTATTATCAAAAATTGCACACATAAAACAGTGTTATTAATGCAGTTGTTCAGAATTTATTAATAAAGTATCATGATAGCACATAGATATCGTATGTATGGGTTTTTAGAAGTACTTATTAACCAACGACAGATATTTTTGGACGAAGGCGCATTGTACAGGCGGCCGTGCCACAGACAAATCTTCCGACAGAAGACTCAACAATAATTTCAGAGGACATAGACATGGCAGAAGAAACACAGAAAAAGAAAAGGAAGCCAAACTGGTCACAAGAGGAAACACTCCTCTTGATCAACGTGATTATGGAGAAAAAAATAATAATAAATGGGCGATTCAAGCCAAGTTTAAACCACAAGGATAAGAGGGAGGCATGACAAAGCACGTTGATGCTATGGTATTGTTTTCTGTTTACATATAAATGTTCATCGACACTTGGAGCCCCAATTCTAATGTTTGTGCCATCTATGGTACCCACAACACCGGGAAACCTACAGTTTTCCATGAACTCTGCTTGTTTTACTTGCACTTCTTGGCGAGTCAATAGGAATTTTACAAACTGAGTTACAATATGATATATCTGGTTCTGATAGTGCATCAATTGTTTGAGTAATGACACGGCTGATTGATGCTTGCGAGGTCCCAAATTCGTCACTGCTGCATTTTACCTGTGGCTAAATATCATAGGGTAATTGCCACCTTCGTCTCAGGACTCAGTGGTCGATTCCGTTCTGTTCGGGATTGAAGTTTGTCCCTCACTAAATCAGCCATTTTTATTATACCAGCACGGTTCATTCTGAAGCGTTTGATGAGTTCGTCGTCATTGTACTCGTTAAATATGTCCCGTCGCTGTCGATAAACTCGCAGTCATCTTTTTAGTTGTTGTTGCTCCGCCATCTTCTCTACTAACAGGAACTTGTTAAGAGCTTAATAGTCCTCCTCAGCACTTTTATCTTAACAGTACTTTTAAGGCCCTAACAAGTTTTCTGTATCACTGTTAGTGCTTAACAGCTAAATGTTAGCCTTAACAGGAATTTGTTACCCTTAACAGCTATTTGTTAGTGCTAACAAGTTTTGTGTATACGGCCCCAGATCTTCAACAGACTCTAGATCAGGGGTTCTTAACCTTTTTTCTCCAATTCTCCACTTTTTAGTGAGCCAACTCTCCATTTCCCGCCGCCACAGCATCGGTGACAACAAGAAGACACCAGAAACAAACAAAAAGAAACAAAATCACATCGATTAAAAAAAAAAGACAGTGGTTCTTCTGTCCGACCGGTCATTCCCCACTTGGCAACTCCGCCATTTCCCACCAGTGGGGAATTACCAGGGCCGTTTCTAGCTATAGGCGGTATAGGCGATTGCCTAGGGCCCCCAACCTACCAGGGGGCCCCCGGCCGGCCCAATGGCTAGGTAACGCTACCGAAGGTCAAATATGAGCCTGTGCCTCTCCCGCTCGCCGACGCAAATAAACAACACGCCTCTTGCAGTGTTTGTTATTGTTTGAAATGTTTTGATCGTCTGCTAAAAATACTATCTTGTTAAAAATCACCTATATCTTATTTAATCTAAAGATATAATATGGTAAGCATTAATTGGCTTTATTTATTCATTTATGTGTTCACTAAGCTAGGGCTTATGGCTACAGATGTTACTAATTGTTGATTACAAACTCTTTTTGGCCATTAGCTTACTATTCTTTGTCCAATTGTTTGGCTTTATTTGTCACTGGAATTGGCATCACCAGCGTTCTTGTTTACTCTTTGGTCGCTTCATGCTTAGCTTCTGATAGTGTAAATTTGTAAGTTTGTGTGTTCTGTGACTGTAAGTTGGAATTCCTTTTATTATATTTGTATGCACAATAGGAAATGTTTGTATTCTATGGAATGTTTACCTTTTCCACCTTTTTCAATATTCAATGTTCATATATGTTCATATGTTCAATTTTGTTGATTTTGTATCGATATTTTATCCAATCCCTTATTCATTTATTCGCTTATTTCTTTATTATCAAAATTATGATTATTTATTTTCTCACTTCACCTACCTAATGAAAAAACACTAGATGGCAGGACCGAGGTTAGCTCAAAAGGAAGTGACAGAAATACATGAATTCTATTCCGTTTGTCGTGTGGTCCGTTTCTCTAGTTCGTATATAATATTAAGATAACCACAGGCTCAACAATCACCCATCTGTTCACCTTTCAGGTCTACCCGAATTTCGTGTATGTAGAATTATTTTTATTAAGGGGTATTTAAAAGGTTTACACTTTACAGATATCTGTGTTAGGCCTACACTGATAAAAATAATCATATTTATTCTACTCGAATATCGTGTATGTAAAATTGATTCCATGTATTTATAAGGTTTTCACTTAACAGATTTCTGTGCTAGGCCTACATTAGACTCTAAGACTCGCCAATCATCATTCCCGTAATGGCATCAAAACGAATTTATCTCAGCGGAGCAGAGAAACGAAAGAAAAAGAAATTTGACGAAGAAAAATGGTAAAAAGAAAAAGGTAATTCATTATCGTTTATTTAATAATTTAAAGAAACATATTAAAGTTTGGTTTTATTATGTTTTCTGAATGGTGAGTATTATTTTAGACTAACGCCTAATCATCTAAGGAAATTTGTAATTTTGCAGGATCAATTCTAAAATATATTGGAGCTCCAGACAGCAAGCCAGAGGAATATTCTGAACTTCCTGAACAGGATGCTCCAGTGCCATCACATTCATCAGGATCTGTCCAGGAAGCTGTACTGCCACCAAGACCACCACATTCCCCAGAACCACAGAAGGCATCATCTACTTCTGAGCAGCCTCCCATTTATTCTAAACCACTAGATCCTGCTAACTGGCCAACCATTCTGTCTGATGCATTTAGAACGGATGCAGTAGGTAGAGGGCCATTTCAGATTAGTTCTGATTTCACATTTCCCAAAAAAAGAAGACGGAAGAAGTTTTCATTATCATTATTTTTGTAGAACATTGGTTAATGGAGAAAAGATGAAGCGGACTTGGCTTATCTACTCAAAAACAAAAAATGCTCTCTATTGCTTTTGTTGTAAATTATTTTCAACCAAAGAACAAAAGTTAGTGACAGAAGGACTGACAGACTGGAAAAACATAGGCACACTTTTGAAAAGTCATGAAAGCAGTCCAGCACACATAGCGCACATGGCAACCTGGAAAGATTTACAACTCCGTTTGCAAACTGGAAAGACAATAGACCAAGCTGAAAGAACACTATTGGAGGCTGAAAAGAGGCGCTGGAGAGATGTCCTGACTCGCTTAATCGCCATTATCCAATCCTTAGCCGAGAGAAATCTTGCATTTAGAGGTTCATCAAACACGTTACACCAGCAGAATAATGGGAATTTTCTAAAAGAGGTGGAGCTGCTTGCTAAATTTGATCCTGTCATGAAGCAGCACATTGAGCGTGTTGAGAGTGGCCAGTTCAGTCATTCCAGCTACCTTGGAAATATCATCCAAAATGAACTTATTGCTTCAATCAGTACTAAAATAATGGACACAATGGTGACTGAAGTTAAACAGTCCAAATATTATTCAATTATTTTGGACTGTACTCCCGATGTAAACCATCAAGAACAGATGTCAGTCGTCATAAGGACTGTCAAAATGGACAAGAAACCAGAAATTAAGGAACATTTTATGGGGTTCCTTGTAGCTTCTGAAACAACAGGTCTTGGTTTGTCATCTCTAATTATAAAGAAACTGACGGAACTGAATATTCTCCTTGAAGATTGCAGAGGACAATCATATGATAATGGTGCCAACATGAAAGGGAGAAACAAAGGAGTTCAAGCCAGACTTCTTGAGAAGAACCCTCGTGCACTCTATGTTCCATGTGGAGCACATTCCCTAAACTTGATGATATCTGATGCAGCAACAGCTTCAATAGATGCCACTAGCTATTTCGGCACTGTTTAGAAACTGTACAACCTATTTTCAGCCTCACCACAAAGATGGGCAATCCTAAAAGATTATGTCACTGTTGCACTCAAGACCTGGAGTGACACAAGATGGGAGAGCCGTATTAATAGCATAGAAGCTGTGCGGTATCAGGCCTCTAATATAAGGGAAGCTTTGTTGAAGGTCAGGGAAGTGTCTGATCCTCTGACCAAGGTTGAAGCCCAAAGTCTGGCAGAAGAGGTGGGGTCATACCGATTTATCATTTGCACAGTCATATGGTATGACATTCTACACATTGTGAACCATGTCAGTAAGCTCCTGCAGTCTCCTAAAATGCAGCTTGATGTGGCAGTTGACCTCCTTACTAAAGCGAAAACATCTCTGACTAACTACAGAAGAATTGGATTCACTTCAGCTCAAGTCTCTGCTAAAGATATGTGTGAGAAAATGAATGTAGAGGCTGTACTCAAAGAAAAGAGATTAAGAAGTACAAAAAGACACTTTGCTTATGAGGCCGCAGATGAGATCTGCAATGAAGAGGCTAGAAATAACATTCTTTAATGTTGTTGTTGACACTACCATTCAATCCTTAACTGATAGATTTAAAACTCTGAGTGAAGTAAGAGACCAATTTGGAGTGCTGCTCAATTTCCAGAAACTGGATGATCAGTCATTGAACAACCAGTGTGACAAACTATGCAAGACATTAACCTCTGGAAATGAAAGTGACATTGATGGAAAGGAACTGGCTATGGAAGTTAAACACTTACCAAGTTTGCCCTCAGACGAAATGACTGCTCTTGAGCTCCTCACCTTTATCCACAAAAAACATTTTGAGGAATTGTATCCCAATCTGTGGGTTGCACTGAGAATTGCCTGTGACTGTGGCCTCAGCAGAGAGGAGCTTTTCGAAGCTGAAACTCATCAAGACCTATTTAAGATCATCTATGGGGCAGGAGCGACTCAGTGGTCTTGCAATAATCAGCATCAACCATGAAGTGGGGAAAGACGTGTTGTATGAAGATATCATTGATGATTTTGCTAGTAAAAAAAAAAGCCAGAAAGCAGAGATTTTGAGCCCAATACAATGCAGTTGGTGGTGGTTTGTATTCAGAGACTGTGATGTTAAGTTACTACTATTTTGGAGTGTGGTTTGTATTCAGAGACTGTGATGTTAAGTTACCAATATTTTGAAGTGTGGTTTGTATTCAGAGACTGTGATGTTAAGTTAAAATAAATGTTTAAATAAATAAATATGGTGTAATAGTTACTTGCATCCTTTAACACCATCAAAAGATATAGAAATCGTTTAATTACTGTTTGGCAAACTTCACAGGTATAAATGAAATACCAATCTGTCTAGCTCTCTAACTTTTGAGGGCCCCTAACTGCCTCTTGCCTAGGGCCCCCACAAAGCTAGAAACGGCCCTGGGAATTACCCACAGGTAGAACCACTGCTCTAGAGATAAGTAGTCATGGTTAGGCCTATGGCCACAACACTAATTCATTGGCAACGTTAACACCAAGAATAAGATTATCTACTTTCGGCTTAGGCCTAGCCCATGTCTAGACATACCCGCCAGTATTTCCTGTTCTTTCTGCCTTGTATCCCTAATTTTTCTCTTCCTCATCCTGTTCTTCCCCATTTTCTTCACTACTATGATCGGAATTCCCATTTTCGTCATTATCGCCAAGATTGTCAACATCAGCATGTTCAGTCATTTCCTGATCATAATTTGACGTCCGTGGTCGTATTATGGGCTCAAACATATATGGCTGGACGGATAATGAACGAACTCCACTGTCTAGTTCATTCTCTTTGGATTCAATTATATTCTGCAACATTTTTTTCAATAGACAACGCAAGTGTGTACGCAATAATCAATTCTAAGGCGCTGTTATCTAGATACAATGTTTGGATACAATGACATCACGCCGATGTTATCTAGCGGGCGAAAATGGAAATGCGTGTCTCAGGATCTTCGTAAATATAATAGAATCCGCTCTTATAATCACGTATTCTGGTCAAAATGTGACTATTACAATGATGGAATCGACTGAGATATTTTACGAAACCATTTCTTAAAGGGAGTGGATGACTTAGATTATTTTATTGTATTGCATTCTGACTTTTAATGACTGTCCTGAGACTGAACCGTAGCAGATTTACGGTTGTAAAGACGATATATGAGAGGTAATTACCAAGTCGCTTTTCTTCTTCATATCTGTTACTCAGGGATGAATAAAGTTGTCGGCGCCAATTTCATCAGGGGAATCGCTCAAGTAATAAACTGTTTTGGTCTAGCAGAATCGTCATTCGTTAGCTCTATATATATATATATATATATATATATATATATATATATATATATATATATATATATATATATATATATATATATATATATATACATATATATATATATATATATATATATATATATATATATATATATAATACTGATGACCCTCTTAAAAGCAGGTATAAAGATAGCAAGAACCTCAGGTAGCAAAGTGGGACATTTGGTAACGTGTAATTATAATAACCATACGAATGAAAATAGTATTGTCTATAAAATACCTTGTAAAAATTGCCCATCCTCATATTTTGGAGAAACAGGTCGTGGACTAGAAAAAAGATTATATGAACACAAAAATGATGTAAGAACCCACAGGCTTTCTAATTCTATAGTAAGACACATAGATACATATGACCACCTTCCGAACTGGGACAATACAATTATAATAAATAAAGGTTCAACAAAGAAATTAAGAAAAACAATAGAAGCAGCCTATATTAATACTAATAATAACATCAACCATAGAGATGGTTTTATATGCTTAGCAAGAGATACAAGTTTATTGATAGTGGATGAAAACAAACGGACAAATGTTCCGAGCACGACGACCTTTCCCAGGCACCCTGTGAGGTGACGTGTATGTGTATAAAATGTCCATGTTATACTTTTGTGTTATGCTTTGTGATCAAGACCCTAAGGGTCGAAACGTTAAGGTAGTAATTCTTCCATTATTTCTCGTATATTTTCTCCGCCTTCAGTTATATACATATATATTTATATATACTGTATATATATATATATATATATGTATATATGTATATATATATATATATATATATATATATATATATATATATATCCTTTATTACTTATACGTTTCGACCGACTCGGTCTTCTTCAGTAAATAAACGTATAAGCAATAAAGGAGTTCCAGCCCATCTTCGCTTGTTCTTCCTCCACCTACACTCTCATCTATCAAACCCATTCATTCAATATATTTATATATATATACTATATATAAAGAGAAAAAGCGTTGGGACATCAGACTTGTCATCTTCAGCACGAGAATTCTTCACTTAAATGAATAAAATCGTCTGTCGTTAGACAGAACACAATATCTAAAGAACATCAACGGACCTCAGTTCTTGCGTCAGCATGAATGGACCAGAAGATCGTTATCGAAGCGAGTATTTCCTGATCAGCTGAAAGTAGCTGAGTTTTTTCCCGCTCTTCAAATGCAGGAAGTGAACTCTCTTATTATGTTATCGGCCAGTGACAATACTATCTTTAATTGGTAAGATGTCAGGGTACTTTGTCCACGACAATCGCCTGACCCGCTCGACTCAGCAGAATGTGATTTGGTTTCCGGAAATCAAAAACACCTCAGTTAGCACTCGTCCCTTTCTCTATTCTTTATTTAAAAGCACTTAGTTAGAAATGGTCTCATTCCTAATTCTTTAAATAAAAACGCATCAGTTAGTAATGGTCTCATTCTTAATTCTTTGAATAAAAAACACCTCAGCAATGGTCTCATCCTCAACACTTTGATAAGTAGTTTTGTTTATAGTTAAGCTCTGGCGTCTACTTGTATGTTCGATTCCTATGTTTACCTTGACCGCGGCCAGGCAATTTTATTCATTTCAGGAAAAATATTTAGGAAAAATTGTACAACCCCCCTCCCCCACCCACACACACGCACACACAAACGTACTTTAGGTGGAGAGTGTACAATTGCTGGGGTGGACATTCTGTAGTCGATCATGGCTCGTGATACATAACCTAACCTAACCTAGCCTAACCTATTCTAACCTAACCTAACCTAACCTATCCTAACCTATCCTAACCTAACCTAACTTATCCTAACCTATCCTAACCTATCCTAACCTATCCTAACCTATCCTAACCTAACCTAACGTAACCTAACCTAATCTAACCTAACCTAATCTAACATATCTTTACCTAATTCATGTTAGCTAGGGTGCAACATCTACGGTTGGTCAGTGTGGGGGAGTTAGGGTAGAGATTTTACATTTGATTAATATGGGTGGGAGGATTCTATTATTGATTCAGTCCTTAGATATATTTAGTTTTCATGTTGAATCTGGCTGTCGCCAGGCAATTTGGCATTCCTAAAGTTCAAGGCTCGTTTCACACGTATCGACTTTTCGCCGTGCGCCGTTCACGACACAACGTCTTATTCTCAAGTCACCATGGGTGTCTAATGACACTTCCACACGTCACAGCCACAACCACATATGAAAGCGTCAATAGACACCCATGGCAGTTTGAGAGCACGACGTCGTGTCCTAGACGGCGCACGGCGAAAAGTCGATACGTGTGAAACGAGCCACATGGTGATCCCGTCCGGCAACACGACATCCCGTCCGGGAACACGACATCCCTCCTCCCCCTCACCTTTCCCCCACCCCTGTGCTAAACACGGCAAAATAAATGACAAGCAATCTACTTTATCATCAAAGAATCCAATTATCTTAGTTTGAATATACAAGGGGTTGCTGGTAATTCGTTTTGCTGTGTTTAATTCAGGAAGGTGTGGAGGAAGGGGTAAAAGTAACAGGAGTGGCTGCATTTTTCTTCAGTTTAGGTAATTGGTTCCCAACCTAGCGGGCACGCCTTCCCTCTAGGGATGCATGAGTAGGATACAAGGAGGGCGTGAAATCATCTGCTCAATAACACTGGGTTACAAAAAAAAATGTAAGTTGTCTATGTTTTTTCAACTTAATTAGGACCATTTTGCACCGCTGAATAAAAAAAATGACATTCATTTTTCTCTATCAGGTCAGGTTTTTATGCCAATTTGATTTTGAAAAATCCGATCTTCCGACTAAATTGATTACATTTTGTGACATTATCAGTTGATTTTCGTTAATATTTCTCATCAAAAAAAGGTTTTAGAAGAAAAAAATTGACAGAATGTATTTGCTAAATGTTACAAACCTCAATTTCTGTAAATTGATAAAGGTAAGTACATGTAAATTGAACGTTACGTCGTCATTGTGCAAAATTCAGGGCATAAACTTCCGTTTCTTCGAACCCCTCGATGCTCAGCAGCAGGGATCTCTCTTCAGAATCATCATGACTGCATCTGTACAGCCGCGACAAGTCACGTGGCGCCGCGACAAGTCACGTGGTAGGGAACGTGACTGATGTCCACGACTTGACGCTCTCTGCCAGCGCGACCCTGCTTGACCCAACCGAACCCAGTGCAATTACCTAATTACGCACCACAGGTAACTTGCCCACGTAGTATATATATCGGCTTCCGCCGCATGTAAAATCAGTTCACTCCTAACCTCGGCGTCAAGCGCTGCCCTCCAAGCTCCTGGTCCAGTCCTCCTAAGCCACGACAACAAATAAGCCCCTAATCGCTCGCAATTCGCCCGGTGACAATAGCCCTCTTTTATACACTACTATCTTTTCATTTTCTAACATTCTTCCCCTCCCACAAAACCCGATCCCGCGCAAGCGAGGTGGTCTTTTCTTGGAATCCAGAATCCAGTTCACTCGTACCTTACAATAATAAGGAGACGAACTCACCAAAACCTCTTTCTCTTCGCCAATAGTAGCATAGCTACACATCCCATCGTCCCTGATACCTGGTCTTCATCTATTTTATGTCCTAATGGAATCTCTCCTCTTGCTCCTCATTCATTGATCCCAGATTCTCAAGAAACCGATCCATATGTGAGAATAAGTAATGCATTTTGATGCTCATGTTGCATTCAAGGTTTCTGAAAGCAGTCAGCATATTGGTGACAAATTCTCCATAGTTCCTGTCATTGTTGTAGCCAAGAAAGCTCTTCACGACCAGAGCAAAAGCCTTCCATGCTTCCAGTTCCACTTCGTTCATTGAGTTTTCGAACTCAGGATCTTTGATGAGATGACGGATTTGAGGACCACCAAAGGTGCTAGCTTTCAACTTCTCTAAGGTGAAATCTGGAAAAGCATGGCACAAATAAGTGAAGCAGCTACTATCCTTGTCTAGAGCTTTGGTGAACTGTTTAATCAAGCCGAGCTTGATGTGCATGGGTAGGAAGAGTATCTTGTCTCTGTCTACCAGAGGATTGTTGATGACGTTCCTTGCTCTGCAAAACACTAATTGCTCCGGCACAGGCCAGTCCTTCTTTGTGTAATGCTGAGCAGTGTCCCTACTATCCCACATGCACAGAAAGCATGGGTACTTGGTGAAGCCGGACTGTTGTCCCAACAAAAAACAATTAGTCATAAGTTGGCACATGCAAAATCTTCAGAATTCGTTTATTGCAAGAAATATGAAAGAATTTTGCATCATATCACGTGAAGATATCCGTACATGTAAACAAAAACATAAAAAAAAATTATAGTTTAATTCAGAAAGTTGACATGATTAAACAAAACCAATGCGATTTTTAGATTCAGCATATCAAAATTATCCTTAATCAACTAAAAAAAATAAACAATAAATTTGGTGTTGACCAATGTAATAATTGTTTAATAATAATGATAAATAATCCCAAGAACAAATATCTACTGCTACATAATGAAAAGTATAATTCTATCAGTCACCTCAACCCGTTTTCTATTAAGATACAAATAGAAAATATGTAAATAGAGAGGAATATGATTTCATATAAATACATAAAAAATGGGGAGGGGGCGTGGGGGTCTTCCTTTACATACATGTAAAGTATAATTTTATCGGTCACCTCAACCCGCTTTCTATTAAGATACAAATAGAAATTATATAAATAGAAAGATATATAATTTCATATAAATGCATAATAGATGAGGAGGGGGCGTGTGGGTCTGCTGGAAGTAAAATATGGGGCGTTGTATAAGATAGTTAAGGAACCACTGGTTTAGATATCAAAACGATGGTTTATTAAGATAAAGTTTATATAAAAGTTTATAAAACTTATAAAGTTTATAAAACTTTATAAAAAGATAAAGATGGTTTATTTAAAGATAAAGTTTGATCCCTGAATGTGAAGGGATCTCTCGGCTGAATAAAGTCGTCTGATTCATGGCTGTGACAAGTTGATCGAAGTTGTCGAGAGTTGTTTGAAGTTGGAAAGAAGGGTGTCTTCATGCCCGGAAAGACCGTGAAGGGGACTGGCGTCGGCGTGTGAGTGAAGTAACGCGCTCCCTGGCGTATGCCCCCACCCCCCCAATGGATGATGACATTAGCTTGATAAGGATTCCTAACGGGTTAAACTAAGCAATCCCACACTTGAATCGATTCCCAGGAGAGACTTTTACCGAAGCCAACAGTTCCCCAAAGCGCTTTGGGAGCCCAGTCACACCAAGCTTACGATTTATGAAAAAGAATTCAAGACAATGCGATTGGAATGAATCTCCCCGTCATGAAATAGATGAACATGAAATAGACACCTGACGCTAACCACGAGAGAAACAAAAGTGCCACTGTCGAAGGTGTTCGGAAACCTGGTCGTAAGCTTGGCGTGACTGGGGCTTTAATAGGGTAAAGATGGTGGCTTCGGCCGCAACTACACGGTGCCTCCTGGCGTAGACTCCTCAACACTACCTACAGTAATGTAACCTTTAGCCCCCAGTGAGTTCGTTTCGGAGATTATCCTTATCAGCGTCCTCAGCTCGAGAGGGTCTTCCGAAGCTGTGTAATGTTATCTCTGGTCGGATTAGATTAAGACGAAGAACTTTTGGGGAAAGCAGGTCTCCAAGGAAGTCATGAGAAGAATTTATAGGGGGTGGGTGGTCGTCATTGCCTGCTGTTGCAAATTATGCATTTCTATATAATGTGGGGAAACTGAATTAAAAAGAATCCATCACTATGTCTTGACAGAAGATAATCGTGATTGTCAACTTTGTAATAAAGCAAAGTGTGTTTCTTCATCTACATTCTTTTGTTATTATTATTATTATCATTATTATTATTATTATCATTATTATCATTATCATTATTATTATCATTATTATTATTGTTATTATTATTATTATCATTATTATTATTATTATTATTATTGTTATTATTATTATTATTGTTATTATTATTATTATTATTATTATTATTATTATTATTATTATTATTATTATTATTATCATTATTATTATTATTATTATTATTATTATTATTATTATCATTATTATTATTATTATTATTATTGCCATTATTATCATTATTACTATTAATATTATTATTATTATCATCATTATTATTATCATTATCATTACTATTATTATTATTATCACTATTATTATTATTACTATTATTGTTAGTGTTGTTCTTATTACCATTATTATCATTATTATTGCTGTTGTTGGTGTTGTTATTGTTATTATCATTATTATTATTATTATTATTATTATTATTATTATTATTATTATTATTATTATTATTATTATTATTATTATTATTATTATTATTATTATTATTATTATTATTATTATTATTATTATTATTATTATTATTATTATTATTATTATTATTATTATTACACTGGGGAACACACTTTCGGTTGCATGAGTTCTGACACTTGATTCTGGTAGATTTGAGGTCACAGATTCTGAAAATGGCACTCGTTTGTGTAGATCAGGTCTAGTTTTGATGGTACGCGGCAAATTACATATCAGGTGACATGTTCTGAAAATAGCAAAGGGAGGTAATAAGCATATTAGTTTACATTCATCAAATACTATTCTTAATTACATCAGTGCGTCAAATATAGATTTGTGTGTGCATTATTATTCTATTTCATTAAAACAATTATTTTATTTCTTTTCCAGGTGTGATCATTCTGTAAACAGTGTTGACTTCAATCAAAGGAAACATGGCCTCTAAAGCAAGTAGAAGGAAATGTGTGACGTGCCCGGATTCATTCTGCTACATTTGTGGTGCATTGACAGCTCCAAAGCAAAGAAGGAACATTAGTGAATTTGTGAAGAGAGCTTACTTTTGCTACTTTAAAGTGAAACTTGGAGATCAAGACAAACCATGGGCACCGCATAAGGTATGTCATTCCTGCGAAGAAAACTTGCGTCAATGGACTAAAGGAAAAGACAAAATAACATTCGGTATTCCGATGATATGGGGTGAGCCACGGGACCATGTCACAGACTGTTACTTTTGCGTGACTCGTGTTGCTGGTTTCACTAGTAAAACTCGTCATCTTATCACATACCCTAGTCTAGATTCAGCAATCAGGCCTGTGCCCCATTCAGATGATGTTCCAAAGCCTATCTTCACTCAACTTGCTTCTGACAGTGAATGTGACACTGAGGTCACAGAGGAGTCAACTAACAGAAATGACTTAGATTTTGCAGGCATATCAACAGAACCGGAAACATTTAGCCAAGCAGAACTCAATGACTTAGTTCGAGATCTGGGTCTGTCTAAAAAGCTGTCAGAATTGTTGGCTTCACGGTTAAAAGATAAAAACTTGCTGAAAATAGACACAAAGGTAACATTCTTTCGCAACAGAGAAAAGAACCTCTTACAGTTCTTTGATTCTAAATTTGACTTCGTCTACTGTTGTGATATTCCTGGATTAGTCACCGCGATGGGAGCTCCAGGTTATGATCCGAAAGAGTGGCGCCTCTTTATAGATAGCTCTAAGCGGAGTCTGAAGTGTGTTTTATTACATATAGGCAACATCTTCGGCGCAATACTCATAGGACACTCAGTACACCTGAAAGAAAAATATGAACACATCAAAACGGTTTTGGAGCTACTCAAATATGAAGAACACAAATGGATCATCTGTGTTGATCTAAAAATTGTCAATTTTTTGCTAGGACAGCAAGGTGGGTATATAAAATTTCCTTGCTTTATCTGCCTATGGGACAGCAGAGCCAAAGACAGACACTGGATTCAGAAGGAATGGCCAGTTAGGGAAAGCCTCAATGTTGGGAAAAAGAACATCATTTATGAACCCCTAGTGGAAAGTGAAAAAAAAAAAAATCCCGTCCCTTCACATCAAGCTGGGTCTTATGAAACAGTTTGTCAAGGCGCTCGATAATGACAGTGACTGTTTTAAGTATCTATGTGAAGTGTTCCCTGGTTTAACGCTAGAAAAACTCAAAGCAGGTATTTTCGACGGCCCTCAAATTAGGACGCTGATTAAAGACCAAGCCTTCACTCAATCCATGACTGACGTTGAGAAAAATGCATGGGGAGCATTCGTTTCTGTTGTAAGGAACTTTCTTGGAAACAGGAAATCAGAGGACTATAAAGAGCTCGTTGAATCTTTGATAGAAAGTTTTCATGTGTTAGGTTGTAACATGAGCATTAAGATGCATTTCTTGAACAGTTATCTTGAACTGTTTCCGGTAAACTTAGGGGACGTGAGTGATGAGCAAGGTGAACGCTTTCACCAGGATATCAAAGTCATGGAAGACAGGTATCAAGGTCGCTGGGACATTCACATGATGGCGGACTATTGCTGGAGCATTCAGCGAGACTGCACTGAGAGGCGATATTCAAGACAGTCCATTAAACGCAAGTTTGTGCCTGAATAAATCTGGCATTGTTAACAAAAGCAACTGATGGATCCAAAATATGCTTGTCAAGGTAAATAAAAGTAA
>NC_134796.1:44529750-44549750 GCF_046742065.1 Oratosquilla oratoria
TGTTGAAAAAACAGAACAGAATACCATAGTGATTTTACGGCGGAAAGTTTTCTGGAGGTGGTCGGTACCGTCGATTAATCGGAGGTTGGAAGAAAAATAGCCCAGTGTGATAACCCTTTAGTGGGTGACATACTAGGTTTGTTTATCCGAGACCTGCTGACTATGAAGGAGCCTACACCAGGAGGCGCTGAGTAACTACGGCCGAAGCCGTCACCTTCACTTAGATTCTTGAGGTAGGTAACAGTCATTGAGGGGAAACAGAGAGAAGTGCGAGATTCAAATCCATAACTAAAGCCCCAGTCACACTATCATGATTATCGTCAAATGTTGTGAGTTTGAAAAGCTGCACAACGACCTCGCCTACAATATTCTTAACAGTCATTGAGGGGAAACAGAGAGAAGTGCGAGATTCAAATCCATAACTAAAGCCCCAGTCACACTATCACGATTATCGTCAAATGTTGTGAATTTGAAAAGCTGCACAACGACCTCGCCTACAATATTCTAGACTTAACTGAGTACAATTAAACAATGTGTCTAATATCATGTTAGGTTTAACTTCTCTTAGTTCTTCATTCAGCTTCTCAATATATGACGCAAATGCAATATGACATTTAGAGATTCGAAAAAAGATGTATATATAAACGAAGTCGTTTCTACTCAAACGAACTCACTTGAGTCGCGTATATGGGAGCGTGAATGAAAGACCATCACGCTTTCCATTACGACAGCTTAAAAATATCAAGGTCATGTATGAATGGGATATCCCCTTTCCATTGAAACTGCCAGACAGTAATAATCCAACTTAAAAAAATAATAATAAGTAAATAAATAAATAAACATAAAGAAATAAAATAAAATAGAGTAAAAAAAAAATTAAATTAAATTAAACGAATAAAAAATCTACGGACCCCAATACTTGCATCACCTACGAATGTACTAAGATAATAGTCTGCTAGAGAAAGCTAGACAGATCACCAAAGAAAAGTACAATAGTAACACCCGAAAAAATAAAGAGTTGGAATGAGATTTGTGAGATTGTGCATCTTTGACAATGATAAACATGTTTGGATAGCAAAATAAATAGTTGCAATGTATGCATCCGGGTTGTCGGCCCGGCACGTGGGTCATTCTCGGCAGTGAGGCAGCGAGAGTTTGTAGACATATCAATTTCTTCCTTTTTTCTACATTTTACAATATTCAAATATTTTTCCTTAACAGTCATCGAGATTATGTTGTAGTCAGATAATTCATCATTTGTTTAATTTTCTATAGGGTCTATATTTTTCTTAAAGACAGAGAGAAAGAGGAAGAAAGAGGGAGAGAGGAAGAGAGATAAATAGCTAGATAGCTAGATAGATAGATACCGGTAGATAGATAGATAGATAGATAGAGAGAGAGAGAGAGAAAGACTAAATAAATAAATACAACTTAATCATTCCTGTTACAACTTAAAAAAAAAAATCGTTCAAAGATGCCAAGGAATGAAGTTCTTGAACGATGATTTGTGCAAACGTGACAATAGTCAGTAGGGTGATTGTACACGTCCTTTCACTCTACAACATAGTGATGATTCGGATAAATGCCGCGAAACTCCCCCTATCAGGAGGCAAGGACGGTGACCCTTGCAGAGGACTTTATGGCTTGGAATTGAGGTGACTTGATACAGGTCTTTAAAATTCTAAAGGGAGTTGACAACATCAAAAGTGACAAAATTTTTACATTGAATGAGAATCAGACAAGAAACAATGGTCTTAAACTCTCCGGAAATAGATTCAATTTGGAAGTAGGTAGAAACAACTTTGCCAACCGTGTAGTTAATGAATGGAATAAACTTCCTGCACAGGTAGTGCAATGTAGTTCAGTTCGAAGCTTTAAGAATCATTTAGATAAATACCTAAGTAAGATGTTGTAATGATTATAATTTATCTTATATTATTTGTTTTTGTTTTGTTATCATTTGTCTGTCTGATTTTTATTTATTATTAGTTATATGTCAATTTATTATTATTTACTATTTACCTGTTTGTTTATTATTTAACTATACCTATGCATTTATTTATGTATTTTATTTGTTATTTACATGATCATTATTATTTTATTATTAATATGATTTTTTTTTTTTGCATCCGACCTAGATATGGATCAAAAGGTCTCCTGTCGGCATGCTCCGCCTTTGTAATCCTTTGTTGGTCCAACTCGCTCACGGCAGGGTTCGAACCACCGTCACCTCGACCTCTGCCGCAAGTAGCGACGCTCCAACCCGCTCGGACAGCGATCATTCATAGGGCGTAAAGTTAACCCTCTCACTACAGTGACGCCCATTAATTACAGATTTTATTCAGCTGAGGGGACACGGCGTGCCCCAAAAGTAAATACTCAGTGATATATCAAATCACAAAGCCCATTTTTTGAAGCCCAATAAAAGCAAATAGCCCATTGCGCGAGCCCCTGTCGACTCCAAGAGAGACTTTTCTATATCGATTACGAAACCCATTTCCAGAAACTCGGTAGGATTGATGAGCCCAAAAATGTGCGCAAGCCCAAAACGCACGAAAGTTATGTGTAAAAGCCCAGTGGGACTGATTAGCTCAAAAACATGCGTAAGCCCATAACGCACGTAAACCATTTCTAGAAGCCCGATGGAATTTATGAGCCCAAAAACACGCGAGAGCCCAATTCGCGCAAAAGCAATATATAGAAGTCCAGTGTGAGTAATTGGCCCATAAGAAAACACGCGAAAGCCCAATTCGCGTAGAAGTCCAAAAAGATTCGAAAACACGTAAGCCCAAAATGTGCGCGAAAGCCCAATTGGCGCTAAAGCCCCGTCAACGCGCACTCCGCGCGGGAATATCCTGTGGGGCTGCTGGATCAGGTGCTGTGAAACAGCGATGGCCTCGGAGAATCCTGTTGGCGCCGACGATTCCTATTGTGGCGCCAGCCTCCTACAGTAAAGAGCTCCTGTGCCCTTGGCGCCGGGAGCCAGACCCTATCTTCTCAGGGTCTCCTTGCGCGGGCTTCTAGTCCTCTCTGGCCCATGGAGAGGAGCCCTGCGACCGATGCGAGCCCTTGGGCTGTCTCGTAGCCCTCCTCAGGGTCGCGAGCGCCGTCGGCGGCGACTCCTGTGTCGCTTGGCGCCGGAAGTGTTGGCGCGCCCTTTTCGCCCGAATAAATATCGCTCCCAAAGTCCCTTTGCCTCTGGCTGGCTCAAACATGCAGGGACACTGAGGTCGGTTAGAGGTCAGATTAGTTCTCTAATTATAAGCAGCTATTTTGAATATGAATGTGTGTGTGTATATATATATATATATATATACAGTATATATATATATATATATATATATATATATATATATATAAATATATATATGATATATATACGTATGTGAATATGCATATATGCACACATGATTTATAACAATACATAACGCATCATATTTCAAAGCTGGTAATTAAAAAAAGTGTTGTCCAGTGTAATTAGTTTTCAGATCAATGGAACCTGGACCTGGCGAACGTGCAACCATTAGTTTAAGAAGGAAATAGACAAGAACTAGTTTACCAATAAAGTGGCTAACGAATGCAATAGACTCAGTAACCACGTAGTGGTAAGTGCTGAAACAATGGACTCTTTTAAGAGAAGATAACTTTATGAATGGGGATGATAGGTGGTAAGGGACATCGAACTACCTCGTGTAGGCCTTATGGTCTCTTGCAATCTCCTCCATTCTTAGGCTCTTGTGTTTTCTTGTGGTCCCTGGTTGCTCTTCTGTCCCATACTAGGAGGTCCTCTCTGTCAATCATGTTCATTCCGTTCTTAGGTCTGAACACTTCGATCATTTGAACACACCCTTCTTTCCTCCAGTTAAGGTGAACCCATCTTTTTTGCGATCTATCTGAGAGACAAAGGACCATCTTGGTCTCTGTTCCTTATATTTTCTCTATTTTTATATATTTGCCTTTGCATCGGGACCACACCATTACTGCATACTAAAATATAGGGTGGATCAGATTTTGATCAACACACACACACACACACACACACACACACACACACACACACACACACACACACACACACACACACACACACACGTACACACACACACACACCGACACACACACACACCGACACACACACACACACACACACACACACACACACACATATATATATATATATATATATATATATATATATATATATGTGTGTGTGTGTGTGTGTGTGTGTGTGTGTGTGTGTGTATATATATATATATATATATATATATATATATATATATATATACATATATATATATATATATATATATATATATATATACATGCTGCGTATCAATGCGACAAATGAATTAACAAGATCATTCTTGGGACTCGAACCCTTGCATGAGCAACTACATCTTACAAAGCACAGACGATGCCTTTTCGCTATCATAACCGTACAAAATGGAACGACCTAGGATACGGCTAGGTTGTGCCACCGACGGCACGTGATAGTACAGTATGTATTACATGAATTAATAAATGAAAAAAATAATAGATAAAAAAAGAGACAACAACTTATCATTTGAGAAAATACCGTGGAAACCGGAACGTAGAGAAAGCAAAAATGTCGACTTTTTAAAACGGACGAGTGGATCTTTAGTGCACGGGAGACGAATCACTTTGGATGGAAGAAAAATGTCGAGAGGTCAACTACAATGAGTAGCAACAGTATCAGTCATATCCTTAATGTAATGTCACACCTACGCGACTTAAGCGAGTTCCTTTGAGGAGAAACGACTTCGGTTACAATCTATTATTTTTCGAATCTCCAAATGTCAAATCACCTTTGCATCACATATTGAAAAGCTGAATGACGAACTAAGTGAAGTTAAACCTTTACGAATATTAGACACATTGTTGAATTGTCTTTAGAGAAGTCTAGAATACTGTAAGTAAAGTCGAATTCCAGCTATTCAAATTCACAACATTTGACGAAAATCTTGAAAGTGTGAGCAGGGCTTTAGTCGCATCATTAGTACACATGAATTTCCATTCCAACTACACTCAATTGTAGAATCCCCCCCCCACACTGATTAATTGTAGAATCTCCACCCTAACATAGGTTTGGTTAGGTTAAGCTAGGTCAGGTCAGATCAGGTTAGGCAAGGTTAGGTGAGTAGGTTAGGTCAGGTCAGGTTAGGTTATGTACCACGAGCCATGATCAACTATAGAGCGTTAGGTTAGATTAGGTTAGGTTTGGTCAGGTTAAGTTACATTGTGTATCACGAGCCATAATCAATTGTAGAATGTCCACCGCACCAACACTTGATTGTACAATCTCCACCCCAAGCGCGTTGGGGGAGGGGGGAAGGGTTGATTCTATAATCTATCCGAGAGTAAGGATAACAGCACCTGTCAGTCTTCCAAAAAGATATAAACAAAATGTGAGCCTGGAACATAGGGAAGAGTCAAATTAGGAGAGACTTTATCTATAGACGATGCTAAGAGATGGTGAAAGACTAGCAAATAATTATTTGACCCACGGGAGGACCTATGTCTTTCACTACTGTAACATTTCTTCATGCAATCCAAATCACCGGACGTTATCTAGAATGAAATCTACACAAAATGCCGCAGTTCTTAATAAAACTATGAAATTGTATCTAGAGTGTAAGTCTCATTAGATGATCACTTACGTTGATGACACTACTCCATATTTTCCGGCGTCATTCTCCAGACATTCTTCTTAATGAATTTCATTATTCTATACCAGGACTGGGCAACCTTTTTAAATGTGGGTGCCAAAATCAACCAAATCTTTGATACAACATTTTCTCGCATGCCAACGGAGTAGAATTATAAACCCTCATACGAGTATGGACCCTTTCCGTTCACCTCCTACAAGGGCCCCAATCTGCCGCCTAGCGCAGCATGCCGTTACCAGTGGCCATACTCGTACAAAAGAACTTGGAGACTGATTAGTTATCCTTTCTAAGGTTTCGCGTGCCAGGGAAAAAGTATTAAGTATACCAGGTTTTGCACGTGTGCCAAGGGTTGCCCACACCCTGTTCTAGAAGGATCGCTGAAGAACACTTGACTTCCGAGTCTTATATCCTATCTGATTGGGACAGAGATCTCATTGTCATTCAACGCCACCATGGTTCAGTTTCTTCAATTGTCTACTCAACACAGAGCTCTCTAGCATGTTCACGCCAGAGAAATCTAGTCACTCTGTTCGTATGGTGTATGCTTCTCATCTCTGGAGTGACTTGTCTATGAGTGTTTTTGAATAAAGATGTAGTCCAAAGCTCTACCCCTTTATTGAAGTTTCTTTTCACGCCGATGATAAGCTTCTTATACACAACATTACGCTTTTATCTATTCCCTATTGCTATTTCCTTGATCATTGTTCTTCTGAACTCAGAAACTGAGTGTTTCCCCTCCTTTGGAAAGTAAGCAGCACTAGATTATCTCAAACGTCTCCTTTTTTGTACAGTCACCTTTAGCTGGAGTCGATCAGTCCGCTTTGTCTTTCTTTTCTTTCCGTAGAAGATTCTGGAACGCTCCGTTAGTACTTTCCCACCCGTTTATGATTTCATCGACTCCGAGAAAAAGGGGAGTTAATTTCTGTTCATTGCCGTTCATTCGTTATTTATTTTCTGGTAGAGGTCATATTACGTTTGGGCCTAAAGTGAGCTATAGCAGAAAATGAACAACAGATTAACATAAATCAACAGAAATTTGAACGGAAGTTAATGACAATCCAAGAATGACAGTGGAACATGTGGTCTGAATTGTATTTCTCATTAAAATTAATCTCCCTTATAAACTAAAACAATGTCTTACAACAACTGTTTTTTTTTGTTACAAGATCGTCATCGGGAACGTTGCCAAGACAAGTGGATGTAAGCGTGAAAACATACCCTCTCACAACTATAAACAGTTGTTCAGTCATTGTTTTCTTCTAAAGGAATCCGAGTACGTTAGGAGGTTCCGATTGGCTGCTATATCTACTTGGGAGTCCCCAGATTGGGTGAGCACGGGGCCTTCCTACTTCTGTCACTCTGATTGGTTGGTAAGCATTGGCGTGGCGTCTTAGCCAATGGGAGAGCGTTTCGATAACGAAGGAACACAAACACCCGATTTGAACGAGATGCCAATTTTCTTTCAGAAGGCTGTCCTTTAGAACTACACGAAACGGGATGATTGGGTTAAATAAAAGAAAACTAACCCATCGTAGTTTGGAGAAATATCTAAAAGGGCGAAACAAAAAATGTGGCAACAAAACAGATGAGATGCATAATAATTACGTCGTGACTCCATATCAGTTGGCGGTCGCCAGGATAACTCCACAAAGGAGTGTTCAGCGTGATCTCACAGCAAAGATCAAATATAATTTTTTAGCTGCTTGTAGTTATTATTCTATCATAGTACATGCTCATACAACTTAGCAATACACTCCGTTATTAAAAAATATGCATGTTACTGGTGCCCTTTTGGCAGAAGTAAGATTTTAGCAACAGTTTTATGGTGTAGGAGAATATCATCGAAGGCTTATGACACAAACAGCTCACTTATTTTGCTTCGGGGCTTGGGGAGGGGGGAAAGGGGGAGTGGAGGGCAGGTATACCACGAGGGTAGAATCCCAGCGTCACATCATTAAGCACAACAACCTTCTCTTAGCAGGACTGGGCGTCTTCACTCAAGCAGTAAGTACGAAACCCATTTTGTAAAATGAGGGACAGCAGTCGTTCACAAAGTTGCACACATGACGATCAAGATCAACTTGTTTTGTACCTACCTGTATTTGTTTGCGGCTGTATTTTAAAGAATGGAGGACTCATACCACTAATTAGGCCGTTCAGGGATAGTTTTGCCACTGGAAGAATTTCTATGATGGCTAACGGCCAGGGGGTTTCATTCAGCTTAACCAAACTTTCAAACCTGAGCGGGTCAAATTGCCATAGATAAACAGGTGAAGAATGTTGTCGACGCTTAGGGTTTTACAATGTTTAACCCTAGACAATTTCATTCAGTTAAGAGAAATCTATAAACCTCAAAGGATTAAGACTGTCTTTTGATGAAACTGTTGACGAGTGTTACTGGCATCAAAGAGTTTATTTCTGGTAATGACATGATTTGATACAACTTGGGAGAATTTTCCTGTCTTGAAACGGTTGGGAGATGTCACTGTAAGTAGTCCTTCGACAAGGTGTCACACAAAACGTTAATGTGGAAAGTAGACATATTTATTAGACTTCAAGGGTAATGGAATGGGAGAAGGATGTTACTGAAGGGCAGGTGCGTAAGAATAGTAGTAAGTGATAGAAATCGGATTAAGAAACTGTGACAAGCGGAGTACCCCAGGGCTCAGTGCTGGCGCCAGTAACGTTCTTGATCAATGACATCAACTTAATCGTCGGTGACGTCAAAATCAGGAAAAGTATGAAGAGTGATGAGGATTGTAAATTACCAAAAGAAGACCTATAGGAGTTGTATAAATAGAGCCGGGAATGGACGATGGAATTAAATGTAAAGGATTGCTAATTTTTGGAAATGGCCCAAAGTAGAAAGAAAGTGTCACCGATCTAAAAACTGGGAAATAGAATAATCATAAAACCAAAGGAGGAAAAGGATCTGGGAGGCTTAATTGGATATGATTTGTCGCAGGAAAAATATATAAACACAGTTATGGGAAAGACATGTAAGTTGTTAATGAACACAGAATGATGGGAAAAACATATAAGCTGTTAATGAACCGCATGATATTTCATTATATCGAAGATATAAAGATACCTGAAAATCTTATCTTTCCCGGACAGAAATAAGAAATGATAATGTGGCCACCACATAAAAATATATAAGGAAAAATAGAGAGAATATTAAAGTTAGCAACAAGCCTAGGCTGAAAGATAAAGTAGATAAAGATATTAGTAAAAATGAGATTGCCCAATTAAAAGAGCAAAGATAAAGAGGTGATACGGTAGTTATCTTTAGAATGGAGAAAGGTGTTTGAAAAATGGGGAGGATGTTTAAATATTGAATTAAAAAAATCAAGAGATCATAGATAATAATTTAGGCGGACAACGTAAATGATTGGCAAACTGTGATAAATGGAGATATAGAGATCACTCATGAGCATAGCTACAATCCCGTATATTACAATTAGGTAAAACACACACACAAACACGCACACAAACATGCACGCACACACAAACGCGCGCTCACACACATATATACACATAGAGTGGTGGATGTAGGGAACATACTAGAAGAAACAAAAGTGTGTGCAAAAACAATACAAGAATTTAAGAGCAAATTAGACATGGCGAGATACATACATACTTACATTTACCAAAGGCTTTTTCCCCCTACACGGGGGGTAGCCAAAAAGATACAACATAGCGAGATACAACTAGGTAAATACAAGGTAAATACACACACACACACACACTGGTCACTCCACTCTACAATATGCCTTCCTAGGTCGCTTGCTGGCACATCATGGACCTTCTCTCTCCTGGAAAACCAATCCCTCAGTCCATTTGATCAAAACAGCGCCCTGCACCACACTCCTCTTGATCATCAACCTTCTCCAGTCCCTGTCGTCACAACCCCCTCTCCTATGGCCAGAACAAACCTAACTCTCCCTTCTTTATAAATCTGCTCCGCCTGACAAATCAAAACTAAATCTGGTCGATTCCAGCAGCCCTGATCACCCCGAGCCCGAGCCTATAGCTCCGTTTATATCCCGGTCAGCGCCGGGCAGAGGCTCAACCTCCACTCCTTCCATACAAACGAGTTGAATGAATGAGAGGAGCGTGTGGACCATCCTGCCTGATGGCCTTGACTTCAGGGGGCTTGGCTTCGCTCGCGCCTTATATGTATACCTGGTCAAGCCTGTACCTGAATGCAGGGCTGTATACCTGTGTAAGCTTGCTATGGTGCTCGCGTTTTGCCGGCTTCTATCCTTGGGGGTGATATCACCACGAAGATGTCGAATGCATGGATATGGTGAAGGAGGGATTTGAGGAAGGAGAGTAGAACGAGAGGATAGTAGAATGATTTTTGTTAGGTCTGATGAATTTACTTTTAATTTCACTGTGCAGTCTTCTATATGTAATCTGTAGAAATTTCCGTAATATACCTTGTTCCTTCGCAGTTTCGCTCAGCATACAATAAATACGTTCAATGAACACACGTTAATTACAGTGTTTCTATATTTCAATCCTTACAGAAACTCATCCGTGATCTTGATCGAAAAGCAAGATCTTGACAATGCTTTCTTAGCTATCCAATTTAAGACAATGTCACCACTCAAAAAAAAAAAAAAAAAAAAAAGATTGGTGAGTATACTGGTCACTTTACCGCCTGTGTGACTCCAACACATCGGCAAGCCATTGTCTCCTAGGGATAGAAGCGCTAGTTATCGGTGACAAAGTGCAACATCTAAGACTGTAAATTAAATCATGGCAACAACCCTTCTGGACCCGTTGTATAGTATTTGAGACAAATTTTTTTTTCCAAGTTGGTTATTTGACCCGTTGTATAGTATTTGAAACAATTATTTTTTTCTCCCAGTTTACTATTTAACGAGTCTTTCCTTTCTAAAACTTTGATCTCTTGCGACCTAATTTTGACTAACAAAATCCAATGGGAAAACTCATATATCTGTTAATGTGCACAGGTGCTTGCATCATATTCAAAACTGACTAATCCGAACTCACTGGCCAACCTCAAATCATTCACCTCATTATGAAATCTACAAATCATTTTTAGGGATGGAATTCAAAACCTTAAGCCAGAATTATAAAATAATTTTCCTTGTTGGTTAAATGCACATCTCATCTTTGGAGTGACTTGCCTCACTCTTTGTCTCTAAGGAATATGAAACATAAAAACATAACATAAGAATGAAGGAGAGTGCAAGAGACCATAAGGCCTACACTAGGCAGTTCCATGTCCATTACCACCTGTCATCCCCATCCATAAAGTTGTCTAATCGTTTCTTAAAACAACTGATAGTTTCAGCGCTCACTACATGGTTACTAAGTCTGTTCCATTCGCTGACCACCCTATTAGTAAACCAATTCTTGCCTATTTCCTTCTTAAATCTAAATTTGTCCAGTTTAAACCCATTACTACGAGTCCTGCCCTCTTGTCTTAATATGATGACTTTGCTTGCGTCACCGTTAAAGCCTTTGATCCACTTAAACACCTCTATTAGATCACCCCGCACTCTGCGTCTTTCCAGAGAGTGTAAGTTAAGATGCCTAAGCCTCTCTTCGTAAGGTAAATTTCTGAGCCCATGTATCATTTTGGTCATTCTCCTCTGTACTGATTCTAGTGAATTGATGTCCATTCTATAAGACAGAGACCAAAACTGTACCGCATAGTCAAGGATGGGTCTAACTAACGCTAAATAGTTTGATAATTACCTCTGCACTTTTATTCGTAACCGTCCTAGCAATGAAACCTAATGCTCTGTTTGCTTTATTCCTGATGCTAATGCACTGTTTCCTAGATTTAAGGTCAGGACTCAATAACTCCCAAGTCTCTCTCGCACTCAGTTTTCTTTAAACGCGTGTTATCTAAGCTATATTTTCTATTTTGCCATTTCACCGACCATGTGAACAATTTGTTAAGATCGTCCTACAGAATCTCGGCGTCGTCTCCTGACCTAATTTGGCGTGCTATTTCAGTATCGTCTGCAAACTTACTAAAACCACTATTAATTCCATAATCCAAGTCGTTTATGTACATAATGAACAATAAGGCACCCAAAACCGAGCCCTGGGGAACTCCACTAGAAACACTCCCCCACCTGGATTTTACACCATTTATGGTGATCCGCTGTTTTCTGTCACTGATCCAAGCTCTAATCCATTCTAAAAAAAAAAATCTCCTATGCCATGGGCTTCGATTTTATTTAGCAGTCTCTAGTGGGGCACCTTGACGAACGCTTAAGACAGATTAATAAAATATTCTTATTGTTTTCATCTCTTTCTAATCGCTATTGCCATGGCCTCATCCTCAAGACACCACGCAATATAAGATTTCCCAAAACGTAACATTCCTTTCTGTGCAAATATCTTATGCGAGAGTCAACAAGCAGTTCACTGTTTTTACATCTACTTAGAGGCCCTAGAGTTCGCATTTGTCTGACCATTCTCCATCTACCTATGACTTGTACACTTTCAAAATTGAACCTTTATATATATATTCTCTCTCTCTCTCTATCTCTCTCTCTCTCTCTCTCTCTCACACACACACACACGCATATATATATATACATATATATACATATATATATATATACATATATATATACATATATATATATATATATACATATATATATATATATATACATATATGTATATATATACACACTATGAACCCACTTTCGGAGAAATAATATCAGAAGCACAGGAAAACTATATTTCGACTACTATATGTAGTCCTCTTCAGCAGAATCAGTAGTTGAAATATATAATTTTCCTGTACTTTTGATATTATTTCTCCGATAGTGGGTTCAAAATGTACATTTACAAATGTGTTATAACATTACAGTTTCCCATACACACACACACACACACACAGACACACACACACACACACACTAACACAAACATATATATATATATATATATATATATGTATATATATACATACATATATATACATATATATATATATATACATATATGTACATATGTACATATATTCATATATATACATATATATATACATATACATATATATATATACATACATATACGAGGTCTGTTAAAAAATACGCGTACTGATTGAATTACGCGGCTCCAGTTGGTTCCACGGGAATCCTCTTGGTGTCGCTAAGTTTGTACAGATCAGCTGATTACGACGCCATTTCCTGATTGCAGATATCTTTATTTGTGTATTAGCTACGCGGTTTTTAGTGAAGTGCAATTTTTTCGTTTGGCGAATTTCAGAATGAATGACGTGAAGGAGCAACGACTTGCTGTGAAAGTTTGTGTTAAACTTGGAAAATTTGGGGCTGAAACTTTTGCTATGCTTAACACGGCTTACGGTGATGTTGCTATGAAGCGTACGGTATGGTTTAAGTGGAATGAGCGGTTTAAGGATGGTCGACAGTCCATTGAAGATGATGAGCGTCCTGGACATCCTTCCACGTCAACCGTCGACCCACACGTCGACAAAATCAACATCCTGGTGCGGGCAAATCGACGTCTGTCAGGAAGTTTGCTGAAGACTGTGGGATATCAGTTGGATCTTGTTACGAGATTTTGACAAAAAGATTGAAGATGCACCGCGTTGCTGCGAAATTTGTGCCACGCCCGATTACGGACGAACAAAAAGCCCATCGCGTCCAGGTTTGTCAGGTACTGCTTGATCGTTCAGAAGATGGCAACTTCTTGTCCAGGATCATAACAGGTGATGAATCGTGGGTTAATGGTTTTGACATTGAAACGAAGGTCCAATCGTTCCAGTGGATGAGTGAAATACCCCAGACCCCAAAAAGATCGCCATGTTCGATTCAATGTCAAGGTAATGCTGACAGTTTTCTTCGATGCTAAGGATGTTGTTCACCACGAGTACCTCCCCGAAGGTTTCACAGTGAACCAGACTTACTACACTGAAGTTCTGAAACGTTTGAGGGACGCCATCCGTCGCAAAAGGCCAGAAATGTGGAGGAGTGGCGACTGGTTTTTCCATCACGACAACGCTCCAGCCCATTCACCCCCCCCCCAAAACTCGTGAGTTTTTGGCCAAACGCTCAATCACTGTTCCTCCCCAACCACCCCCTACTCACCTGACCTTGCTTCTTGCGAGTTTTTCTAGTTTCCCAAACTCAAAAGACCCTTGAAAGGAAGAAGATTTGAAACGATTCCCGAGATTAAGGCAAATGCGACGAAGGAGTTGAAGGATATTACAAAAGAAGCGTATCAGGACTGTTTCAACAAGTGGAAACATCGTTGGGATAAGTGCGTGCGTTTGGGAGGAGAGTACTTTTTTTTAACAGACCTCGTATACACCCACCCACACACCCATCCACACACATACACACACACACACACACACACACACACACACACACACACACACACACACACACACACACACACACACACACACACACACACACACATATATATATATATATATATATATATATATACATATATATATATATATATATATATATATATATATATAAATATATAAATATATATGTATATATATATATACTGGATGAATGGTTTAGACCAATATGTCGAGAGGTGGTGGAATATATATATATATATATATATATATATATATATATATATATATATATATATATATATATTTACATGTGTATGCACATACATACATATATATATATATACATATATATATATATGTGTGTGTGTGTGTGTGTGTGTGCGTGTGTATGTGTGTGTGTGTAAAGGGGAAAAAGCCTTTGGTATATGTATGTATATATATATATATGTACATATATATATATATTATATATATATATATATGTATATGCATATGTATAAATGTATATATATATATATATATATATATATATATATATATATATGTGTGTGTGTGTGTGTGTGTGTGTGTGTGTGTGTGTGTGTGTGTGTGTGTGTGTGTGTGTGTGTGTGTGTATAATAAGATTAATGCCACGTGTAAATCTCAGGTGATTGGAATATTCTCCATTAATCTTCAAGCCTTTCCTTTCCGGGTCAGTTCTGACAATCTCTTCGAGGTAAGTTGTAACTTGGGTGATATCGTGTCACTTTGCCGTACACATTTCTCGACCTTGATATTTTTTTGTATCTATGTAATCGTGCTTTTCGCACATTATTGTAACTAAACAAAAGCTAAACACAAAGGGTTACTGTATTCGTGGACTTCCTCGATTAATTAATTCATCATCTGCAGATGGTCAATGTTGAATTACCCGCTTTTAAATTTTGTGTATTCTCTTGACTGGTTTTCTTATAAAACTTGACCTAGTATATATCTAAGACTTGGAAAAGACTTGGTAGGGTATAAATTTGTAACCATCTCATTGGACGATGATTGCTGAAGTCTCTTATCTCTTCTCATGCATATTAAAATCGATATTGGAACGTTTTCTTTGAGTATACAATGAGCAAATAGTCCAAATGGTCTATACTGAACTTCCATTCCTGCGCTTCTCAAAAGATTTATTGTTAGGTCATCTTTCCCAGGTGTTTTTCTTCATTTCATACTTCATAAAATGAACGTTATTTCTGTACTTGTAACTTCTGGTACATTGCTAATATCAATGTTATTTCCAGTCTTCTTATGTTTCACCTGCTCGTCCATTTTCCTCTCTGTGTCACCTATGATCGTTAGTGCTATAGGTTGTATCAGTACTAAATGTACCGGTGATGTTAGACTAAATCCATGTTTATTTTTCTCTTTTCTGTCTGATCATTTTTGCTCTTATTAGTAAAGACGCTAGTTATCTTCGTATTAACTACGTGAAATGCTTCCTTCTGATTGCAGCTTTACTGAAGGATGCTTGTTTTGCTCTGAGTAACACCAAACAAATCTAGTTATGTGCCAACCCCTCCCTCCTCGTAGCGTCGGGGTTGAGCACCTCGATTAATACATAAAATGTAAATTTTTCATGGTTAGCGCCAGGTTTATTCAATACAGGGGGCCAAGAACATAAACCCTAGGTATTACCATAAACATACAGTTGCAGGAAAGATGGCGTCATGAGGGAAATCTACAAAGTGACTAGTGCATCTATCTAGAAACGCTATGAGAGACGGGTGCCAAAACAAGTGCAACAGGTTCTTTTATGTCAAAGAAACTCATGGTAACTTTAGAGACCAAACGAAAATTGAATGTGAGTTGATTTTTGAGGGTACAGTATATTCAAGTAGGTCAAAAGGCCAAGTGTGCGAACTGGGAAGTAAACCCACAGAGAGAGCTAAGTGGTGCAAGATGAAGAAGACATGGAGGGCAGAGATGACGCCGCTGAGGATACCAGTCTAGTGCACCTCCACAAAAACTCGGCGTGGCGAGTGGACGCATCGTTGTCGGCCTTGTGCAGTGGATACTGCTGCGCGCGCCTTCTCAACCTCACTATACCTTCTTCCTTTATACCGAAACAGGGGACCCGTACTGCCTGATTTTACTCATTCATGGCCATTCTTCATCATCCATAGACTCTGCCTGTCTGTCCTATCATGTCCAAATGCACTCTCATACAAACTTATCTATTCTTTCCAAGACTTATCAAGTCAGTTATGTCTTTAATTCAATGTTGTTTACCCCTGCCTGACCTTGCTGCGCTTATTGACCTTACAAGTCATATCATGCCCTTGCTCGTACACAACGGCCACGTTTATAGTCAGCCTGTTTTGGAATAAATTTCTAGGGACTAACCATTGATTCATAACATATCATGCACAAACATGTACACTACCCTTTTGAAGAATAGCATTCTTCCCCTTTGCGTTTGGTTTGCGCCCAGAGCTCTGTTTCTTAAAGTTTATTACTTATTCCATCTTTTACCCTATCTAAATATATAACCTATCGCAGCGGCAGCCATGGCAGCGGTGGTGGTGGGGAGAGGGTGGGAGAGAAAGCGAGTGAGGGCTCATACGACCTTATGTTCCAATTTTTTTTTTCAGAATTTTTGAAACCCACTTCTTATTCCTTTCCTTTCACTATCTGTCACTATGAACGTCTACTGCTGACTGCTTAGACTTTGGATGTGCTTTTCCATGAGCTCACCAGCTCCGTAGTGCCGCTTTAGTGATTCTTCTTAAAATGTGTGTGTGTAGAAGTATGTGTGCGTGTGTGTGTGTTCCCCAAAATCAAAATAACTCTGCATATTATCTAAAGTATTGCGATTTTGAAGGGACTGGGCCTTCTTTTCTGTATCATTTGTTGTTTTGTAAATATAACCGGTTCTTAACAGTATTATTCTTCCAGACATGAAGTGGAACTGGTGTTGGATCGTGGTTCTCGTCATTTCACCTATGGCAATGTGTATGAATCTGCCACCTGCACACGATGATCACCATCAGCATGGAGGACATGACCATGGTGAAGGCCATGACAGTAATGACGCCCACCACCAAGGTAACACCTAAGTAGTTTTGGAAGAAGGACTGGGTTGGGAAGAAATGGAATTATTCTATAACGTCACTCGGACATGAACTTAGGTTTTCGTTTATTCGCCACGTGTCTCAGAATCTTGTTCACTGTCCTCCCATTAAGCTCTTAATTTATTCAACAATCATTTTTGTTGATCCTCGTAGTCACAGATTTTCAAACATCTGGTTCTCAGATTTTCCATATTGTAGCTCAAACCTCTAACTGCAGTCCCCACTTGCTTGATGCCAACGGTGAACTTGATCCTTTTTCTGCAGTCCTCTCTTTTCTACCTTTTTTTTTAATATATTTTCCTAAACCCCTGCCAAAGCTTTCAGCCAACCAATCCTTTTGCTGTGCTCCTGTTACCATGCTTCCTTCCTGTGACTTAAGCCAAATGTCTTTTTTTAATGTCTTCGGTGTGCTAACACTCCCCCAATCCACCCACCCAACTCCATTTATTATGTGTTCCAAAAGTGGACTGACTGAGTCGCTTTCACCGTCTGCCGCCGCCGCCCAGGCGCCGAGACGACCCGCCAAGACACCTCGTCGACCCAGACGGTGCCGTCGCCAGGCAGCACAACAACACCACTCTACAAAGGATTTGTGGGAAAACCCAGTTTCGGCTGTGGCATTCCTTGGGGAGACGGGACTGCTCGGACAGACAGTCTAGGGAACGACAACAACAACAACAACAACACCACTCCCGATAAGCAGTTTTAATGAATGCTCGATTAGCGGTTCCTATGTATCTGGGAGAGAATCAAGGGTTCGATGCTCTGAGGTGGCGAGGCTTCTGGACTCGCGGAGGGGTGGAGGTGGAAGAGGAAAAAAGAAGGTTGGAACGAACGGCGATCCACAGGGCGCCACAAGTGTCCTGAGACTGAAGGTGTCGGTGTGTTCGCCTGTCAGTTGAGTGTGTCTCTGTGTGGTGACTCGGCCAGCCTTCAAATTAACACTGTGGCAGATTGTTGATGGCCAGATCAAGAAACAAAAGAATTGACAACCTCTCACTTCTGTAATTTTTTTTTAATCATGGCTGTATCATGCAGAGGGAGAAAGATATACACATATACGTTACTTGTTTTCTGTGCTCTGCTGGTCTTAACAGATGCTTCCTGTGGCCCAGTTCGTCACCCAGAGAACAGCGAAGTCGTGTTTCTATTCAGGGGTGATGTGGCACTTGTCAAGTGTAAGCACGGGTCGAAGTCTGGGAGCGGCGGTGGTGTTGTGCTGTGCATACAGGGCACGTGGATGGGTGAGATGAGGCCATGCCCTGATGGGCAGAGTGGCTATACCAAAGGGGAACAGGAGGACCAGTTCAACAGAATTAATTCACCTGATGAGCTTCCGTTGGCACAAGACGATCAGAGCTCCAGGGTAAACTCGGGGGAAACGGGGGTTAAGCCAGGGAAACCTATATTATCTACCAAATCGAGAGCGAAACCCGAGAATACCTATGAAAGAGAAGTACTTTTGCGTCGCCGTCCTCGCTCTCCGAACTCGGGTGAGTTCTACAATTTGAAGCGGCAAGAGGAGGAGCAAAGGCGCGTGCGACAAGGCCTTGCGGATACGGTCATCGACATGCACACGCCTTCGGTGGTGCGCGTCCAACCAGGAGAGACAGCCTACCTCATGTGTCGAGTGCAGAATCTAGGTACCATGAGCATCACCTGGAGCCGTCTTCGCGATAACGCGATCGTTGCCATCGACACCTATATCTTTATCTCTGACGAGAGATTCGCTGCATCCTACGATGATCGAGCTAAGACGTGGACCCTCATGATTCGGCAAGTGCGCCCCATTGATGGAGGCGACTACAAGTTCTCCATATCTTCAGTGCCACCTATCACGCGTACTATCACGCTGCAGGTGGAACCGAAGAATGCCATCAAGAGGAACAGGACTGCCCCTCACTTCCAAAGTATGTGATGGATTGCTGTATATCCTTATACTATGGGAATATATAGTTGGGTCTTCCAGTTCGTATTAGTGGTCAGCAGGCTGAAACAAGGGACGGTAATCAAGTCTTTACGAGGGGTGGGGATTCTCGTATTTTGATATCCTCCATACTCTGCTGAAGAACATGGATTCTGAATCTGCACTCGATGTCAGTGATGTGTGACGTTGGGCAAAGAAGGCTAAAGGAGAAACTAGATATATTTAGTCTAGAAGTGGCTGTTTGGATAACAACATTCGAGGACACTGCCACAAAACCATATACGAAATTTCTAATGTTCTGCAGGTGTCATATGGTTTGATACAGTCATTGTTGGTGGATACTGAGCACTATAAAGGTTATGTGAAATCGACTCCAAGTAGTTAACACAGGGTTTAAAAGAAAAAGTATGAAAGTATGTGTAGGGATCTTCCGCAAGGTTTCTTTTCTACCAAGATAAGGTCCCGGCTGTGAATGCATGTCCGCCGTGCTGAAATGTCTGTTTACATGTAGTTTCAGCTTTAGAATTTAGATTTAATTCAATTTTATCTATTTATCTATTTATTTATTTATTTATTTATTTATGTTTAGGTGGTGAGGGTTGATGTTTAGAGGTAACGCTAAAGTTGTAGGGGAGGCTTCCCCTGGTAAACAATACAAGTTTCGAGAGTAGTCATCGTCTTTGATCATATGAATGATGTTCGCGGACATCTGCACGCCGATCCAGTGGCCCCACCTCCGTGACTTCTCCTTCTTGTTCGCAGATATCAAGAGGCTGGAGAAGAACATTGAGGATTTATGGGATGCAGTTCACTACCTGGAAGAGGAGGTGAACCATCACTTGCATCGGGAGCATGAGGAAGACTGGCATGACATGGTAAGTTCCCCTATGACATAGAATGGAAGGAGAGAAGAGAAGAGGTGGCGGCACACTAAGCAT
>NC_134796.1:44559750-44577250 GCF_046742065.1 Oratosquilla oratoria
AAAGCAAACATTTACAACGGCAACAAGGGTATTAACCTAGTGCGCATCTTGTTCGCGCAGGTCCTGGACGAGACTCGACGACTGCAGCACGAGGAACGCGTTCACCGCTTCAAAGAAGATCACCCGGATCACGGCGACCACCATGACGAGGAGATGTTCCAGTAAGTCTCGTTCTCCTCCTTCTTCTGGTTTACCAACAGAGATGTTAACGAATGGAATAGACTTAGTAATTATGTAGTGAGCGCTGACGCTATAGGTCGTTTGGTTAATGGTAGAAGGTTAGGTCAAGGTACAAACTTCAAATCGGCCGCATAGGCATATATACATACATTATCTACATGAGTTACTTTTTTATTTTTATCAATTATACACTAGTATTCTATAACATAGAATTTAACGAAATCATACGTGACGACTGACAAAGTTTCAAACACACCCTGTAATTCTAGTGGGGAGGGCAACTGCATCCCCTCTTGCCCCTCCTTTGCCCCCCCCCCCAAACGCTCATGTTTATAGATGTTTCTTTTGATGATCATCTGGTGGATTTGGTCCGCTGAACGCGTGGGGTCTTCGTGCATAGTAGTTCCTGGTTGACAGGGGATCCTGGTCTGAGTCGGGTTCTTCTAGATCAGGAGCTCTCAATCTTTTTCCCGTTACGCGCCCTGAGAATCCCCAGACCATCGACCCGTACCTCCATTAACCTGACGCAAAGTATAGAATAGTGATATATTAAGACTAATTGAATATACAGTGGTACCACAGTGGATATCAAATGATTAAAACTGTAATGATTTTATTCATCATGATACGGCGCGTACATCTATAACAGTCATTTTCTCATTCTGTAGATTTAAATGTTTAAGTAATCTTTCGCTAGTCATCTAAGTACCCCTGTAAGCCGTCACACAAAACCCAGGGTGAGAATCCCTGCACTAGTTAGGCCCTGACCCAAAAGTCGAAATGCGTCGGGCGTGGCGACTTAGAAGAAGAAGAGGAAGAAGGAAAAGAAGCAAAAAAAAAAAAAAAAAAAAAAAAAAAAAAAAAAAAAAAAAAAAAAAAAAAAAAAAAAAAAAAAAAAAAAAAAAAAAAAAAAAAAAACTTGTCCCTCTTTTTCCACTTGATCATGCAAAACCATCTCTGCAGCTTTTCCTCCTCTAAGGGCGTTATCGCACTGGGCTCTTTTCCTTCGATTGTTGAAGCAGATTTGCAGCCAGCAGCTATCGGGAAGGAATCTGATTTGCTGAGGGAAAATAAATTTCCTCCAGCATATCAAATGACATTCTATGCATTTTTGTTGAGAAAACAAAATAATTTGCCATTATTATTTTACGGTGGAAAAAGTTCTGGAGGTGAGTGGTACCGCCGATTAATCGGAGGTGGAGAAAAAATACCCCAGTGTGATAAGCCCTTAACACTGTCAGCCATCTTTGCAACAACCACTCCAACCAACACCATCTCAACGTGATTACTCTCACTTGTACGTCCCCTCTCATGCCTGTGATGCTACAGGCTGAATTAATGAATTTTTCATTATTGGGAAATTGCACACACCCTTCTTGCTATAGCACGTAGGGCAAAGGTAATGACTTTGTGTGTAGCTGGACACCACCCGGTAGATGGCACCACCTACTGAATGGGTTGGATATGGTCTGGACGAGGAAGAGGAGTTGGTGAAAATAAAGTCGCGAACTCACCCTATCAGGAGGCTAGGACAGTGCCCCTTTCCAGAGGACTTTGTAGCATGGAATTTGATTAGTCATGTCCTTGGTCCAACTCGCTGGCGGCAAATTCAAACTGCTGTCACCAGACATCCGCCGCAAGGGGCTAGGCCAGCGAGGATCCTAGGTGATTGATACAGAGTTAGAATTCCCCAAAGTGAAGTGTCAACAATATACAACTCCTTGCAGACATCTGGAGAGCGTCCATCGTGACCACGATCACCGCGATGACGACGACCACGACGACAGCCAAGAAAATGACGACAGCCAAGAAGATGCCGACAGCAATGAAGTGAAAGATAATCATGCCGATTCGCACGTAAGTAAACGAATTAGTGATGTTGATTACGAAACAAGGATTCCATTCTTTTTTTAAAAGTGACAGCAGGCATTCCCAAAGGGGCGCGTATGGCAACTTGAAAATAACAACAGTCAGCATGAGACACTTGTAATAAACACATAAGTGACTTGTTGATGACTGGTCGCTTTTAACTTCTGGTCTCCCGTTTTCTACTGTCCTACTTTGAATCTTTCCTTGACCACCTACTATGACTCTTCAGCACAATACTGTCCATCAAGGACAGAAGCGTTTGGTATCGGAGACGAAATACTAAATACTGAATTGATGGATTTCACTGTAGGAACTATTTACATGAAAGGTTTTACAATTGGATGGGGGTAGAGGCTCGTTGACACGGGGTTAGTGTAGTAGCCGCAAGTATCAGGGAATTGTAAACTACTCCTTTATTTGTCCAGTGTCAACAGAAAGTTAAGCCCCAGACACACCAAGCTTACGACCTGTTTCCGACCACCTTCGACCGAAAATCAAGCGATAGGTCGGCGACACAAAATCTGTGCAAGGAATTGAAATGGAAAAGGTTAATGTGGTTAATAAGATAAAAATCTATGTACTGGGGACTATTTAGTGTGTGTTGTAATATATCAATCTATCTACTTATCTATCTATCTATCTGTCTATCTACGTATTATCTATCTATCTATCTGTCTATCTACGTATTATCTATCTATCTATCTATTTTTCTATCTTATTACCGACTACCAGCGACTTCCAAAGACTACCTGCAACTGGCCGGAATTGAAATGGAAAAAGTTAATGTGGTTGATAAGATGAACATCCATGTACTGGGGACTATTCAGTGTGTGTTATAATCTATCTATTTATCAGTCTATCTATTTATCTATCTTATTACCGAATACCAGCTGTTTCCAAAGACTACTGCAATTGGCCGGCAACCACCTGGTCGCCGGTGGTCGGAAACAGGTCGTAAGCTTGGTGTGACTGGACCCTAAGTAAACTTGCCTCCAAACTATCATAGTGTCAGCAGTTACTTGCCGTTAGGTAAGTTAACTTGCAACTAGCACTAGCGGCTACGTGTCAACCAGGCTTAATTCACGTGTCGACTTCTTAAAAAAAAAAAAAAAAAATCAGTCAATGTAATCATCCCAAACACAATGAAGAATTCAAGGTCTTCATTTTTAACATCACTGGCTCTACTCGGAAAGTATGCTTTTTATAAGCTGTATCACACTGTTTACAGGGGAACTTTGTTTTATACCAGTGGTTCTCAGGGTCATTTGTACGTGACATTCTTCCTCTGGTTTCTTTAATTCCTTCCTCATTTTGAATTGATATTTAGTATCTTTTATCATTATACATTTGCAACAGTAATTACCTAATAAATCTATTAATCTAAATGTCATTATTAATTACAAATGAAAAAAGGAAATCCTTATTACATGGAATCACAAAGTTTCCATTTGATTAAACGTCCAGAGGAACTAGATTAGGTGCTGAAGTAATGCTTTTTTTTTTTTCTTACATCGAAATCACCCTCGTAGTTGTATACAGTATATTGGTATATAATTTAATATAGATAATCATTAATATCAGTGCACAGAGTACAACCTTCCCCGTTTTGGAGTCCCTCCTCTGAATGAAATTCCTCCCCATTTCTTCCCTTGGGAGCCAAGTGCCTCCCGTTTGTGAATTACGGTCTTACTTAGAAATGTGATTTGACTGACTGTTAATAAGCATATTATATGTCTCCCTGTAACTTACTACAACGTGCACTCGACTTTTAAACCAATATATTGTGATCCCTATTGTACTTTCTGTGAGGCAGACTCTATAGTTTGAATAATCCAAGGCACTCGAGGTGCATTTTTTTTTTTTTTTGTTACTTAGGCCGGTGTCACATTATGCGGCGGCGCCGGATGCGGACAGATTATGGGCAAGTCCAATTAGCTTAATAAAATCACCTGACGACAGCAACTAGAACTTTATATAACGACGCCATGAAAAATTGCACTGTTGAGAAGTCACCAAACGCGCAAATGCTAACCTAACCTAATCTAACCTAACCTAACCTAACGTGACCTAACTTAAACTGACGTGACCTGACCTAACCTAACCTAATCTAACCTGACCTAATATAACCTAGCCTGAACTGACCTGACCTGACCTAGCCTAACCTATCCAAATCTAACCTGACTTACCCTAAATTAACCTAACCTGACCTAACCTAACTTAACCTGTTCGCCCTGTGTTAATGGACCGCAGTGCCGAATTGAATTCCCTTTTCTCTCCCTCCCGGCCTCCAGGAAGACCTCTTCGACGCCCACGATCAGCACCACGTCCATCATCCGGAGTTCGACCGCATTCACGGTGACCTTCGGACTCACGAACTCTCCACCCGAAGAATGAAGTACCCCGGCGTGTACGCCGATTCGGGTCACGATCACCATCACTCCCATGGGGACGGCCACTCCCACTCCCACCCACACTCCCATGGGGACAGAGAACACGGACATGGACACAGAGGCGGTCATGGCCGAGGACAACACCGCGATCATACTTCGAGAGACTCTCCTCGATTAGGTGGGTTTGGTCGTGGTGGGGGCAGAGCCAGACCAAGACCTGAAGACCACGCCCACGACCATGACCACGCCCACGACCATGACCACGCCCACGCCCATGACCACGACCATGACCACGGCCACGATCACGACCACGATCACGCTCACGACGAATGGCACGACCACCACCACCAGCACCTCTACCACGACGACTACCACCCGGAGAACCTGCTTGACGACGAGACGCTTCTGAAGGCCTTCTGCGTCATGAGACCCAACATAGAGTACAAAGGCTCCAAAGTCGAGGGAATCATCATTATCACTCAGCGCATCACGCAAAAGGTGAGTGTTACCTGCGAGGGGTGGTGGTGGTGGTGGGGGGGGTTCTTTTTCCACAGAGTGTGACCCCCACAATCTATATCAGATCCTCACCAGCCACCCGACCCCCGAACGGCTCATGGGCGTTGGGGTAAGGGGGCTTGGTCAACAGGGTGAAGGAACTTGTTCAGAGAAAGTGGTGGGTGGCAGCAAGGGCGGGGAAAGGGGGAAAAAAGAAAATAGGAATCCGCGACTCCATCATCATAAAAAATAAATAAATAAATAAATAGATAAATAAATAAATCAAAAGGCAGTGGCATGGAGAGGAGAAGAAACGTATTTTTTCCAGCTTCTCGGCATGATGACACTTAATAGAGATTCTATTCTAGATAATGCCAAACTATTTGGTTCAGTTCAGGGGACGTTGGCTGCCGTAGCAGAACGGGTCTTCTGTGGGCAAACTTAACCCATTAAACTCTGATGACAAAATTCTTGTCATTTGGTCAAATAAAACACCAAAATGTTTGATCAAACACCAGAAAAATATGACGTCAGTAGTCCTCGCTTCACTCACAAGCGAAGCGAGGACTACTGACGTCATATTTTTCTGGTGTTTGATCAAACATTTTGGTGTTTTATGATTTTTTGTTTTATTTGACCAAATGACAAGGAATCTTGTCATCGGAGTTTAATGGGTTAAGTTACCCTTGCCGTCCAAGTTAATTTCAGTTTATCATGGAGCCATGTAGAGAGTTCATTCCCGTTAACCCCAGACGATTTTATATGTTTATTTTGTTTGTCCACTTTCTTATTTATTTATCCACTTATCTGTTTATCTGTTTATTCATTTGATTATTTATTCATCTATTTATTTATTTATTTATTTATTTATTCATTTACTTTTCTATATTTAGTTATCTATTTATCTATCGATTTATTATCTATTCGTTCATTTATTTACTTACTTATCTTTTTATTAATTCATCTGTTTACTTATTTAACTCATTATCTTTTGACTTATTCACTTATTTATATATTTATCTAATTTGTTTATTCATTTATCTTTCTCTTGCACTCATTTTTCCATCTGTTTCAGGGTGAGGACAAGGCGCCCGTTTTCTTCGACATGCACCTCGAAGGATTCAATGTCTCTAACCACGGGGTAAGTGTCTGCTTAACGTCACGTGACGGCACACTAAGCTTTTCTCCCTTGCATGCTACTTGCTTTGCTACTTCGTTTGAGTAGAAACGACCTCAGTTACGATCGTTTTGTTTTTCAAATTTCCAAATGTTGATCTAAGAAAAGTTAAACCTAGAATACGAATGTTAGACACATTATTGAGGCGTTCTCACGGAGGTATAGATTATTGTAACCGAAGTCGTTTCTACCTAAAGCAGCAAAAGCAAGTAGCAGGGTAGCCTAGTGTCCCGCTCCTTTACGCTCTCAGGAAAAACGAAGAGTGCATGGTGATCTAATAGAGGTATTCAGGTGGATCAAAGGCTTTAACAAGGGTGATGTGGGCAAGGTCATCAAATTAAGACAGCAAGGCAGGACTTGTAGTAATAGGTTTAAATTGAACAATTTTAGGTTTAAGGAAGAAATAGGCAAGAACTGGTTTACCAACAGAGGGGTTAAGGAATGGAATAGACATAGTAACTATTGTTAGCGAATATTCTTCAAGAGATGAACTTGAATACCTTCGTTCAATATCTTTTATTACTAGCCTGCAGAAGTAGAAATTTGGTTTTATAAACTGTATTTAGGTATTTTATGGTATTTATATTTTATGGTATTTTACATTATAGTTTTTATTGGTTTTATAAAATATTTTATGTATTTTATGGTAATTCCAATAGTTTTATTTACATCTCATAACTGTGTTTTGAAATTACTGCGCTCAAATGTCGGCGCTCAAATATTACTGCGCTCAAAAGTCGGCTCACGAGTAACTATATAGTGAGTAGTGAAACTATTGGTTGTTTTAAAAGAAGATTAGTTAACTTTATGAATAGGGATGACAGGTGGTATGGGACATGGAACTGCCTAGTGGAGGCATTGTGGTCTCTTGTAGTCTCCTCCAGTCTTATGATTTTATGTTCTTTTCATTTCACGCTTTGTGCACTTGTGTCCTCCATTTACCGTCAGACAGAATGTGCACTTCAAATTGCGTTGTCGTTTTGGTGGCGACGAAACCAAGATACCATTTCTTTCTTCTCTTTATCTCAAATTTTTGGTTTGTTTGCTCTTAATTTTCCAAGTTTTCCTTCATAGTTCAACTCAGACTGTAATTTACTTATTATGGGTTTTTTTAAATGTTCCATTTTCTTCTTAGTTCACATCAAAATGTATTTAATTTATTTTTATTTGTTCTGATCTTTTTTTCTTCTCTGTTTATATTTGATTGTATTTTTTTAATGTTTTACTTCTTACTTCATCCTAAACTATGATTTGTTTGTTTTGAGTTTTCTATGTTTTTTTCTTTTTTGTTTTTTTAGTACATCTGGAACTGTAATTTGTGTATTTTGAAGTTTCTGAGTATTAGCCCCTGTTCACACTAACGGATTGAACCGCGCGAAAACCGCAGCGGTACTACATAGTCATGGAAAAAACTGCGCGGTTGTGTGTGAACGCCTCCATTGACTTACATTGTAATTGAACCGCCGCGGTTTAAACCGCTAGTATGAACAAGGCCTTATGGGGGCAGTTCACCCCACCAGTGGCTGTAGGGACAGTTTTCAACTGGGGGCGAAAACTGACGGGGAAACCGACCAACTGCCTCAACAAAACTGAGAAACCGGATATATTGTCCGACTACTCCAACTTCGAGCCTCACTCAACCACCGAGAAAGAGAGAAAGAGAGAGAGAGAGAGAGAGAGAGGGGAGAGGCTTTTGTATGTGTGTATGTGTATGTATGTTTGTGTATGGGTTTGCTTGCGTGGGAAGTTGCAAGTGAATGTGTGTGTGTGCGCGCGCGTGTGTGTGTGTGCATGTGTGTGTGTAAGTGCGCGCGCGTTTGTGTGTATGTGTGTGCGTGCGTGTGTGTGTGTGTGTGTGTGTGTGTGGGCGTGTATGTGTGTGTATGTGCATGTTTGTGTGTGTGTGTATGCGTGCGTGTATGTGTGTGTATGTATATGTTTGTGTGAGTGTGTGTGTGTGTGTGTGTATGCATGCATGCATGTATGTGCATGTGTATGCGTATGTGTGCGCGCGTGCGTGCATTCGTACGTCTTTCGAACGCTTTTGTTTCTCTTAATACTCAAGCCGGCATTGTGTTCTGCCAAGACTTCTATGAGAACTGCACAGTCTTGAGATCGTGGTTGCGGTGGGAGAGGTTCTCCTTTTCCTCCTGCCCCGTTCGTCCTCGAACGTGAATTGGACAAATTTAGGTTTAAGATAGAAATAGGCAAGAGCTAGTGTACTAAAAGACTGGTTAACGAATGAAATAGTAACCATGTAGTGAGCGCTGAAATTACTGTTTGTTTAGAGAGAAGATGAGATAGCTTTATGGATGGGAACGAAAGGTGGTAAGGGACATGGATCTGCCTAGTGTAGGCATTATGGCCTCTTGCAGCCTTCTCCATTCTCATATTCTTATGTTCTTATGAACCATGTAGTGAGCGCTGAAACAATAGGTTGTTTTAAAAGAAGATAACTTTATGGATAGGAATGGCAGGAAGAAATGGACATGGGAATGCCTAGTGTATGCCTTATGGTCTCTTGCGATCTCCTCCATTTTTATGTTCTTATATTCCTATTGGTTCTTTTAAGAGAAGGTTAGGTGGCTATATGGAGAGGGATGGCGGGTGGTATGGGACATGAAACTGCCTAATGTAAAACATATGTTCCCTTGCAGTCTCCTCCATTCTTATGTTCTCATGTTCCTTACCGGGACTTCATTAAATTCGAACTCCCTCTTCTTCTTTTCCTTCTGCTCCTGCCGGCGCAGTCGCACCATGATGGAGGCCATATGCATGGCTTCCACCTTCATGAGAAACCAGCCAAGGACGAGTGCAGCGCAGCCAAGGGCCACTACAACCCTGAGGGTGTAACCCATAGCGCGCCCTTCACCGATATGAAGTGAGTGCTTTGTCACCTGTTCTCTGACTGTCCAGTGTTGCAAATATCACTCCTTGACTTAGGACATTTAGTAAAATTCTAGAATCACGCAAGGACGGATGTCTAACATGAAACTTACATTGTCCAATAGCTCCTAACCTAACCTAACCAAACCAAACCCAACCTAATCCAGCACAACCCAACTCAACCCAACCTATGCTAACTTATTATAATATGGCCATTCCATAGGGAAAAAAAAATAGATCTTTCAAATGTAAAAGAGAAAAAAGTGAGAAATGTGTTTGCGTGACACTGGATATTCTCACACCTACACAAGTGTGTGTGTGTGTGTGTGTGTGTGTGTGTGTGTGTGTGTGTGTGTGTGTGTGATTCATCATTGTCTTGGATCACGTGTTGGACTCGTGATCGACAGCTATTTCCCTCCCGGAAGAGAGCTCAGAGCTCATATATGACCGAATCTATGGGTAATGCTGTGACCTTACACGTGCACACCTCCAACTCCCCTCCCACGAGAGTTGGAGTAACGACTCGCATTGCAGCAATACTGAAATTATTTCAGCCCTGGTCGGGATTCTAACTAGGACCGCTGTAGCAGCGGTTGCGAACGCTACCACTGTGCCACGAGTCGTGTGTGTGCGTGTGTGTGTGTCTGTGTGTGTGTGTGTGTGTGCGTGTGTGTACATGTTCACGTACCGTACACATCAAAAGTGATTAGAAAATAAATGTTAATGATTAAGCATATTTTTTTTCTTCAATATTTATCTATTTATTATTCATTTCTTTCTTTGTTTATTAATTTATTTACTTGTTTATTTGCTAATTAATTGACTAATTATTAATTGATCTATTAACCTATTTATTCTGTTTATTCATTCATTTATATATCAATCTATTTCATTCATTAATTCATTTATGTATTAATTTATTTATTCATTAAATATTTTACTCATCTATTTATCTATTTACTTATCTATCTATCTATCTATTTATTTATTCTTTTGCTTATCTATCTACCGATCTATCTTCCTATTTATCTATCTTCCAACCAATCTATTTATTTATTCTTTTGTTTATCTATTTATCGATCTCTCTTCGTATCTATCTGTCTATCTGTTTGTTTATTTATTATTTTGTTGATTTACTCCACCCAGACACGTTGGTGATTTGGGTAACATCGCGTGTGACAGCAAGGGCACGCTGGAGGGCTACGTCATCAGTTACAACCACCTCAGCCTCGAGGGACCTGAGAACATCGTCGGACGCTCCATTGTGGTATGTGATCCTCAGGAATTGGTATTCAATCCGATGTGTTAGAATTCACGAGTTCTCAAGTTTTTTTTTCACTCTATTCCCGTCTTTCACGGATTCTCAACGTTCTTGTGTCTCCCCTTCATTTGACTCCCAAATTCCGCTTCGGAAAAAAATTATGTATATATATATATATATATTTATATGTATTTATATATATATATATATATAAATATATATATATATATATATATATATATATACATATATATATATAATATATAAATATATATATATATTATATTCATTATAAGAAATGATTAAATAAATAGATAAGAATAAAGAAGCAAGTAAGTCAATATATGAAAGCAAAATAATAGTAATAATGATAATAAACTGTTGATGAAGAGAAACCCATTGCTTTATTATAAAGTTGACAATCATAAATATCTTCTATTTCATCTGCCAGAACAGAGTGATGGATTCTTTTTTAGATTTCTCACATTATATAGAAATGTATAATCTGCAGCAGGAGGCCATGCCCCTCCCACTAAAATCTTGTCATCACTTCCTTCTGGGTCATGCAGCGGCGGCGTCAGGAATTTTTAGTTGGGGAGGCTAAGGGGGGGGGGGGCTGAGCAAATTTTGGGGGGGGCTAATAGTAATATGATAATACACATATATCATCCTCATTTCAGAAGGGGAGGGGGTTAATGGTTGGGCTAGCACTGATGGCTGACAAATCTTTAGCCCTGGCAATTAAAAATTCTACTTAATAAAATTATTTCAATGAGTGTTTTATATTTTCAATTTGCTCATTTCAGTTGGGGGGCTAATGGGGGGGCTGGCCACTTTTTTGGGGAGGCTAAAGCCCCCCCAAGCCCACCTCTGGCGCTGCCACTAGGGTCATGTTCCCCAGGTCGGGAATCACTTTGTTAGATGGCCCATATTTCTCATTCTATGCTTAAAATGGTAATCTGAAGATTACATTTGCATTCCAATGTGAACACTTTGGATCAACTGTAGAATTTCTCCCCCCTCCACTGATCAACTGTAGATCTATCTCTACCTCATCTACACTCAATTGTAGAATCCCCTCCTGACGCTGATCATCTGAAAACCTCTTCCCCAACTAACATAGGTTAGGTTAAGCTAGGTTAGGTTAGTTAGGTTATGTATCACAAGCCATGATCAATTTTATAATGTTTACCCCAGCAACATTCAATTATTCAATCTCCACTCCAGGCAGGTCTGTATGTGTGGGTGGGTAGGTGGGGGGATTTTCAATTGACCCAACACTTTATTGTGGCTGTGGTGTATTCATTCCTATAATTTTGTAGTTTCATTGTAGTAGTTAATTGTTTCTTGGATGCTGAAATATAAACACGAGAGCCTCATAAAACACAAAACGCATACCTAATGATTTCCATTGTCAAGAATTATATTTCTCCCAAAGAGTAGAATTGTAAGTTCTAAACTTTCAGTAATTATCTTTGATGGAGCTACTGTAAAAGCGAGTTCAATGCTGCTTGCAAGTGTTCATTCTTGTATGCAGTATCAAAGACACCATGACATGGGATGACACATCCACGGTGTAGTTGCTTTCATAATTAAAGCGCTCCATGCCAGACAGGCGAAGACGCCAAAACCATGTTTTGAGTTAACACTGTCCAAAGTTTGACCAAAAGAGGCGCTCAAAGAAAATGTGTTTTTGGAGCGCTGGCGTATTCGCCTGTCTGGCACGGAGTGCCTCATATCACGTGTTCGACTTATCTACACACCGGGTGACGCCACGGCAGCTCTAAAAGCGCTTATCGAATGTAGATCGTTATTAACGTAGAACTTAGATGTTATTTCTATTCATTAGTATTACTGATGAAATATTCAAAGTATGCATCACAAATGCAGGAAGAATATTTGCATGAATATTTCCTTCAGTGATGTCTTCAGATTCACTGGCACAGATTCACTGGCACCCTGGTGTAAATATAAGTTTAAAACTATGACAAGTCACTATCAATCCAAGATGGCCGACCGGGTGAGAGAGTTGACGTTTGCAACGGAGGTCGGGGTGATGGCGATTTGAATCCTGCTACAGGCGAGTTGGACCAATGACATGAATCATTATATTCCACTCTACAAAGTCCTCTGAAAGGGGCACCTTCATAGTTCGTGACGTTAAACCGAAGTCCCCCCTCCCCTTCCCCTATCCCCTTTCAGTAAAGAAACCTTTATCAAGAGCTAAAACATTCTTATTTGTACTTCCGTTCAGATTCACGAGGGTCGCGACGATCTTGGCACAGGAGGAGATGCAGGAAGTTTGAAGACTGGAAACGCTGGAGGTCGACTGGCTTGCTGCACCATAGACACCCATCCGCCACCCGGCTTCTACACTCGTTTTCGTCTGAAAGGATGAACACTTCGTGCACCAACGTATTCACGTCTTATTGACCGCATCTCTCCTCTCAGACTTGCTGATAGAAATGTTATAGACATAGGCACAGATGTTTATGGTCAGAGTAGACACCATGTGAGGATGGAACCTTTATCAAATGTACAACGTTTCACTTGTTGAAGCTCTTTCAAGCGAAAACAGGTACGTTTAGTAGAGGTTCCATCCTTACATGGTGTCTACTCTGACCATTTTGTTGACAGTTGCCATTTTAAATTACAGACATTTATGGTACGTTTTGTTCCCATCCGTTTTGTTTTCTTTTTATTTTCCTTGCACCTCACGTCAGCTCCAAGTGATGTAGCTAGAGGGTCTTTTTTTTTTTTTAACTTGTTTTTGTTTCATTGTTGAGTGATGTCCGTGGCCGCTGATCTGCGATGGGTTTCTGCTTGGCCTCCATGCTTTTGTTATTGCTCGTTTTTGGCGGAATGTCAACAAGTCATTTTCAGTTGATTCGCATAAACAGTGAACTTCTTCCTTGCCGAAAGGATGACACTGAGACAAAACAATTCCGGTACGAAAGGTGCTCATCAACAGCTTTAACCTAAACAACAGCAGGTCGTTTCTTCACTTCGGAAAGAAAACAAACGATATGACGTCATCAGAAGACTTCCACTGGTAACATACGAACACAAGAATGGAGGAGACTGCAAGAGATCATAAGGCCTACGCTAGGCAGTTCCAAGTTCGTTATTACATATCATCCCCATCCATAATGTTATCTAATCTTTTCTTAAGACAACAAATAGTCTCAGTGCTCAATACATAGCTACTAAGTATATTCCATTCGATAACTAGTTTATTGGTAAATTAGTTCTTGTCTATTTCCTTCTTAAACCTAGATTTCTCCAATTTATACCCATTACTACGAATCCTGTTCTGCTGTCTTAGTATGATGGCTTTCACGCCTCCTCATGACATATTGTTATTTTTCTTTCCAAAGGGAACACACCTGTTGCGCTAGCCACTCGCGAAATTGGGTTCCATTCACCAAATGCAGTGTTCATGTATCATACTTTTTCAGAGGTTGCGTAGTTTGTAGTCTCCACACCGAAGCTTATTTGTCTAGTTGATATTTTGGATTTATTCAGCTCTTAGGATGTTATCCGTTGAGGAAAGTTGTGTAGGACATGAGCTGTTTGTTTACAAACATTGATGTTGCTGCTCATTTGTGCAACCACAAGCGTTTGTAGTTGTGTGTACTGTACAGACTGGAACACATTCAAAGTGTTCATAAAACAAAAACCCTGATAATGGAACTCATAGAAACATTTATCTCCTGTTAAGTTTGTAGTTTTTTTTTTTACATTTCTCTTCATAATGTAGATAGTTTGAAAAGATCGGGTGCACAAAAAAAAAAAATGGAATAAAAAAAATACAACATTGATGTAGAAAGATGAATTAGGAAGAAAGACTACTCCTATAACAAGAGAAAAAACTGAGCACTAAGAGTGTATAGAATAGAGAAAATCACAGGGTAGCTTTCGGAAAATAAGTGAGTCCATTTGTCATAATTTGGGATCAGTTTGCTGTAATCGATGATTTGTTGTTCTTCGTTACATTCCCGTTCATTCCCTTGGCTTTTGCATCTCCGAAAACGTTTAATTCAGTGAGCACTTTGCAGGTAACTTCCTACGTCACAGGTCAGGATGACCAAAGTTCTTTTTACAAATAAATGAGAAACTAATGTTGTGTTTCCTTTTCCTAAATGGCGTACAGATGTGGAGTTTGTTTTGCGTGGTTCGTCAGCTTGATGGAAACTGTCGCTAATTCTGCTCCAGATGCCAGTGCTCTCCAGCTGATTTGCTGCTGTGTGCGGTTAACGTTCATCATTATGGATCATTATAATGTTTCTTTCTCTCAAATAGATAAATAAACAAATAAATAGATAAATAAATAAATGAATAAGTAAACCTTGGAGCAGTTATTGATGAAATTTTCGTGACAATCGGGCTTCTATACTATTTACAAGTTCTGATGTTTTTGTAGATAGGCTATATCAAAATTCACTTTGGAAATGAGTTAGTAGTTGTAAATATCACATCTGGTCAACTAACATTTGTATAATTTTAAGAGCGGCTTGCGACACAATTCAATCCTTTTTCCATTTTCCAAAATGCTGAAACTTTACAGAAAAAGATAAAAGCTCCTGAGTAAGTGGTGACAAAAGTTATATGGAACCGAGCGCACGGAGACCGCAAAACTGTATATTAAACGAAGACATCTGGCGTTGGTCTGTATCTCAGGCAAAGCTAATGAGGCCTTCCATTCTGTGCACAAAAGCAGCAAGAATATTTGTAATGAATGGCGTCGGTTTCGATCCCCGCGTCGAGGCTTCTTCGCACGAGTAAAAGATATTGGTGGGAACATAAGAACATAAGGGTGGAGGAGACTGCAAGAGACCATAAGGCCTACACTAGGCAGTTCCATGTTCTTTGCCACCTGTCATCCCTATCCATAAAGTTATCTAATCTTCTCTTGAAACAACCTATTGTTTCAGCGCTTACTATATTGTTACTAAGTCTATCCCATTCCTTAAACACAGTTGGTAAACCAGTTCTTGCCTATTTTCTTCTTAAACCTAAATTTGAAGGCAGTAAGCAAGAACTAGGACAAATGTGTATAGATAATTTTGTGTTGATATTGAAATAATTTAGAAGAGTTGGAATGACTGGAGACAGGTGGAATTTCACCAACAATGAGACAAGTCATTCGTTCATCGTTGTCTTTCTACAGTCAATTACCTAAGGTCAATTACCTTAGGTCAATAACCTAAGCCATAGATCCAAGAAACGGACGAATAGAAACAAAATCTATAAGGACTCTATAAAACTGGTACTCGTGTGTGGGTGCAGGTGTACATATATAAAGTACTGATGCGTGTGTTCCTATATAAACTTTAATGAAATTTAAATGAATGTGTCTTTAAAGTCAACCTCGCCTCTTTTCGCACCAAGACGAGCAGCAACTGGGGCGTCTGTGTTTTGCCCGGAATGGTCCGGGGGGTTCGAAACAATGCCACCGAAACCCGAGCTTTGTCTCCTTTCATCAAGGTTTGATGAGTTGCTCGCGGCGCGTGCGGCCCGAACCACGGCTTCGACTTCTTTACATTGGCGGTGGATGTCGGCGGGTGGCGGGGGGAGCAGCTTTTCAACCGAGCTCCGTAGGATCTTCGCCGCAATCTATCAGCAGTGCTGTCCCCGTATCACGCAAGCACATTTTTTTTCTCTCTCTTATTTTTATTTCAAAGATCAATTTTTTCTATGGAATGGTTACGTTAGGTTAAGTTCGGTTGGGTTAGGAGCTTTTGGACAACGTAAGTTTCCGTGCTTGCGTGAATCCGTAATTTTACGCTATCAGTTGCTCTCACGTGGGAGAAAGTAGGTGTACATATAAAACATGCTTAACTTGGAGCGCAAATGAATGCATGGTACAAAAACAAAAACATATGTGCGTTCGAGTGTAAACAAAAACGCTCCCGGAGAATGACAGCTAAAAAGGAGAAAAGAAAGGAAGAAAAATGGACGCTGTGAATTTCAGCAGCCACAGAGTGCCCATGTAAAATAAGCTAGAATCATCATCCCACTCCCACGAAGTGGTAAGTGAGAAACATCTGGTAGGGGAGGCCCTGTCAATTGCGTCAACTCGCTGGTGTTTTTTTTTTTTTTTTTTTTTTTATCCAGATGTTTGGTGTGCCTCCCCTTCTGGCCAGGGCTGTTGAGAACCAACACACGAAGCACGCAGCTGGTCCCGGGAATCGAACTTATGACAACCTCATTAATTTAACTAGGTATACAGAAGTATTTGGACGGGCTGATGAGGGCGACGGGAAAACAACTCAAACCAGCACAGATGTTACAAGTAACTAGGGACCGTGAACGGTGGCGCTCCATGGTTGCCGAAGTCCAAGAGAATATGGCACGACGGTAAGGTAAGGTAAATACACTGATCTATCGCGCGACCCCAGCTATTAACTTAGAGCAGCAACCCCAGCTTGTAAATATAAATCGCCCCAGGTTAAGTTAGGTTACATTAGGTTTAGTTAGGATATGTTAGGTTAGGCTAGGTTAGCTAAGTTCAGAATGAGCTTGTTAAAATGAGCCACCCTAAATATTAGCTTAGAAAGACAAACAACCCTCAGGTACTTAGAGGTCGCGGATCTTTACAACGTCCCGAAAGAGTAAAGAAAAATGAATGGGACAGGAAACAGTCTCGACCTACCCTTTGGCATCCATGGTCAATTTCATGCTACTCATTTTGGTTGACGCCAGGTGAATTCATTCAAACGAGAAGAAAAATCTTGTATGATACAAGGGAGAAAAAATTGCCAACCACGCAATATATATATATATATATATATATATATATATATATATACATATGTACATATATATATATATATGTATATATGTATATATATATATATATACATATATATATGTATATATATATATATATATGTGTGTGTGTGTGTGTGTGTGTGTGTGTGTGTGTGTGTGTGTGTGTGTGTGTGTGTACATATATGTATAAAAGAAACCACTTAAACGAGTGATTCTAATTATGCCGAAAAACCACAAGGAAGATAAGAGAAATGAGACAGAGCGCTTTCGTGGGTTTTCGGCATACATACATACATACATACATATATATATATATATATATATATGTGTGTGTGTGTGTGTGTGTGTGTGTGCGTGTGTGTGTGTATACATGTATATAATATATATATACATATATATAACATATATATATGTATAATGTATATGTATATATATGTATATATATGTGTGTGTAAATATATACAGTAT
>NC_134796.1:44582250-44587250 GCF_046742065.1 Oratosquilla oratoria
TACAAACATATATTAGATCTTGTCCCTGTGGTAGTAAGTCTTTTACTGTGGGACATGCGAGACAATAATGTTCGAGTGTGTTGGCCTTGGCGAGGTGACACAGCTTGCAGGTAGAGTAGTGAGACACATCCTCAGTCTGGCAGACCTGCCACACTGGTCGGTAACCCAGCCGGAGTCTAGCACTCACTATATTGTGTCTACGGACCAGTAGTCCGTGTCGACGATATTTGTGTGAGGTGTCAATGAAGTTATCATAGTGCTGTATGGAGACACTGTGAGCTCGCTCGGCGTTTCTACGATTCGCTGTTAGGGTATGCATGGCTGAACACAGGATAGTTTTGTAATGACGTAAGGAGGGCGGGGTACGTATCACTGGTAATTCGAGATCACACGCAGCCTTTGCGAGACTGTCCACAGTATCGTTACCCGCGATGCCTACATGAGATGGCACCCATAAAAAGGACACAACCAATGTATTATCATGTGCATAGGCCAATCGACACAATATATCTCGCACTATATGGTTATCAGCAGGTCTTGGAGAGGAAAGGGCGTGAAGGGCAGACTTAGAGTCGCAGATGATTACCCCATTTAAACGTCTCTCAGTAAGGAGGGTAACAGCATCTAACAGTCCATTTAGTTCACAGTAGGTGGAACTTGATGTGTCGGGCAAGCGACGGCCAATCCACCCATCTCCCCCTGGTGGTTCCAGAGTGGGGGAGAATACAGCACACGCAGCACTCCCGTCCGCCTGCATTGAGCCGTCAACGTAGAGATGGTGTGCCGTGGGAACTGAGGCAGACACACAGGCGATGGTCTCTAGGGCCAACTGTTTCTGGAGAAGGGGATGGGCCGTTTTAGACGTGGGAGTAAAGGAGACGAAAGGGAGAGGTTCTCGCCAGGGTGGCAATTCAGGTACAACCTCAGCAGCCGGAACATCAATGGCCAATCTCTGGAAGTCAGCACACACGGTACGGATAAGGTTACGTCCACCCGGCCGAAGGTGAGCCGAGGCATATCAGGGTTGAGTGCCGCCAAGATGACGTTGGAGTAGTGAGGAGCCAGATGGGGAGAGCATAGACACTTGATGCTAAAGTAAGTGACATTAGCGTATATCCTGTCAACAAGTGGGGTCAAGTTAAGCTCAGTTAGCATGTTGACTATTCTGGTGGAGGCAGGACAGCCCAGGATAAATCGCATGACTCTGTTTTGAAACTTTTCAAGGGGCTGCAGTGCTGTCTTAGGGAGCTGACAGAGTGCAGGAGAAAGGTAGTCAATTACTGATCGTAGGAACATTATGTAGATGGTCCTAGCGACAGGGATAGAAACTCCTTTCACGTTGTTGGCAAGCCACTTGACAGGGATGAATCGTCGCTCTAATCTATCCAGCAGGTCTGTAACGATTGGATGGATACGTTGCCGTGCGGGTATGGTTGGGGTGACACGCACGGGGGCACCTAGGTAAGTGTATTGTGTGCAGTGTGGTACAACATTCCCTCCCACGGTGAAGACTGGCAATGTTCGAGGGTTGCGTGTAGAGAATATCCTACTCTTGTCGGGTGAAATTATGAGGCCACAAGCAGCTGATGAATCATAGAATGAGTGAAGGAGGACCTGAAGATTCTGGGGTGAGTCGGTGTGGATGCAAATGTCATCAGCATAACACGTGATTGTAGTGCCAGGGATGTCAGGTAGTGTAGCAAGAAGGCGGTGAACTAGGACATTGAAGAGAAAAGGACTGAGAACGCCACCTTGTGGAGTACCTAAGTCAAAATTTCTGGAGGTACTGCATGCGCCCCTAAAAAGGACTTGAGCAGTTCTGTTGCTAAGGTAGCTTCTTATCCATCTCAACAAGTTACCCTTGATACCAAAAGCCACGAGTTGATCAAGTATGATGTCCCTGTTTGCAATATCAAAGGCACTCTTGAGATCGATGAATGCGACCACACTGGTGGGTGAGAGGCGGGTATAGAGATCGAGAAGGCAGTGGTGTGTACCTCGCTGTGGCAGGAAACCATACAGTCGCGGTGAGAGCTTGGATTGGAGACGAAATATCAGACGGTTGAGGAATATTCTTTCAAGCACCTTGCAGAAGCACGAGGTTAGGGAGATGGGACGAAATTTATCAGTGCCGGGTTTAGGTATGGGTACTATAATACTGGAGGTCCACGCGCTGGGTACGTAACCCCTCTGAAAGCACATATTAAAAAGCTGTAAGAGTGGGTTATCTGGGACCTTGTGGAGAAGACGTAGGACAGAGTATGTGATCCCATCTTCACCGGGAGCCGTCGCCGTACCTCGAGTGAGGGCACGCTGAAGCTCTTGTGGTGTGATGGGTACGTCATCCTCTTTATCTGACTGCAACAGGGCATCTACCAAACGGAGAGTACGAAGGTTCGCCTGGGAAGAGAGGGCTTCTTGAACAGGTGTTGGGAGGTTATCAAGGCTTGATTGTGTAGACCAGGTGTCAATTAGTGTCTGTGCATATTCCATCGGACTATGATGGAGTGCAGTGCGGGGTCGTTTCTTTACAATTTTTTTAATTTTGTGCCACATGGTTCCTACGCTGGTAAGATGATTGATGCTGTCAGTAAGGGCATGCCACGAGTCAGTTTGGGCACACTGTTGTAGACCTATCAATTCGTCACGTGACGTCTGATATTGTTGAAGATGGGCAGGAGATGGTTGTCTTTGGAAGGTAAGGCCATGTTCCATCGCCTTCCTTTCTGCCTGAAGTACACGGTCATTAAGCGACGTTGTGCGAGGCCGAGGACTACGGGTGAGATGAGGTCTGGTGACATATCGGGTGTAAAAGTTGTGTGTTGATTTCACCAGTGAGGAATATAACTCATCAGGGGAATGAATGTTGAAAGTAGGAAGCAGAGTGGTCATGTAGGAGATATACGTCGGACAGTATTTAGGAGGTATCCGGATGCAGGTGCGGGCATAAGAGGAGGAGGGTGTAGCAGGTACTGTGTAGTGGAGGCCAAGGGCAATGTGGTCAGAGAAGAGCACGGGGATGGGGAAGCACTCGACACGTGATGCTACAAGTCCTGATGTGAATATGTAGTCCAGAGTACCTCCACGGGAGTGCGTGGCACCACCAGTATCCCAGCGTGTGAGTCTGTATCGTCGTACGTAATCCAAAAGTCGAGGTCCATTCCGGTTAGGGATTGGAGAAGTATCACCCAGGTCAGGATGGCGCGCATTAAAGTCCCCCATGTAGATAACACCACGCAGCGTAGGTAAGGGCAAGGCAGCCAAGTTTATTCTTCCCGGGGCTGAGTAGACATTACACAAACGTAACTTGTCATGTCCTATTGCTACCTCCAACAGTTGATAGGTCATGTTTGCATCGATCGAGGTACGGAGAAGCTGGTGTGGTATCGAGGAATGTACATATGTTATGAGCCCGTTTCTGACTGGGTGGACATAAGAGACGTATCCAGAGAGTGTAGGAGCCTGTCTCTCGCCAAGCAAAGGTCCCACAAAGGCTTCCTGAATAAAGATGACAGTAGGGTTGTTCTTATAAATATATCCCTTTAGAGCTGCAAGTCTCATGTAGTCCCTTATACCGCAGGCATTCCAGGAAATGACACGAAGCTCCATAGAACTATTGAAGGTTCCCTTTGACTTTGCGAGAGCTGTGGGTGGAGGTGGCGGTAGGGCGTAGACTAGCGTGTTGTACTCCATTTGATGGGGGGGAACGAGATAGTGGTTTCTGATTCGACGTATCTAGGTGGGAGGTGGCGGTAGGGCGTAGACTAGCGTGTTGTACTCCATTTGATGAGGGGGAACGAGGTAATGGTTTCTGATTCGTCGTATTAAGGTGGGAAGTGAGAGCATTAAATTTAGTATCAATTGAGGAAACAGTGGCAATCATTGCCTTCTGGCCCTCAACAAGAGTAGTGAGTATTGTATCTGTGGAGTCTTGTTTGGTGGCGAGATCGATTATACGTGTTTCAAATGTATCATACCGTTCTTCTAGGGATTTGCAGCGAGACATGAGGGTAGCGACAGCCTTACGTAGTTCAATGATCTGGTCGGACTCCGACGTAGCAGACGAAGCACGGACAATAGGTATATTTAGTGTGGAGATGGGCGGTGGGGGGGGAGGCGGGGCTGATTGCGTCACAGGGCGTCTGGCACAACCGTGCCAGACATTTACTCCTTGCTTGTTACATCGAGGGCACTTCCAGTGGGTGTTGGTAGGTGCAGGCTGGCTGGGTGGCTGTGAGGTACCGACGGCCAAGGTAGAGTCAGGAGGTGGTGGTGGGGAGCGATGAAGGCAGGTGCGGGAGTCGTGGGTATCAGCACACCATGCGCACTTCTCTGTTGCATGACAATAGCGAGATATATGACCGACCTGCCAACATCGGTAACACGTAGGTGTGTCGTTCTTAATTTTGAGTATTTCACAGTCAGGAAGGCAGGGAAGAAAACTGAAGGAGACAGTGGTAGGAGGCGGGTCGGTCAGGTTCCAAGTCACAGCTATACGATTAATAGGAACGCCATTTTGACGAAAACGGCGGGCAGAGTGAACACCAGAGAGTTCCAGTGAGAGAGAGGGATCCACATTAGTAGGGTACCGAGTTATCAAGTAATTTGGATATTTTCGTGGTCTCTCCGGGGAGTCTTGTACATCAAGGATGAGAGAAAGAAATTCACCTGCAGTTACTTGCTCGACGATGTCTTGGCGGCACCGTGCGATGTATACGTACCGAGACGTTACAGCAGCCATCTTAACCTCGGCGAGATTTCTTTGGAGTTGAAATGTTTTACTGACTTCAGCAAGCCAACGAAGCTTCGTTTCTACGGATGGATTTTCTCTGAAAACAAGCTTCACGTAATCCGCACGGGGGGCAAAAGCTGGAGGTGTAGGTTGAGGAGCAGCAGTATGCTGCCGAGAAGGCAGTGTTAAGGAGGGTGACGGTTTTTTGTCGGTCCTGGGTGAATTAGGGATCGGTGCGGGTTTGGGTGTCTTGGCAGCAGGAGCGTGT
>NC_134796.1:44592250-44619750 GCF_046742065.1 Oratosquilla oratoria
GCAAAAATTACTACTTTCCCATCACTGTGCACGTGGATGTTGTCAGATGAGTATTGACTTTCAAGCCCATGCGGTATCCATTATTTGGAGTGTTGTGACTGTCTGCCATGCTGTTGGTGAAATTATTTAAGTTTTCTTCAAGTCTTCGTTGTTCTGTGAGATTAATTTCACTTAAACAATAGTGCTCTTTTAACATCAATGTTCATATTACCATGCTTTGGTAGATGTGTGTGAGTCAGGATCACATGCGTAACTGTTGATCTGCAGCTAATCCCTGTGTGGAAGAGAGCCACACTGCATTCAGTGGTCTCCTATTCTGTCTTCCGGGGGTACTCTTTCAAGAAGCAAATACCTCTCTCCAAGCAGGCGAAGCCTACATTTATGTGTTGGGGCTTGGTTTATGTAATTATTTTCTATATATGCATTTCTAGAGACACATTTATATACTATTTTCTATATATGCATACCTATATATGTAATTATTTTCTATATATGCATGCTGCTCAAAAGTGGTGAAACCATACCTGCCCCTCCAGTTAGTGGTCATCTCAATATGTCTAGTGACAAAGTCTCCTCATTTTCCACGAAAACACAATAGCAGCCCCAGTCTCGTCCTACTCTGTCACTATTACACCAGGATCTCTCCGTGGTAAAAAAATTCTGTGAGGATCCTAATCATACCGCATCTGCATTTATTCAACAATCTGATGATAGTATCATCAACATTAATGTCATTACAGGGCCAGAAAAATATTTGTAAGGTCTCAACATGTTCCTAATTCACTAGCCACTGAGATGATGTCAGCTTTATGCGCCAACAGTAGAGCTTTAAACTATGATTATGTCACTTTCAAGGCAATTTTTCTTAAGATGCTTAATGCCAATTTGATAGGTGATAATTTTCTCTGGTGCTACAAATTGGCTGATATGCTCGCTCTCTCTATGAACACTGAAAATGTTATGCGTGCTCAGGCTAGAGCCAGTACGGTGGCCTCTGAAGCAATAGATTCTTTGATACATTCACATTGGACAGAAAATAATTCCATCACTTTAGATAGAATTTGACTTGTATTGGAGTATTTGTTTTACATCTTTTTCCTTACTCCTTCTGGTCCTTCTCTTAGATATGAGCCAGATGAATCTTTACTACCATTTGCAACAAAGCATTCTAGGAAGTTGAAAGAATTGTTTCATCGCGCCTTGCTAGTTCCTGCACTACATAGTCATTTACAGCAGACTACGGAGGTTCTTCCTCCTCCACCACCTCTGTCTCCGACAACTACACAGAGCACTCCTTCATCGCCTCCTCTGTCTTTGACGCCTACACAGAGTACTCCTACATCTACAATGCATGTATTGTAACAAAGTAGGTCATTCTAATGGTTACTGTTTCCTTCGTAAGTGTCATGAGCAAAAGTCTAAGCATACTTCTGTAAGAAGACGTTTTACTAATTCCTCTTCTATCCTCACTCATTACTTTTCAAGACTGGCATTTCAGCCTCAATCTAGCTACTGACATGTCCATGGACAGTGTAGCCATTCTACTGATCAGTGTTCCAAGATTTTGCAGCTTAGAGCAGACAATAGTTCAGTCCCCAAACATACGCAGTCCCATTTTCACAAGCGCCCGTATCACAATCCCAAAAGACTGACTAACTGTGGCCAGTCCAAAATTGTCCCTTTAGTGGCTGCTGTCTCTTCCCAATTCCTTACCTTTCAGTGTTATGTGGACCAGTTACCTATCTCTGTAACAGTAGACACTAGAATAAAACGCAGCACCATAAGTAATAAGGCATATTCTGCTCTCAAGGATTTGTACAACGCACCATTGTTACCTTCTTGTAGTGCTTTGCAAGCTGTACAAGGCTCTCCCTTGTCTATTCTTGGATTCATTTGCATTGCCTCAAGGTTTTCTTCCCATGCTAAAGTGTTTCATGTTAACTTTGTGGTAGTTTCATACATCAGTGTGATTGTCTCTTAGGCTTTGATACTTTAGCAACTCATGCCATAGATATATCTCCTCGGCGCCGTATGGTTACTTTAGATAACAATGTCATATCTGCAATAGACAGGCCAGTTTCTATACATAGCTCACCCTCTGTACATGCTCTGGCCATGCAGTCATCTTATAAGGGTTAAAAACTTTTAGGCCCTCCTGTACTTTCTTGTGCTGCTGTTGTTGTAGGCGAGCATTATATTACTTCTTCTGGTGCAGTTCGAGTCCCAGTGCGCATTTCAGATGCCCCAATTGATTCAGACGTCTTATCTCAAACTGACTCTGTTCGTGTTAGACATCTTGCTTTAAAGGGTACTCTTTCCACTGTTTGCGGGGACCACGTTACCACGGCCATGATAACCAACGTTACTGGTGCTCCCATCACACTCTCTTCTGGTGTTCATTTAGGTTCTTTTGATGTCGTTGAAGTTGACACTGTCCAGGATTCACCTCCTCTTATAGCAGCTTCTATTCAATCGTCTACACATGCAACTGACACAGCTCATTTAGACTCTCAGTATGCGACATATGTAGGTAACATTGATTTTCCTGAGGTAAGAGACCGTCTCATTGCATTGTTATTGACACATCGTCAAGCTTTGGCCTTACCTGGTGACCGGCTGGGAGTTACGGATCGTGCTATCCATAGCATTGATCTTAAACCAGGAGTACGCCCAGTTTATGTATCTTCTTATAGGTTGTCTCATTCTCGTAGACTTGTAGCTCGTTATTGAGTGCCGGTGTCATCCAAGAGTCTCATTCTGAGTGGAACTCCCCACTCCTTCTTGTGCCCAAGAAGAATGGATCATTCCGCCCTGTTGTGGATTATAGGCGTGTCAATGATGTCACAGTTCCAGATCATTACCCTTTGCCTGTGTTGAGTGATCTTCTTCAGTCCATAGGATCAGGTAACACAGTGTTCACCACCTTGGACTTAAAGGCTGGCTTTTGGCAGATTCCTTTGGAGGAAAAGTCTCGTAAGATCACGGCTTTCTCGACTCCGTCAGGTCATTATGAATGGCTTCGATGCCCCATGGGATTGCGGAATGCTCCTTTAACATGTCAGCGCCTTATTAACTCAATTTTTCATGGACTAGTGGGTAATGGACTTTTTGTGTATCTGGATGACTTGATTCTAGTTTCCAAGGATGTGGAAAGTCACTTTCATAAGTTGTCCTTAGTCTTGCAACGTTTTGCTGAAGTTGAGTTAAATCTCAATTTAATCAAATGTTATTCTTTTAAGTTCAGCATCCAATTCTTAGGTTACGTAGTAGACAAAGATGGCATTCATACTACAGATGACAAGATCAAAGCTGTTAGAAGCTTTCCTGCACCTAAGACTGTTAACCAAATTCGTTCTTTTCTACGATTGGCAGGATACTATCGTGCTTTTGTAAAAGACTTTGCTTCCATAGCATCATCTCATACTCGTCTCCTCAAAAAGGGTGTTTCCTTCCAGTGGTATGATGCTTATCAGAAAAGTTTTGACACTTTAAATCAGACATTTACTCAGGCGCCTGTGTTGACATTCCCATATTATACTATTCCTTTTACCATTTGCACTGATGCTTTTGGTCTCGGTATTGGAGCTGTCCTAATGCAGCAATTAGTTGATCGTCGTTCATATGTCACTGCATATGTTATCCGTAAACTCAGTCATGCTGAGACTCGCTACTCTGTTACACATCTGGAAGCTTTAGCAGTGGTGTGGGTTTTAAAGCATTTCGTGACATCATTAGATATCTCATCATATTTTGCACAGACCACAGTACTGTCACACAACTTTTCAAAGGCAAAAATCTTGCAGGCCACCTAGCCAGGTGGTTTCATAATGTTGAGGCGTTTAATCCAGTCCATAAGCATAAACCGGGACGTGCAAACAATGTTGCTGATGTACTTACACGAAATGTACCCACAGTTGCTGTTGCTATGATTCACGACTTCTCCCTACAAGATTTAGCCAAAGCTCAACGTGAGGACCCTGTTTGGCCTGCTGTTATTTACGCCTTAGAATCTGACGATGATGCTACCTTGCCAAAATTGTCTGTACCTCTGTCTCAATTCTCCTTGCAAGACAGTATTCTCACTCGTAACGTGAAAGTGTTTGGGCAAGATGTGACACATTTAGTGATCCCCGAGTCTTTAGTCCTTATTGTTTTATCTCTTGCTCATGATTCCTCTCAAGCTGGTCACCTAGGCCGTGACAAAACTCTGGCTATGGCTCGTAAGAAATATTATTGTCCTAGAATGCGTTTAGATATTGACACCTATGTAGCCCAGTGCAAGTCTTGTGCACAAAACAAAGGTTCTACTCACACTGCTCCTATTCTAGAGTATCCTACTCCTCGCCCCTTCAGCACTATCGTCATTGATCTCTTGCAATTGCCGCGTAATATTGAAGGCTCAGTGTACGTTCTTGTACTGTATATGTTAATCACTTTAGCCGTTTTGTGATATTGGTACCCTTACGTAATAAATCTGCTCCAGTTATTGCTCATGCTCTAGTCTCCCATGCGTTTAGACATTGCCAATCATGTAGCCCAGTGCAAGTCTTATGCTCAGAACAAAGGTTCTACTCACACTGCTCCTATTCTAGAGTATCCTACTCCTCGCCCCTTCGACACTGTCGCCATTGATCTCTTGCAATTGCCCCATAGCATTCAAGGCTCAGTGTTTATCACTTTACCCGTTTTGTGATATTGGCTCCCTTGCAGAATAAATTTGCTCCAATTGTTGCTCATGCTCTAGTCTCCCATGTTTTCTGTCCTTACACTACTTCAGTGTTGCTTAGCGACAATGGGACTGAGTTTAAGAATGAGGTCATAGCCAACATTTGTAAAGAATACATCATCATCCAAGCTTTTGTGACAACGTAACTTCCCTCCTCTAACAGTCTGGTGGAGCGAACGACTAGGAAAATACTTGACATCCTAAGGCACATTGCTAGTGATCTGCAGGAAACTTGGGAAGACTGGCTACCCCATGTTAGTGCTTGCATTAATAGCACTATCAATGTAGCACCGGGAAAGACACCTCATTATGTCATGGTTCTGAGAAGAGGTTTTCGTATGGTCTTTTGGATAGTCTTATTCGTCCTCTCTAAAACTTTGAAGATTACAGTCACCTTCAGTGTTGTACGCTGCATACCATTTATGATTCTGTCAGAAGGAACCTTCAGGAGTCTAGATCAAACATGACTCAAACAACATAGTAAGGCTACACCTGTTTCCATCCAAGTCGGGGATCATGTACAAATGCCTGAGCGACAGTCTGAATTAAACAACAAAGTTACTGGGCCTTCTTTAGTGACCCAATAAGTTCATGTTTTTTTACCCATCTCAGGGACTTGTGAGGTTCTACATTCTGACAGGCTTAAGAAGACACAGGTGCCCATACCTGCGTTTACCCAGCCTCCCTCAAGGCTCAATGTTTCCAATGTGTTACCCCCTGTTCACCACTCGCATCATCCACGTTCAAAGGGTACACTGCCTTGGTGGTCCAGTGAGAATATTGTGTATAATTGTCTTGATGTGTAAATTTTTGTCATTGTTACTGATCCCTATTCAGTATGTATATTATGTAAATGATTATTGTATTTTCCCGTTGTTCTATGTATCGTTCTTTGTATTATTCTGATTGTATCATGTCCCGGACAACCCGCAATTTATCAATTTTTACTGGCCAGTATATTGCTGTACCATATTTCATTGAATTAGTATATTTCTTTTACAAGTATATGTCTGCTCTCTGCCACGAATGTTGTTTCCTCGGCGAGGACACCGAGAGGTGGTGGCCGGGCTGTGTTGTGGGAACCTGTAGTTTATATGTGTATTTGTTTGATAATGTATATTTATTTGGTTATGTAGCTGTGTACATATAAAGCCATCTAGCGGGTTTGCGCTAATGGATTGAGGTTTCCCGCGCGTTGACCTACCCACGCGGGGTAAGCAGTGTTGTTCCTGCTTTAATAGCAGACACGCGCTCTGTATCGTGCTCTGTTTGTATATAAAGAATTTATAGTCTCGGCGTGTTGACTTTTCTCCCAAATCCTTTTTCACCCCTGTTCTCCTCCTCACCTCCTCATTTCTCACTCTATCTAGCCTAGGATGGTTTGGACACATGGAAAGAATGAGTGAAGAAAGACTAGTAAAAGAGGTATGGAAGGCAGATGTGGAGGGAGTGAACATGAGGGGACGTCCTAGGATGAGGTGGATGGATGGGGTGAAGGGGGCTTTGGGGAAGAGGGGAATGTCTGTTGAGGAAGGAAGGGAGAGGACGGAAGACAGAGGTGAGTGGAGAATGGTTGTATATGGATGATGTTGTGATTGCATGAGGAGGAATGGGCGGGGGTGGGGGGGTGGGGTAGTATGTGTGAGTAAATTTTGACGCAGCCCAAAGGGATTTCTCCCCGTCCTCTCCTTATATGCAAGGGGGACGGAGAGGGGGGGGTCGCCGATTAAATGAAGCGGCCTTGCTGTGGATGTGCTGTGTCTTGCGACACTGCTTCTGACCCAGGGCGGTGGGCAGGGTGCAGGGATGACCCGTCATCCAGGAGGTGCTCAGATGAGAGGGAGGGTGGGAGGGGTGTGGAGTGTATTTAGGGATGAAATGGGTGGGAGTGTTTTTATGCCTTTCCCTTTTTGGCTACCTCCCTTGTAAGGGGGAAATTAGCCTTGGTATATGTATGTATGTATGTGTTGACTTTTGATTTAAACACCAAAAACCTAACCCAGCCTAGGCTAACCTAAACTAACATAATCTAATCTAACCTGATCAAACACTCGGCCTGCCCCACGGCCTTGGTATCGAAAAAAAAATCCTTTGTTTCTCTCGTTCCCTCTCAATGCTTCTACCCCCCACCAACAACTCGCTCTTCACTCCCCTCTCCTCCCATCTTTCCCATTTTACTCGTTTCCTCCTCTATCCCGTATTCTCCATTTCTCAATCTCGTTCCATTCTTTTTCTTCCCCCATGTTTTCATTAGATTTTCCTCCTACTTCCCCTCCCCCCACTTTTTTCCCTCCCCCTATTCTCCGGCTTACCACCTTTCTCTCCAGGCCCGGTCATCTGCCAACGCCAATTTGAGAGTTCTCCACTTCCTCCCTTCTCTTCCTCGTAATCTCATCGGGAGTTATTTGGAGGTCACACGTTGCCTTTCAAGGGGCAACCGGTCTCAAAATAGGTGAAAAGTAGGGAAGCTTATATGCAGTACATAACATGCATTTTCTTGTGTACGAATGAACATTGATGTGTGCTCTTATCACTGTACGAGTTTACTAACGTCATTGCAAAAAATTATGTGTGCATCTTATTCTCACGTATAAGCATATGTGTGTGTGTGTGTATGTATGTATGTGTGTGTGTGTGTGTGTGTGTGTGTGTGTGTGTGTGTGTGTGTGTGTGTGTGTGTGTGTGTGTGTGTGTGTGTGTGTGTGTGTGTGTGTGTGTGTGTGTGTGTATGTGCATATTTAATCGTGCATATTTATTTCATTCTTATTTGTTTGAGCTTCATTTTGAGGACTTCTTCTTTGAGGCTAAATGTACCCCGGGCACTTACTTCATGATTAATCTTTACCTGATTCGCGGAAAGCCTCTGTGGAAGTCGAAACCCTGTGTGGAACACAGATCTGCCTTTAATCATGACAAGTCCCATTCACCCCAAACCTAGGTTAATTTGTCAGTCGTGTTCGCCACTAAGCGCGAGTCAGCGAAAGCATATAACAAAATGATGTCATTAATGTTGATTCCAAGACTATAGACTGAGTTAGTGTTTTCTGAAAGAATTGTCAATATTGCTTACCACTAAATGGGGGAGTCAGCGATAGCTTCTATCAAGATAATGTCATCATTGTTGATTCCAAGATTTTGAATGAAGACATTGGTGATGTTTTCTGGAAACTATCAATAGTGTTCGACACTAAGTCAAAGATAATCTCCAATGAGATAAGAATATAAAAAGAAGAGAGACTGCAAGAGATCATAATCCCTAGACTAGGCAGTTCTTTGTCCCTTACCATCTTTCATCCCTATCCATAGATTATCTAATCTTTTCTTAAAACAACCAATTCTTTCTGCGCTCACTACATTGTTACTAAGTTTATTCCATTCATTAACCTTTCCGTTGGTAAACCAGTTCTTGCCCATTTCTTTCAACCTAAAGGTAATGTCATTATGGTTAATTCCAATATTGTACCTGTAGACTGAGGTAGTGTTTTCTGAGGAAACTATTCCCTTAGTCATGGTTAGTTTCTGCTCACTTCAGAATGTTGCTCGCCAATGCTGAAGAAGAGACGGAAGTCGTTTCCATGAGACTTTCGCATTGAAATACGAGTTCCAGGAGTGAATTATGATTCTTACTTTTGGGAGAATTTCTCAAGAGAGTAACGAACCCCTTGGGCCCGTTTCTCACGTATCGACTTTTCGCCATGAGCCGTCCACGTCACAACGTCGTGCTATCCACTAACCATGGGTGTTTATGGGCGTTTTCACACGTGATCGTGACGTGTGAAAGCGTCCTTAGCCACTTATAGCAACTTGAGAGCACGACGCCATATCGTGGGCGGCTCACGGCGAAAAGTCGATACATCTGAAACGAGCCTTACCGTGCTCATTCCCTCTCAGGAGAATGTCATCCAAATGTGGACGACACTATCAGATGCGGTTCTGTACTGAAGAGTGCAATCAATAACAAGTCTTGATTGGTGCATTGCGTCACTCTGAGAACCTGAGCGACGTATCTTGATAGAAAGAGAAACCTCGTCAAGGAGCCTCGGCAAGGAGAAGACTCCGCGAGGAGGAGCCAACGAGCTCGCCAAGTTCCTCTTGGAGACACCGATGGAGTGACTGATACTCGCCTCATAATTAACCTTGACCTTGAGAAAGTTCCTGGAAAGAAAATTTTGTGGGGGAAAAACCAAGGCACCAGTTACCGTTGGAGCTGTTTCTGAAAGGACATCCCATGGCGGCACACTGACGAGACCCTGGGGTGTGATTATATATACTGTATATATATATATATATATATATATATATATATATATATATATATATATATATATATATATATATATATAGCGAGACATTAGGACAAGCTGAAGAGGGTGGACAAAGAAGACACGGGTCTAAATCCGAATTCATTCCAAACCTTCTTTTGCCACCTTTTTCACACACACACACACACACACACACACACACACACACACACACACACACACACACACACACACACACACACACACACACACTGGCTGAGCGGGTTATGGCGTCGTTAATTGCTGCGACGGTCGAGGTGAGGGTGGTTCGAATCCTGCCACCAGTGAAGTTGAACCAAGGGCATGGTACATTAAATTCCACGCTAGAAAACCTTCTGTGGGGGGCACCGTCCTATCCTCCTGATAGGGGGGGGGGGTGACGTTAAACCACATCATGAATATATATATATATATATATATATATATATATATATATATATATATGCAAAGTAGACCACTTGGAAAAAAGAAACTAACGAAGCAGAGCGCTTTCGTATATTACATCTTCAGTGCAACAAGTACATAGTAATAGAAATGCATAGATAATATATACATGAAAAAAGGAACAAGGACAGTTTGAATAAGGGTAGCGGACAATTACCCCCTGGAGGGCGGAAGGTCAATGTCAATGATGGTGGGGCGACATCAGGTCACAATCGCCAGGGTCAATGCTTCCACTAATGATTGTCGGGCGACATTAGGTCATAGTCGCTGGGTTACATTTTACCTGATATCATCTTACTAATTTCTTGACAGATAAAATTATCAAGTTTATACACACACACACACACACACATATATATATATATATATATATATATATATATATATATATATATATATATATATATATATATATGAGAGAGTAATAGGTGGGGAAGGGTAAACAAATCATATATATAATATATATATATATATATATAATATATATATTATATATGCATATATATAGGTACACACACACACACATACACACACACACACACACACACACACACACACACACACACACACACACACACACACACACACACACACACACACACACACACACACATATATATATATATATATATATATATATATATATATGTATATACATACATATATATATATATATATACATATATATATATATATATATATATATATATATGTATACATATATATGTATATACGCACAGGGTCAAACAAAATATAACTCATCCAGTCACCACGAAGATGAGTGAGATTTGCTTCTCGCGTGATCTGTGCCAAGTAAGACAAACGCAGGCACAACTCGAAGACTACCGAAACCCTCTTCATAATGTGACGAACGACACGTTCGATTAACTCTACCCAGAGCTGTACAGCAACCAAGTCCGAATTATGACCCTAGTGGAGGGCTGGAGATGAGGACGTTTAGGAGAAGTTCGAAAAAGGGTGAAGAGTTCGAGGGCGATTAAAAGGTCTTGATTGGGGTCTGGAAGCGAGATGCTGCTCCTGCTACTGATCGTCAAGCGTCGCTGGCGACGATAAAATCCACGAGAAATATATTCGAATCGGCGTCGAGCGTGTTGGAGGAGGTAGAGAAGAGCAGGTGGTGGGGGAATGGGGGGACACAGGAAATAGGGTGGGAGGAGGGGGGTAAGAAACGATTTCTAGCATTGGAAAGATGAAGAGTAGGAAGAAGACGAGGACGAGGATGAGGAGGATGAAAAGGAGGACTAGGAAGAGGAGGAGGACGAGGAGAGGGAGGAAGATAAGGAGGACGAGGAGAAGGAAGAGGAGGAGGAGGAGCGGAAAATGAAAGAGGAAGAGGCATGGATAGGAGAAGGAGGAGGAGCGAGAAAGGAGAGATGAAGAGGAATGGATAGGAGAAGGGGATGGCGGAGTGAGACTGAAGAAAAGTAACGCAATGGTAAAGGATACACAGAAGACGAATTAATATTAAAAACGTGTAAGAAATTGATGAGGAATGGCTTGAAAAAAAAAAACGCAGGCAGGAAAGGTATATAAATGATGAGATGTCGGAGCTGACACTTTTAAAGTTTTCTTGCGAAGGTTACCTAAGGCTTCGCAAACAAGAAAAGTATTTCGAGTGACGACGAAGGACGGCACAACTGTTTGGCACGTTCTTCCTTGTTTCTTCGTACGTAACTGCCCGGTCAGCCTCGCACTTTAGCTTTCGCTTTATCAGGTCTTCCTCTGGCTGACGCCAAGTGATTTTATTCAGCTTAAGCTACGTTTACACTAGTCAACGGAACTGTTGGATTTCGTCCAAGGTTGGATGAATCGTTGGAATCCAATCATTCCGTTGACTCATGTAACCATAGCTATGGGTAGATTCTCAGACTAACAAGGTTGTCTCTCAAATGGTCCTTCCTCAACAAGGAAAGCGGTCATAGCCACCCATGTTTATTTGAGACACCCATGTTTATTTGAGAGCACGAAGTCGTGTCGTAGATGGGGCACGGCGAAAAGTCGGTACGTGTGAAACAAGTCCGTGACGAAAAGGGTGGAATCGTAGCGAAGGTAAAGGAAGTATTTGGTAGATAGCAGAATGGACAATATTAAGTAAAAGTGATAATTAGAATGATTATAATTATTTTCAAGATTCGTCTCTAATCACGAATTAATGCTGCGAGACTGGTCTGTAGGGAAACCACGGAATTTCATGGGGCATTGACTATATAAAGCCTTTTTAGTCAGTGTCGTATACGGGGTGAGGACGAGCGTGGTTACTTTGGAAAACGCAGACGGTGACGGTTGAGCAAAAACTATTTAAATAGAGAGAGATGGATAAGATGACCATGAATAAACGATAATGATAATAATAATAGAACGACGGCGCCGGCAATCCTAAGGAGCTAATAAATTGGTCATTAGACAGTAACAGGTCTGTTTGAACCCTGAGTCCAACACGAAACTATTTCTTCGAGTATCGTTGAGAAAAAAAAAATCAACGAAAATTTATGATTAATTTATTATCATATAACCATGAGTGCGCTTCCTTACCTCTCCAGTCTGATGTTGGATGCAAAGACTCTGTTGTATACACTTGCCAGCCCGGTTTGCTTACCTTGTAGTTAACTGGCATCCTTCCAATTGGGATTTTAGACTCTCCGCTTGCCTTGGAACATTGGGCAGAGCGCCGCCAACAGTTCCACGCGACATGACGTCACGCAACGGTCTAGTTTCGAAGGAAGAGTTGCCAAATCTAGTATTAATTTACGGTTAGTGTCACACTGTCCAGTGCGGCGTGCCGCTGTTGCGGCTTGTCGTTAGCTAAAGAATACTATATTTGTTACTATTGTGTGCTCCAAGTACACTCCCATCTACCTCAAACAACGCAGCACTAATATGTTAATGTGAGTAATTTGATTTTCGTAATCTTTGGTACGTTTTATAATTGATATGGTATTTGTTAGTAGATTGATTTAGTATTATTGGTGGAAGTAGATTGATAACTGAATTATTTATTTATCTCTACGGTCGGCTGACTTGCCAGTGTCCATCCCGACGACTCTGCTGGGAGACTATTTTGGCCCTGTTCACACTAGCGGTTTGAACCGCTCAGAAACAGCGGCAGTACTGCATAAGTTAAAAAACACTGCGCGATTGCTTTGAAAGCCTACATTGACTTGCACTGTAATTGAACCACCGCGGTTCAATTCATGAATGTGAACAGGGTCTTTGTGCTGACGTGGTCACGTCCTAAGGGTTTTACTTTTATCGCCAACCTTGGCGATCACTGTCTTCCATACAAAGTAGAATTGAGCAAAGTTCATTGTTTATAGTTATAGAAATTACTGGTATTTGTCATAGAAAAGCCGGACGTTGTAAAAATGAGCAACTCCAGAGTACTCACGTAAAGATAAGCTACTGCTCCACATATTAGCTTGTAAAGGGTAGCAAACTCAGAAATGAGCCTGTAAATTTAGTTAGCCCCAACAGTAATGACCATTTGATTAAGGTTAGGTTACTTTAGATTAGGTTAATTTGTTTAATTTTAATTTTGATTTTAAGTGTAGGTTTAGCTTTAGTTTTAGGTTTAGTTTTAGGGTTAAGGTTAGGTTGAAGTTTAGGCTTAAAGTTAGGTTAGGTTAGGTTGTGCTTGTTAAGTTCAGCCACCCCCAGATATTATCTAGTAAAGATAAGCAAAGTTCAGGACCTCTGGGGTTGATCTTTACAATGTCCGATAAACCAGCAATTAAACTTAACAAGAAGTCCAAGTAAGATTCTATATTCTAATTGTAACAGGTGCATTCAGCTACAAAGTATTTTGTTAACATAGTGGCTAATCCAGTGGTTTTCAACCTGGGTACCATGTTGTTATTGTCATTGTCATCATTACTATTACTATTATTATTACTATTATGATTATCATCATTACTGTTACTATTATCATTATTAATATTTTATAGGCCATGGGGCAAAATCGGTATGGGGCTTATTTTTTGAGTTCGTGGTGACTTTCAAGGAGCAAGAGTACTACTTGCTTAGGTCTATAGTAGTCAGGACTGCCAGAAAATGCAAAGTTCCCGCAAAAAAAGTTACTCCTTAATTAGTAATTAGCCGCTAATTAACACCATGTTAGTAAATAGTGAAAACGCCGTAAAAACGAGCAAGAATAATATAGAAGCAATATATAACATTTTATTTAACATTTTCAAGTAACTGAAGATATGTTACTACAGCCGTTATGAAATCATGTAATAGGGAAGTAAAAGGTTGCCCCCCCTAGTGGTGATGGGAGTGATACAGAGAATTTTCCTATTACTGACCTTGATATACTATGACTAACAAACTTTCAAATTCCAAAGACTTTGAAGCAAGGTGGAGATCATAATATGATAACTCATGGGTATGCTCTCTGAAAATGCCCCTGGACAAAATTATGGTGTGCCAAAATCACCATATCCTCATTCATCGTTATCTGATTCTGAATCAGATGTGCTCTCAATTTCTAATTTCCTGTTGGTACAAATCTCAGGTAGACATCTGCATAAGTCAGTGCATGGCAAATTCATTTTGCTGCAAGAGCATGTACCCTTACAACCACCCTTCTGACATTTGCAGTGCACTGTTTTCAGTACGCTGGGTGGAGCTGGGTCACCTGACATCCAGTCAAAGGAAAGAGTGTCACCCTCAATCTTCCACCCATGACCATCTGGAGATGGAGCATTGATATATGGCAGAAGGGCCCTACGATGAATGGCTGCCTGATAGTTGGCCCTTTTAACATGGTGTAGGAGGCAATCCTGATTTGGAGGTAGCAACTAAGAATCTGATCTGCATGTTAGCCAGAACAGATTATACCTGGCAACATTCACCTGTAAACTTTGTTTTTGGCCATACATTGAGGAAACAAATTTCTCAATGGTTGGCAAAACAGACTCTGGAGTCTCTCACTCTGTGCCAAGTTGAGCAAAAAAATTAACAAAGCCATCTGACTTCATCATCAGGTCCAGGGGTTTGCCCCTTTCCTTTGAATGCACTCAGAGTCACACCCAGTGAATGTGTGGAAGCCAAGAAGTGCTCTGCACTTTTCTTTCCCAAGTGTTTTGGCAAGCTTGGAGATATTTATGATTCGACGGTTATCTCCAGAACCAGTGAGGAAACGCAAGTCAGAGGCTGGAATTTCATGAGCTGGAGTCAGTGACAGCACAAAGACATCTGTGTCTGGACTCTTGATAACTGTTGTGCTGTCCCTGGCAGCATAACCTGCATGTAACAGTTATCTGGTGTCAGCTTCCTCATGGTCTGAGAAAAGGTCAGGTACTTCATTCACAACTACCTTGGCATCCTCCACAGACACTGAGTGACACTGATCCTTGTGTGATATCACAAGTGCAATGTGACCCAAAACCTGAGGATCACATTTCACCCAACATTCACAAAGAAATTCAATTAGATTTTCCTTATTGGACCCCTCAGACAAGAACTTTTTGAATTGTTTTGGGATTTTCTGCTCAGGCCTGCTGATTTTGATTACCTGGGTGCCACTGATTGCCTTTCGTTCACGTTTGCAGTTTTTTATGCTGTGTGAAGGATAGCGATCACATACAAAATCCATCCTACCGCATCCATACTTTTTGGCCATGCCAACTAATTCACGCAAAAGCTTGTCTGCCAACTGACCAAATGTGACATGGATGTTCTGTGTTTGCTGAATGAATGCCATTCCATCAATAATCAAAGCTGACCCCGAAGGTACCTCTGGCACACATTCAGCCCCTTTCTCCAACTCGTGCATCAAGTTTGATTTGTTTGTTTTGCAAATGGTACCATTACTATTTCCCAAGGACAATGGCACTGGTGTCAGGGAATAACCCAAGAGATTCTTCAAATCAACCTCCCTGCTTTTGCCAATGATTAGAAGGCGATTGAACATTTCATTGCTTGCCTTAAGTAAAACAGTCTCAGACTGAACCTTTGTTTTTGAGGTTTTCAAAACTGTGGCAAAGGTCTTCAGTTTATTTGATTTAATTGGCTCAAAAAGTTTTTCAGGCTCTGCTTTCAGTCTTGACTCTTCAAATTGAAATCTTTTGCAGCTTTGACACCTTTGCCATAGGAACTCTCAAGGTCAGCCCTCACATTTTCTGGTGCTACACTGCCAGAACAAATATTGATCAGATCATCCCCTAAGTATTCAAATGAATAAATCATTGATTCAACAGTTGAGACAATATTTCCGATGACACTTTCATTTTTCTGAATTCTCGATTCATCCAGGTCTTTTCTTCCCCTCTCATTTCTCCCATCCCAGCCATATTTTGGCGTTCCTTGGCTATTGCAGCACGTTGGTGATGGCTTAGCAACCATCTGTTCACAGCTCCCTTATTCAGTGTAAGGCCTTTCATACCACCTTTGGTTTTAGTCTCTGTTAACTGCTCATTCAGGCTTGTTTTGTGGGTTTATGTTTAAATTACGTGATTCATATTCACATCTGGACAGGGCTTCCCGTCGTCAGGTTCTTGAATGGGCAACTTTGACATATTTCTCACCTTTGCAAATTATACACTGCTCTGGCAGCACATGGCGATTTCTTCTTGATACCGACGGTCGTTTCAGGCCAGCAGAACATGAAGGAGTTAAGCTCAGCCTAGCACTTTTTCAAGGTGGAGTTGCAGTGACATCATCAGGGATGGTGTTATTCAGTTTTGCGCAACGTTTGATAGCCCTTTCTATCTTGGTCTTATCAGTGAACCTCCTGTAGCACTGTATATGGTACCCAAGTCCATCTAAGTTCGCACACTCTTCAAAAGTTTCTGACAATTTCTCGGCAACAGCACGTTGTATACCATCTAGATATTTCCATTTCTTAGTACACTCCTTAATTTTTGTCAAACAGTTCTCAGAAATAGGTAAAACAGCACTTTTTTCTTCAGAGACAATGTGAATGCAGCAATCAATGGGGCTGCCATCTTGGAAATCCTAGCAATCTGATTGGCTAATGTGTCACGAGGCCCCTGTTGCTTAAAATGGAAACTAAGAAAGTACAGTGTTGCCACCTATTATCCACAAGCTAAACTAAGCCTTAATGGTATGATTAAAAAGGGCTAATAAAAAACTTTGGAGCAACTTTTGAAGTGGGAACTTTTTGAAATTTACTTGAAAATGACCTTTTCTTTGAAATAAAAAAGAAATTAAGTTGACCTTTGAAAGTCACCACGAACTGACAAGATACCGATTTTGCCCCATGGCCTATTACCTTTCTGTGTGTGTTTTGCTGCATTACGTTTCACCCAGGGTAGTTGGTGGATGACCCGTCATTCATGAACAGCTGAGAGGGGAGAGGTGGAAGGTTGTGATAGAAGGGAATTAAATGGATGGGAATAAGTACGTGCCTCTGACTTGGCTACCCCCATATAAGGGGGGGGGGAAAGCTCTCGGGGTGGGATTTGGAGGAGATAAATGGAGGGAAGCCACACTAATGTTAAGAATTGAATGCTCTCTGGCCGAGTGTATTAGAGCGTCGCTACTTGCGGCGGAGGTCGAAGTGACGGCAGTTCGAAACTGCCGCCAGCGAGTTGGACCAAGGGCATGGTTAATTAAATTCCACGCATCAAAGTCCTCTGTAAGGGGTACCGTTCTAGCCTTCTGATGGGGGCATTTCGCGACGTTAAAACGGTGCAACATCAGGTTAATTTTTCTCTTTCTACCCTGCACACTCCGTCGTTCCAGACCAGTAATATTTTTTTTTCGGAACTACCCTGTTATTGCCCCACCACCAAAATGTAATGAAACAAATATTGGTAAGATAAACAGAGAAAGGTGGGGCAATAACCTAACCTAAGATAAACAAAATCAAAGACAAAACAACAAAAAATAGTGGTGGGGCAATAACAGGAACGTTCCTTTTTTTCTATCCCTAAATGTCGAAATCTAATGTATAATCGTAGAGAACGTACAAGCGCGCGCACGCTTAGATACACACACACACACACACACACACACACACACACACACACACACACACACACACACACACACACACACACACGGCTCGACGGCGTAGTGGTACCGATCGTAACTAATCCAGCAATCCGAATTCGATTCTCGCCCAGAGAAAATAATTTCAGCATTACTGTACTGCGAGCTGGCACTCCAACTCCCGTGGGCAAAGAATTGTGTGTGTGTGCGTGTGTGTGTGTGTGTGCGTGTGTGTGTGCGCGTGCGTGCGTGTGTGCGCGTGCGTGTGTGTGTGTCTGAAAGTGAAATGTCGCAGTATAACTTATAGATCGGGCAATATATGAGCTCTAAGTTCTCATTTGCGAGGATAATGACTTGATCACGAGTCCAAGACGTGATCAAAGACTATGGTGGAACACACACACACACACGCACGCCAATGCCCGCGCGCGCGCGCACACACACACACACACGCGCGCATACACACACGCACGCACGCACGCCCATGCCCGTGCGCGCGCGCGCACACACACACACACACACACACACACACACACACACACACACACACACACACACACACACACACACACAAGGGTAAAAATTAAGTTGGAACTGTACATGAATTTGAGGTTAGGTGATTAATTAGAGAGGAGACGGGACCCAATGAGCACTGTTCCTTTCCTGTATACAACTAAGTAAATACAATTAGGTAAGCACACACGCATGCACACACACGCGCGCGCGCACACAGACACATACACACACACGCACACACACTGACACACACACACATACACACACGCACACGCATACACACTGACACACACACACATACACACACACACGCACGCACACACACAGACTGACACACACGCACGCACACACACACACACACACACACACACACACACACACACACACACACACACGCACGCACACATTCACACGCACACACACACATGTACACACACACACATGTACACACACATACACGCACACACATGTACACACACACACACACGCGCACATACACACACGCACACACACGCCACACATACAGACTGACACGCGCATACACACATCTACACACACACACACACACACACACACGCACGCACACACACGCACGCACACACGCACGCACACACGCACGCACACACGCACACGCACACATACACACGCACACATGCACACATACATAAGCACACATACACGCACATACACACACGCACACACACACGCACATACACGCACACACACACGCGCGCACACACACACACACACACACACACACACACACACACACACACACACACACACACACACACAACCACACTAAGATATAGATTAAATTGGAACTGTACATGAATTTGAGGCTAGATAGGATAAATAGAGAGTAGAAGACGGGACCCAATGAGCGGTGCTCATTTCCTGTATACTATAATTACGTAAATGCATTTAGGTAAGTACACACACACACACACACACACACACACACACACACACACACACACGAGCTCTGAGCTCTCTTTCGAGAGGGAAATAACTGTCGATCACGAGTCCAACACGTGATTCAAGACCATGGTGAATCACACACACAAAGTGGACTGCTCCAAAGAGAAAAGGTCAATTGCCGATATTTTGTGGCATATGTTTTAATATTATCTTTCTGAAAGAGTCCACATTATGATCATATAGAAAAACATAAAATATATAAATAAATAAGATGTATCGTGTGGTTATCCGGCGGAAGGAAAGAATAGCTCGCTGATTTGCTGTTATTCCAGCGGAAGGACAGAATGAGCTCGTTGATTGGCCGTTGTAAAAGTGGTTTGCAAAGAAAACGGGCAGTACGATTCTGAATGTCTCTCGTTGGAACGCAGTTACCGAGCTCATAAGAACAAAGACCGTGTAAACAGCCGCAGGGACAAGGATAAGATGCTACACTGAAGCGGAGAGGTGAAACCTTGAAGATTGTCAGTGAAGATTATCAATAAGGCGGAGGGCATTGGACTCTGTCTAGCTTAAAAGCGATGAGTGGTAAGAGTCATCCATTCAGCCCTTCTAAGTTACCAGAGGAGGCCGGATGACGGCATGACTGATAACTGTCCAGAGTGTAACGCTTTACCCAATACTATACAACACATTATGGAAGACTACACGTTTCACAAGCACGCACGCCACTAATACAACATGTACTCTATAAGGGTTATGTTGGAAAATCCCGTTCCCGCCGTGGCGTTCCTCAGGGCGACGGGACTGCCCAAACAGACAGTCTAAGGAACGACGACAACGACAACGACATCAACGCTAACAACAATAACAACAACAACAAATCACCTCAAACATTGAATGAATACTCAATACAGAGACTAAAAGTGTACGAGGTCATAATTGGAGTTAAACTTAGATTAGCCTAATCTAACCTAATCTAACCCGACTTATCGTAAGGTGTCGATTTTTTTTTTTTTTTTTAACGGAATAGAGCATCAGTCTGTTCTGTCGGGAGTACAGTTTCCTACTGAGGGAGAATTTTTCAGCACAAAGCATGCAACAAAGCTAAAACAACATGTATAAGTATACGTCTATAGATTACCTTCTGTACAAATTACTGTCATGGCCTCAAAGATGAATGTAGTTTTGCCTCATTAATTCCCTAGTTTGCTGCGAAGCGTTCACCACTTCCCATTTTCCATGATGCATGGGTGGCAATGCCTTACCGATCCATGAATCGTTTAGTTACCAAATTGGGATTTTCTAAGTATTATATCTTTACTTTAGATTTATGGGATAGGAGGAAAGCTTTTGGGAGCTGTCAAGAGTTTTTATGTGAGTAGTAGAGCATGTGTTAGGATTGGAAATGGAGAGAGTGAGTGGTTTGAAGTAAAGGTGGGACTTCGTCAAGGATGTGTTATGTCGCCCTGGCTGTTCAACTTATACATGGATGGGGTGGTGCGAGAGGTGAATGCTAGGGTTGTGAGTCAGGGATTGGAGATGGTTAAAGAAAATGGAGAAAAGTGGGAGGTGAGCCAGCTGTTGTTTGCAGACGACACTGCGCTTGTGGCAGGGTCAGAGGAGGGATTGAGGAAGCTGGTGGCAGAGTTTGGGAGAGTATGTGATAGAAGAAAGCTAAAGATAAATGTGGGTAAAAGTAAGGTGATGAGATGTACAAGGGGTGAAAGTGGCAGTAGACTGGAAGTGAACATTAAGGGAGAGCGACTGGAGGAAATGGATAGTTTTAGATACTTGGGTGCAAGTGTAGCAGGAAAAGGTGGAGTGAAGGTGGAGGTAGAATGTAGATTGAGAGAAGCGAGTAAATGCCTTGGTGGTTTAAAGAGTGTAATGAGAAATAGACATTTGGGAATGGATGCGAAGAGGAGACTGTATGAAGGAGTGATTGTGCCAACAGCATTGTATGGGGCAGAAACGTGGAACATAAGAGAAGAAGAGAGAAGGAGTTTGAATGTGTTTGAGATGAGGTGTCTGAGAAGTATGGTGGGGGTTACTAGGCTAGATAGAGTGAGAAATGAGGAGGTGAGGAGGAGAACAGGGGTGAAAAAGGATTTGGGAGATAGGGTTGATGAAAGAATATTAGGATGGTTTGGACACATGGAAAGAATGAGTGAAGAAAGACTAGTAAAAGAGGTATGGAAGGCAGATGTGGAGGGAGTGAACATGAGGGGACGTCCTAGGATGAGGTGGATGGATGGGGTGAAGGGGGCTTTGGGGAAGAGGGGAATGTCTGTTGAGGAAGGAAGGGAGAGGACGGAAGACAGAGGTGAGTGGAGAATGGTTGTATATGGATGATGTTGTGACTGCATGAGGAGGAATGGGGGGGGGGGTGGGGGGTGGGGTAGTATGTGTGAGTAAATTTTGACGCAGCCCGAAGGGATTTCTCCCCGTCCTCTCCTTATATGCAAAGGGGGACGGAGAGGGGGGGTCGCCGATTAAATGAAGCGGCCTTGCTGTGGATGTACTGTGTCTTGCGACACTGCTTCTGACCCAGGGCGGTGGGCAGGGTGCAGGGATGACCCGTCATCCAGGAGGTGCTCAGATGAGGTGCTCAGATGAGAGGAAGGGTGGGAGGGGTGTGGAGTGTATTTAGGGATGAAATGGGTGGGAGTGTTTTTATGCCTTTCCCTTTTTGGCTACCTCCCTTGGAAGGGGGAAAAAGCCTTGGTATATGTATGTATGTATGTACTTTCTTTAGTCTGCTCCATTTACTGGGGGAGCAATATGCTGTACATTTTTATTATAAGAATCAAAAGGAGAGTTTGCTTGATGTAACTATAACAAATATCCCCTAATATCCCAACATACTTGTAAGCGTGCGGAGTAGACCTCGTTAGTCGACTGGCCCAGAGATATTCAGACGCACACGCAAACAGTCACTCCCACCCACTCGCTGTTCCCACCTGGAACTTGGTACGATCAAGTCCATCCTCTCACTTAGTAAGCGGTCAGGTGTCTGTTCTTATTATTCAGTTGATATGTTATTATTTAGTGCATATGTTTGCGTTACTCATATAGTTTTATTGTTCCTGTTTTTGCCAACCGTTTCATTTCGCCCCTGACGTGTTTGGTTGTTGCGTCCTCGAAGACTTCGAGCGGTGTGCCTTTAATTGATGAAACTGGGTCTAAACATATTTCTAGTTTGCGAATCTATCGGGACGCTACATTATATATAAAGTTCAAATCGCCTCTTGAGTCTATGAGCTTGTGATGGGGTGCAGGAAGATGGTAAGGTTTTTGGTGTCACCCAGTGTGTGTGCGTGTGTGTGTGTGTGTGTGTGTGTGTGTGTGTGTGTGTGTATGGGTACATGCATACAGGAAAATACTTGTTAGTTTTTATGTTAAATCGATGACTGATTACCTTGTGAATGTTTGTCTACTTAAAATAATTTGCCAGGTGGCCTCCGGTTTTAATCAGACGGTGGGAACCTTGATCCCGCTCGCAGGTGATCCTCGCCCCTCTCTCCATCAAAGGCGAGTTTGCATTTGAATTTGGAGGGTGGATGCGGTGGATGGATGTGGTGGATGGATGCGGTGGTTGACTGTGGTGGGTGGGTGCGGTAGATGAATGTGGTGGATGGATGTGGTGGGTAAGTGTGGTGGATGGATGAGGTGGATGGATGTGGTGGATGCTATTTTGACACCTTTTTCTTTTGTGTTGAGTGGGCCATGATTGTAAGTTTTTGTCAGAGTATAGGGGGAAAGTGATCCAAGCGGCTCAAATGCAGCAAATTACTTTTTAAAGTACTTTACATATTCCTGATAGTTGTCGGTTTCCTCAAATCAGACTAAATGACGCCACCAGTAAATGTATGTTATTCTTATCGATTTTGGTTGTTAAGATGGATATCTTAGTCTTGTCGCCTGTGGCATTTCTTCGTGTTATCCCTGATTTAACCTCGGAGAGAAAATTGTGTACAGGGATATTCTTGCCGTGGAAGAGAAGTAATGTCTCATCCTTGAGTATGGTGATAAGATTTTGTGTTGTCATGGTGTCTGATTTGATGAATTTTCTGAATAGTTGCTAGTAGAAGGATGGGACATGTTTGATGTATTTGAATTGAACGTAGAACGGCTTCGTGTACAGGGTCAGTATATCGCATCAGAGAGGGCTTTGGACACGTTCATTTACCGAGAGAGAGGGAAAGAGAGAGAGAGAAAGAGCATCTTGCTCCTAGGTGATAATGAAGACGGAAAATATCTACTTATGCAAGATAATATAGGGGGAGGGAGTCCACAGTATTTGTGCCGTGAGGCGAATAGATGGAAAGATGCGCTGTTGGAAACAGGTGGAGTAATTAGTAGTTTATTGGTTCGGTGAGTTGAAAAGAAATTATATCGATATATATATATATGCAAGTGATACATGGAAAAGAACAATGGGAAAGGGAGATGGAGATCTTGCAAAGGTAAATGCGTGGAGTAGGGGGTTGTTGGCTGTTGATCCCGCGATGATTGTTGGCGTGTAGGTGGTGATCGTTGGCTGTTGGTACTGCTAGCACAGAGGCAACAAAGAGAGGGATCCCCAGATTGCTCTCCTGCAAGACATTCACGTAACGCATCTGCAAGGCATTTACGTAACACATCTGCAAGGCATTAAAGTTATATATTGTGACTACAGTATACAAAGGCTCAGTGCACACCAAGGAGAACTAATCCATACTCAAATATTCAATCACCCTACCGATACATACCCTGGATATCCCAGACGTATCTTTCCATTCCTTAATTTTCAATGCTACGTCTAACAACACCAAAAGTGACAATCTTTCTCGACACGGGTTCCCCAGGTAACATCATGTCAGTCTACAATTTCCACAAACTTCGCACTGAAACAAAACGTGTCACCCCCGACAACCTTTGCAATGTTGATGGCGTACCATTCCCTATCATTGGTAAATTCTCCCTAGATATTACCTTCAAAGATGAGTGCCCTTCCATTCCAGTTACCACCTACGTAGCTGATGTTTATTTTCCTTCTGATATCCTTATATGCTTGCTTACCATCGATGAAACAACATAACATAATCATTTACCCTTTTCAACAGTGCATCATTTATGCAAATCATCTCCTCCCTGCATTGCCATCAGCAACTTCCCACAAAGTCAACCACATCAACGTGGCCGAGCAGGCAGAACATGATTTAACGTCAGTTAAGACTACCCCTTCCCCCATTCAAATTCACTCTGCTTCATCACACGAGGATGTACCAGCTGCTACACCCAACCCCTGTATTACAAGACATATTCCACCCCGTCTGTGAAAACAACGTAGTGTTCACGATCTTGGACCTTATGTCGGGATATTTCCAGATCCCCCTTGCTCCAGAGCCTATGCCTCTGACAGCCTTTAGCATACCCACAGTCATTATAACTTCAAACGACTAGCATTGGGTCTCGTTTCAGCTCCTTCAGTGTTCATACGACTTATGCACACAGTACTTGCAGGTCTCATAGGTCATCCAATGTTCATGTACCTCGATGACGTGATCATCGCTTCCAAATCCGCTAGCGGACATTTACACACTACACACATTTTTCTCACAACTACCAATAGCAGGTCTCAAACTGAAGCTTAAGAAGTATTCCTTCAGAAAGAAATACGCTTTCTAGGGTATGTCATTAATTCACAAGGAATTCTAACCTCGCCCTACTTCTGTAGAACACGTACGTTCATTCCTTGGTCTGTCAGGATTTTACAGACGTTACATTCAAGGATACGCTAGTATAGTAGCACCATTAACTTCACTTAAGAACAACACGCCCTTCATTTGGACACCTGACCAGGAGAAAGGCTTTAATGACTTAAAGAATGCCTTAACCATGGCACCTGTCCTTGCTTTCCCAAACCACAAGCTTCCTTTCACAATCTACACCGATGCGTCCTATACAGGACTTGGCGCAGTCCTCATGCAACAACACGGCACAAAACTCAGACCGATTTCCTATACGAGTTGCACGCTCAACAGACACGGGCGAAATTACTCGGTCACTGACATAGAAGCTTTAGCAGTTATATACGCACTCAAATATTTCAAAGAGATCATCCTTGGTTACGAGATACACATATATACAGATCAACCAATCATACACCTCTTCAAAGGAAAGAATCTTTCAGAAAAACTCGCCTTCTGGTTCCTTATCATATGAGAGTTCATTCCAACCTTTCATTTTGTTCAAGAAAAAGCGAACTTAGTTGCAGACGCTCTTAGTCGCCATATTGCGACCATCATTCAGAATCCTATTTCAGTAACTCTTACACAAGCTCGCGTTGCTACAGCGCAGAGATCAGACCCTCTTTGGAAACGTGACATATACTTCCTCGAATCTGCAGACACAACTGACACAGAAAAATTTCTTCCTGATATCGACAATTACACGTTAGTTGATGACATTCTGTATCACAAAACAACGTTACCGAACAAACATGAACCAAACCGATCAGTGTTTCAACTTGGTCCCTACGAATCCCATTCTTGAAGTTTTAAAGCTTACACACGATTCCTCCATTGCTAAACATCCTGGCAAGGAGAAATGCGTCACACAAGCCAGATTACACTACTTCTGATTAACCACGAGGAAGAATATACACGCACACATTGACGTTTACCATCCTTGCGCGATTCACAAAGGTCATATCAGCGGTCATGTTCCAATTCTAACTTACCCTACCCTTTCTAAACCATTCGACACAGTCACTGTTGATCTCCTTAATTTACCACTTACACCAGAAACCCATACCTCTTTGTCTGTGTCGACCATTTTTCACGATTCTGTATTCTTTCCCCCTACCAGGCAAAATAGCACAATACGTAGCAAAGACACTTATTGACTAACTCGTATGCCCCTTTACTACACCCAAAACTCTGATTTCTGACAACGGGACTGAATTCAACAATGAGATTCTTTCGTACATTTGTAATTACTGTACTTTCAAATCAAGAAATGCAACACTACTGCTTATCACCCTAGTTCAAATGGCTTACTTGAACGCCAGAATAGAAAGATTCTCAATGTTCTTAGACATCTTGCTCCTGATCTTCACCCTTCTTGGGACGAACATGTCCCCACGATTCAAGGTTGTATAAATAGTTTCATTAACAGGTCAATATCGGAATCTCATTTTGTCCTCTTGGGCTCGGACAAAAAGCTTCCATGTGATCTATCAGAATTAACTCGCATTTACAATTTCAATGACTGTCAAAGTCAAAGTTGCAAATTTCAATAATCTAAGGACGACATAGTCCGTTTGTATAACAAATCAACCAAAGCTTGTACCTTTGAAATTGAAGACATTCTTTACACCCTTAACCACACCCCCACCTCGAAGCTTTCCCCCAAATTCTCTGGACCCGATCGTATCATTGGACATGAGTCAATGAACAAACCTAAAGCACTCAGTTTGCACGAAGACCGTCTTGCACAAAGATCATATCAAGAGTCCCCCGTGGCCTCGACATAGAGACTGTTCATTCACAAACTCATACTACACCTGCAATAGAGGACCATCACCAATTCTCTCCACCAAAACCTCCAGTTCCCCTTCCCGATATAATCTTCGAAATCAAGCGACTTCATAAATGTATATTTTTGCCTAGGTAAATGGAAATAATATCTACTTCCGCATGCTCATACAATTAAGTCTATATTCATGAATATTTCCGATAGCACCATTATTCCAACATTATGCATCTTCATGCCAGGGTTCTGCAAAAGGCCTTGTTCTGCTTCTTATCTTTCATGGATACCAACCTCACTGAGGACAGTAATATAGGCCTAGCCTCTGTTATCAATCCTTTCGATGTCCAGCGTGCACACGAGCGTACACATGCATATGGAGCCAGAAGTACTCAAACGTCTCTCCAACATCTTCCAACCAATTCTTCAGAGACCATCTATTATCGTGGACCTCCCAAGGGACAGTCTATTGTCCCTAAGTGATTAGAGGACTCAACTTCAGCCAACGCCCAGAACCGAACAATAGGCCTCGTCGCATCTCGGGTCAGACACCCAAAACATCTGCTTGATCAAAAGAAGCTGCCAGCATTTGGGAAAGCACCTGCGCCGAACGGGCCTCGCGCTTTCCCGACAACAATTGAAGGGGGCGCGGGTTAAAGGATCTCGCGTCTCGAGTACATTGGAAGAGTACGACTACCCGGCGCCTGTCCTCCACAAACAACCTTTCTTATATTTTTCCTAAATGTGAATATGGCAACACCCTACTTGTACATGTGTAAATATTTGATCTGGCAACCCCCCGAGGTTACTGCGGAGGTTGCATTGTATATGTTGAACACAAAGTAAGGTCAACTCTCAGACTTTCATTCACCAATGTAGAAGTGAATAACAACTCTACAGATGTGGTGGATGGATGCGGTGGATGGATATGGTAGATGATTATGGTGGATAGATGTGGTGGATGTATGCCGTTGATTAATGCGGTTGATGGGTGTGATGGATGAAGGTGGTGGATGGATGCGATGGATAGGTGCGGTGGGTGGATGTGGTAGATGAGGGTGGTGGATGGGTGTGTTGGATGCGGTTGACAGATGCGATGGGGT
>NC_134796.1:44624750-44637250 GCF_046742065.1 Oratosquilla oratoria
AACAATGGGTAGATAAATAACAAATCTAAAGGATACTAAGAAACACAGTTTTCTATATGTGGGCTTTTTTGATAGAGAAAAAGAGTATACTCCACGAATTTAGTCACTTTCGTGTATATCGTAATAGTTAAATACAATTAGGTAACTGCACACAGGCATACACGCAAACGATATGTGTGTATTCTCGTGTGTGTGTTTATGCGTGCGTATGCATGTGTATGCGTGTGCGTGTCTAAGTGTGTATGCGTGTCTGAGTGTATGCGTATATGTGTGTGCGTGTGCGAGTGTATGTGTGTGTGTGTGTATATTTACCTAGTTGTATTTTACGGGACGAGAGCTATGCTCGTAGTGACCCGTTTTCGTATCTCTCCGCATCCAGTTTATTCTTAAAATCGTGCATAGTTTTGGCATTCACTGTTTCTCCGTTCAGTTTGTTCCAGACATCAATCACTTTATGTGGGAAGCTATTCATTTTCAGGTCTCTTCTATAAGTGTCCTTCTTAAGTTTCTTTTCGTGTCCTCTTGTTTCTCTTCTGTCCCACTTTAATAAGTCATCTCTATCGAGGATTTCCATCCCTTTCATAATTCTGTAAATGGTCAATAAATCACCTCTTTCTCTTCTCTGCCCCAGTGTTGACAGATGTAATTTCTTCAATCTTTGTTCATATGTCAGATTTGACAGTGTAGGTGCCATTTTTGTTGCTGGTCTTTGGATTCTTTCTAATTTTCTTATGTTCTTTTTTGTGCTGGGTGCCCACAATGTTGCGGCATATTCTAGTTTAGGTCTTATCAGTGTAACCACTATTTTTTTTTTACCATCTCCTCATCTACTGTATGTGTGTGTGTGTGTGTGTGTGTGTGTATTTACCTAGTATTTTACGGGAAGGGGAGCTATGCTCGTGGTGTCCCGTCTTGTGTGTGTGTGTGCGTGCGTGTGTATACGTGTGTATGCGTGTGTGCATGTGTGTGTATGTATTCACCTTGGTCTTTGGATCACGTGTTGGACTCGTGATCGACAGCTATTTCCCTCCCGGAAGAGAGCTCAGAGCTCGTATGACCGATCTATGGGTAATGCTATGACCTTACACACACACACACACACACACACACACACACACACACACACACACACACACACACACACACACACACACACACAACTCCCCGCCCACGAGAGTCGGAGTAACGACCCGAAGCGCAGTGATACCGAAATAATTTCGGCCCTGGGCAGGATTCGAACCAGGTACTGCCGCACCTCCGTACTGGCATCCAGTACTCTATCAACCGCGCCACCGAGTGTGTGCGTGTGTGTGTGAGTGAAATACCACCTATTGCAATGACCTCAATATTTAGACCAGACCCTGTCTAACCCTATTCAAGTGTTTGGCTTCGCTTGACGTTTGTCATCCTGTTCTCTCTGTCCAGTCAAATTCTGAATCTGTCGAAAGGGGTTTAGCTGTCCATTGAATACTCGATTTACATAAACGTGTCGCTTACCTGGTTGCGTGAATAAGAGGCATGTGTGTTAAATGGTCGTTTTCTAAAGTCTTTAATCCCTTAGATTTGCTACGCTACCTTCCTTGATTCCTTTTATGGGTTTCGTAGGAATTCGATTTTGTCTCTTGTTTGTTTAGTAACCGCAGTTTCAGGTTCAAGCTACGTAAATGGTTCACAATAAACATATTCGTATTAACTCGTTTGAGAAGAGTTCCTATTACTCTCTTACTGCTAGAGCTTTAGCCTACAGATGAAAACCATTTGAAAAGGAATCAGAGACAAGATTACAAGAGTGGTTACCGAATGGAATAGACTTGTTAAGTATGTAGTGTGGAAAGGGACATGGACTCTTGCAATCTCCTCCATTCATATGTTCCCATGTTCTCACTGTCGTGTGTTTTGTTAGCCATCTTTGATATCCTCAATTAAACCTTTCGCTGTGGTCAGCCTGTGCATTTAATTTGTGCTATCGCCAGAGGATTTTATCCTCCTGAGATTAACTCGACCCACTGCGGAATGAGAAGGTTAGACCAAACTTGAATAATTCTTTCACTGCTACTGACTCATCCATTGACTTTAGCCGGTACCAGTCGACTTTATTCAGTCAAGGGAAACCCCTTACACTAAGAAGCTACTCATTGATTACCTCTTATATTGTTCGTGACGACATGTAGTTGTTGTGACATTTGATATGACATTTGTTTTGACTGGTGCTTCCTGCCAGGCAATTCTGTTCAGTCGACGAGCCCCCCCCCCTCCCCCCACCTCACCGTCCATGCATCGATTGAAATGCTAATTTTTCTGTGGTCCGTGTTTGTTTGATTGTATTCCCGTAATTTGTCGATGTGTACCGTTTTTGTTTAGGCCTAATGACTGCGGGACGTTCCGGACCACGATTTATGCAAGTGAGGATTTTAAATATACATGTATATACACTACACTGTGCCTGTGAATATTGCAGGTAACGATCATATATGATGTACAAATGACGAAAGAAATAAATGTGCAGGGACGCAATCTCCACTTGGTTTTCATATTTTACAAAGTTTTTGCAATGTTACTGTGGATGTTTGTCATGAGACATATAAGCACTCTGCTGTGCGAAATCTCTGTTTCTTTCATAACGCTTCATTCTCTCTCCTCCACAACAATTAGGATGAGGAAAATATTGCCTTACTCTGCAGAGGCCGTAAAACAAATGAAAAGGATAAGAATGTCTGCTCTAGGGAAAGGTGCTTGGCTGGATGCCTGTATGGCTATACAAGAACACAGGACCCTAAGAATGGGGGAGAGTGTAAGAGACCATAAGGCCTACACTAGGCAGTTCCATGTCTTTTACCACCTGTCATCCCTATCCATAAAGTCATCTTCTCTCAACCAATTGTTTCAACGCTCACTACTACATGGTTACTAAGTCTATTTCATTCGTTAAACATTCTATTGGTAAATTCGTTTTTGCTTATTTTCTTCATAAGCCTAAATATGTCCAACAGCTTTAGTCTCAAAATCACTCAAACCGAGTGAATTTTATGCAAAGTGAGAACACACACATACAGGCACCTAAATTCTAATAACAGTAAACATCTCGGACGTTGTAAAGATAAGTTACTCCACATATTAGCTTGAAAAGAGACAGTCATTTAATTAAGGTTAGGTTAGATTACTTTAGGTTAGGTTGGGTTAGGTCAGGTTAGGTTAGGTTAGGTTGTCGATTTTTACAACGTCCAACATCTCTCCATATGCAGCATTCTTCGATTTAAGGTCCTTTAGAAACCCAAAAATCTAAAAATCTAGAAAATATAAACAATAGAAAAGATTAAATCTAAAAAATGAAAAAATCTCAACCTAAAAATCCAAAAATCTGAAAAAAGTGTCCCTCAAAAAAAAAAAAAAAAAAAAAAAAAAAATAATTAATACAAGGTATTCGATTATAGCAGAAAAAGTAAGATAAAGATAAATTCATTCTTGGTTTGAAGCAAATCAGAGCATTATTAAAAATATATATATATTTGTCTTGGATAACAACAAAGAGAATCTCATTTTTTAGTAATTCATTATCACGAGGCATTCGATTATAACAGAAAAAATAAGATACAGATAAATTGCGTCTTTGTTTGAAATTTTCCATCTATATACCATGGGCTTTTCCCCCCTTAATAGAGAGGTAGCCAATTCAAAAGGCAAGCACCCACTCCCACCCATTCCACTCCCATCCACCCCCCTTTCCTCCCTCTCATCTTAGCTCCTCGTGGATGACGGGTCACCCCTGTATCCCGCCTACTGCCCAGGTCAGAAGCAATGCAGCAAGACACAGCACTTCGCAAGACCACTTTACTTCATCGGTGACTCCCTCTCTCTATTCCCTCATAAAAAAACAACAACAACAAAAAAAAAACGGGGAGAAATCCCTTCGGGTTGCGTCAAAATATCATTCATATACCAATTCCTGTATACCCATCCCCCACGCCTGCCTTCCTTGCATCATTGTATTATCTATACATTCTCCACTCGACCCTATTTCCTGCCTTTTCCCTTCCTTACTTAACCTTTGGTTTATTACAAAGTCGTCAATCATAATTATATTTGATAGATTTTTTTCAAGTATTCAGATTTCTCACATTACATAGAAATATATAATTTGTAACAGCAGGTCTAGGATCCCCTAAATTCTTGTCATGGTTCTCATGTTGGCCCACCATGGCCCCCAGTGAGTTAGATGTATTAGGTTACTTTAGATTAGGTAGTTTAGGTTAGGTTAGGTGAGATTAGGTAAGGTTAAGTTATGTTAGAATATATTAGGTTCAATTTGTGTTAGGTTACTTTAGGTTAAGTAGGTTAGGTTAATTTATGGTTGATTATGATAATTTAGGTTAAGTTATGTGCGTTAGGTTTCTTTAGGTTGAGTTGGTTAGGTTACATAGGTTAGGTTAGGGAAAGTTATGTTAGATTATGTTGGGTTAAGTTAGATTAGATTAAGTTAGGTGTGTTAGGTTATTTTAGATTACGCTAAATTAGATTAGGTTAGATTAGATTAGGTTAATTTAAGTTAGGTTAAGTCACATACATTATGTTACCATGTTAAATAAGTTAGGTGAAACTATGATTGATTAGGTTAGATTAGGTCGTTATGTTTGATTAGATTAGGTTGAGTTAGATTATGCTTAATCATATTAGGTTAGGTTAAGTTAGATTAGATGAAGTTAGGTTATGGTAAGATGTTTCGAATTTGACCTCTTTGTTTTTCAACGTTTAATAGTTACACACAGTTCCTCCTTTCATCCATGTTGCATTTTCCTCTTTTTTTTTTTATTCTTGTACACCCGAATGGTTAGGAGAGAATTGCTTTAGTCCAGTCTTGAATTTCTAGGGTTGGTCTACGTAACAGGCGAAAGTTATAAAGAATCACTCTTCTATATTAAAAAGAAATATGAATGAAGAGGGATATTACTAATCACCAACATAACGTTATTTCAAATGTTATTCCATTGTTACGAAAAATTCTAAATGCATCTGAAAATCACTGAAAAATATATGGTAGAATATTGTTATATCTGTACACATACATTAAATTGCATATGCATATAATACAATCAATAGTGTTTTCATATGTAGTATTACTATGAATGTTATGATATGATCTCATAAAAGTAAGAAAACAAAAAAGAAAACAAAACATAAGTTTAACTGATTACAGTCCTAGAATAGGAAAGTACCCAATTTTCTTTTTTCAGAAATTCAATAACTGTGCTGCTATTAGCTTCCGACGAAATGTTACTAAAACAATTGTCTGAAAATAGAATTATCCCACCAAAAGAAGACATAATACTAAATCAAATATAGATAAAAAAAAAAGACGCATAGAAAAATAAAAGCCCTGACCAAATATTAATTTGACGAGTTCCTACGCTAGACCGAATAAGCTGGTTCGGTTCTACAACGGAAACCGTAATCCTCTTCGCTACAGCGCTACACTTCAAACGACTTAATCAACTGATGCCGGGAATTTTTTTTTCTTTTGTAGATTCACCCCCCCCCCCACCGCAACACACTAATGAATTGTAGACCTCCCCCCCTCCGCGCCCACACACAGATCAACTGTAAAATCTCCACTCCAACTAATATAAATTAAGTTGATGACGCACTCTGCAGGTTTTGTTCGGGCTAATAACAAACCGTTTTATTCATCTGACGGGGTTAGGATACGTGTCCTGAGGGGGTTAAGTCGAATGTGGGGTTAGAAAGGTTGTTACGGATATGCACTATCAAGGTTTTCTTAGCCTCTTCATCTCGCTCTCTCTCTCTCTCTCTCTCTCTCTCTCTTTTCTTTATCTTTTTCTTTTAGCTGGCCGAGCTGGGTAGAGCGTCGCTACCTGCAGCGGAGGTCGAGGTGAGGGCGGTTCGAACTCTGCCACTAGCGAGTTGGACCAAGGGCATGGTTCATTAAGTTCCAAGCTGCAAAGTCCTTTGTCAGGGACACGGCCCTAGTCTCCTGATAATGGGGAGTTCGCGACGCTAAACCGAATCAGTCAATCAATCAATCATTTTCAAAACATTGTCTGAGTTCTCATTTTTCTTTAAGAAAGGTACTTCTCTGTAGCAGCTCTCTTTGCTCTCTTTCCTCTCTCTTTCTACTTCAGGTTCTTTTCCCGTTTCTCAAACCTATATTGCAGCGTTTCTCAACCTTTTTACCCTTGCGTAACCTTTAAAATAAATTGCAATGTCTCAAGGAACCCCTGCGCAAAAAAAAAAAAAAAAAAAAAAAATGTATACCATATCTTTCCCATCTTATTTTCATCGTAATAATAGGTTAGATAGGATGATGTCTATATTACATCATTACGATAACCAAAAATATGTCGTGCTTGTTTAATTATATTACGTATATGAAATAAAAAAATAAAAAGCGCATTAGCTTATCTCACTTGTTCTTGCGAAACCCTAAGGGACATTTTGCGGAACCTTAGGGACCTTTTGCGGAACCTTAGGGACCTTTTGCGGAACCTTAGGGACCTTTTGCGGAACCTTAGGGACCTTTTGCGGAACCTTAGGGTTCCAGGGAACCCTGGTTGAGAACGCTGCTATATTGCTTCCCTATCGAGGTGTAAATAAAGTCATCATATTAAGTCAACAGGGCAGGGTTCGTAGTCATGGATTCAGATTGGACAAATTTAGGTTTAGGGAAGAAATAGGAAAGAACTGGTTTGCCAACAGAATGGTTTACGAATGGGATTGACTTAGTTACTATCTAGCGAGCGCTGAAACAATTGATTGTCTCGACAGAAGATTAGTCAACTTTATGTGTAGGGATGAGAGGTGGTAAGGGACATGGAACTACCTGGTGTAGGCCTTATGGTCTCTTGCAGTCTCCTCTATTCTTATCCTAAAATGTTACTCTATTAATAAATATATAAGAGAGACCGAACAAAAGGTTTAGCATTATTTTTTTTCCAAATTAGCATAATCATGATAGATTTAGCATATTTTACCTAGAAATAGTGTTGTATCGATAGAAAAATATAAGCAGAACATATTAAGAGAAACAAAAGATTTAATTTTTTTGACAATTTAGCATAATTTCAGCTACTGCAATCACAAAAAATGTATAACAGAAAACGAACGTATTCAATAAATTACCCCTATTTTGGCCAATTTAGCATAATTTCAGTTCTTGTTTAACATATTCCCGTTCGAGAAATTTTGTCACTCTGTTTCTCACCCTGCCCGTCACCCTGTCGCACATCACATGACTGTGCACGTCGTGCCCCGTCACCCTAATGTGCCGTGTGTGCTGTCAAAGGTGCGTCAGAAGACGCCAAAGTAAACTTTGTCACTTTGGGGAGCTTCGAATACTAAAGGTACACTAGGTATTTCTCGCTAGCATGCTACTTGCTTTTGCTATTAAGTTTGAGTAGAAACTACTTCGGTTACGATCTTTTGTTTTCCAATTTTCCAAGCGTCGAATTATTACTCCTGGGTCATGTAGTGAGAAGTTGAATGACAAACTAAGAGAAGTTAAGTTACGGAAGTCTAGAATATTGTAACTGAATTCGTTTCTGCTCAAACTAAGTAGCAAAAGCGAGTAGCAAGGTAACCTAGTGTGCCGCCATACTCAAATGACTAAATCGATCCGATAATGAATGGAGAGAGCTTGGCCAATCATGGAGTCATGTTGACGTCAATCACCAATCAGGGTGTGAGTATCAATCTTCTGTTCCGTAAACTCCAAAGGTGATTAAGGAAAGAAAACGGGTGTGGGCGTGGAGCACAGAGCGTTTGAGCCGACATAAAACTGATGAACAATCTACCGAGCGTGGTGTGGTAATGTACATAGACTTCCTCATTTCAAAATCACGGTCAGTTAAACTTTTTCCCACCACCGGAAAGCTGATTTTATTTTCCATTTTTTTTTTATCCCAATTTGAAATACAACACTATGCTTCACAATGTAACTGGAATTGCATTATCTCCTCAAAAGAATTTAATTGAAAACTATCATAAGGTGTAAACCTCGTCCACACACACACTCACTCACACACACACACACACACACACACACACACACACACACACACACACACACACACACACACACACACACACACACACACACACACACACACACACACACGCACACACACACACACGCACACACACACACACATACACACACACGCACACACACACACACACACACCCCACACACACACCCACACACACACACACACACACACACGCACACACACACACGCACACACACATACACACACACACACACATACACACGCGCACACACATACACACACACACACACATACACACACACACACACACACACACACACACACACACACACACACACACACACACACACACACACACACACACACACACACACACACACACACACACACACACACACACACACACACACACAGACTACTAGAGACCCTAGAAGGAAGGAAAGCCTTTTATTTTATTCATTTACATTATTATATTTTTTATTTATTTATTTATTATCAATATGGTTTCTTTTTGCATCCGGCCTAGATATGGACCAAAAGGTCTCCTGTCGGCATGCTCCGCCTTTGTAATCCTTTGTAAGTGAGGGCCCATGTGGTACCAATATATAAATTTGGGAGGATCCTTAAACTTAGATTAGTGTCCATAGCCAGCGTGATAACTAAATTATAAGAGAGAATTGTTGAAGACAAGTTTTATGAAATAGCTAAAGAAGATAAACCAATTGGCAAACAACTCGAATTCAGAAAGGAAAGGTCGTGTGTCACCAATCTATTATTCTTGTATCCAATGACGATCGATGTGCTATGGCTGAGTGGGTTGTGCAGGTAGATTTAGAGGAAGTTTTTGACAAGGTGTCATACAAACGACTAGGTAGGCTACACACAGGTGCTGGCCGTTTGGCAACAAGCATGAAAGAATAGGGAATCTATGACTCGGAACTTTGTGCTGTGAAATAGACCCATGGGCATGTTCTAATTAAGTCCAACGTGACAGGACCTCCCTGTTCGTGAACAGACTTACACAACCCAAAACTAGTGACCTACCTCACCAAGGGCCAATTTTGACAGGCTGTTGGCATACGAAATGGCAATAACAAACGACCATTGTGGAAATACTGAAATATTTCAAAGATGAGACTTTCTGGAATAATGATACGTGAAAACAATAATAAAGGAGAGGGTATCAGGATGGGGGAAATTAAACTCTGGTGTCCTAAAGGAATCTGTACCAACGCCCGTAATGTTTTTGGTTTATGTAAATTATATGGTAGATGAAATAAAATGGTACGTAAATATGCAAACAATACAAAGGGCAAGACTAGGCTGGAAAAAAGTGAAAAAACGGACAACAGCACGAAGATAACTTTAATGAATTATTCTACTTTCTAAAGACGATTCATATTTTGTGTTTTTGACTTATTTGGCTTTGTTACTTTTACTTCATTACAACTGAAAAAAGTAAATTATAACTCGATAATGGAATGCCACAGTATGGACAATCACAACGCATGAAAAACAGCAAAATTGAAATCTGACCAATGACAAGCGTTAATTCATGTCTGAACCAATGACATTTATTCTCTCATAGCACTTAGGCCAGATAGTCTGCCTCCACCCAGCACGCGTCATTCTCTATTGCATCGTTGTAATCATAGCTGTCATACCACCGATAAACAAAATCAGCAGCAATTGTAAACCGAATGGTGATCCTTGGATTTTTTGTTCAATGTACAAGTACAGGGTGGGCCAAAAGTCTCAGGGGTTTTAATTCTTGATAACTGACTTATTGTTTCAACTATATAGAATTTTAGAATAATAAAGAGAAAACAATGGAATTTAATTTGTCCTTTTTGATCAACACATGTGCATTACGTAAAATCACTAAAAAAAATTAATTAATGGCCTCGTTGACTTTTGGGTCCCCCTGTATATTAGGGAAAGATCTATGGCTTTCCTGTGTATGTTACGGAGGTGTCTGTATATAACAATTTCCAACAAAGTTTAAAGAAACATGGAGGCGAACGTGACCATGTAGTTAGAACCAACGCTGTGGTAAATGATTGTGAGATTTTAGTAGGAAATGACAGTAACAAATCCACACACCACACGAAATAACACTAAAATTATCTATGATTTTATATGTGCCAAGTATTATTATGACATATTTTAGAATTAATCAAAACAAATAGAAAAAGTGACATTTTTCGTTGTCTTACGTAAACAATAAAATAGACGACATATGGCTTCCTACACTTCATATAAAAAAAAACTTTACATTTCTTCGTATCAAATCATCTTGAGTGATTAAATTTTCTATATTTGCTTTCTGACGCTCATCAGTCTATATTTTTTCTCCTTTTTTGTTTTTAATGAGGCTCATTTTTCTTTAAGGAAATTATTTTCGGTAAAAGATTAACGGAAGCAAAAAATAGCGTTATGGAAATTTTACATTAATGGAATTCATACCCCACTCACCGTTTATATCTAGATAGTAATCATGTTATCTTTCTCTTTTTTTTTTTTTTTTTTGGGCTCTTGTGGCATCTATTTCGTGTGAAATATCATCCACCTCAGTAATGACTCTAAAATAAATTCTAATTGGTAACTGTGTATGTAAATGCACGTAATTGTAATATAGTTTGTTATATATTGCGTTTTTTTCTGGTGCATTTCATACTCTTATTCTGAATGATCGATCACATGATTTAACCGTTCTTCTCAAACTCGAATGATACACGGAGTCGTGGGCACAGTCCTACATAGGGAACAAGTTCAAAATTGGCATACATAATGATATTTTTACTTTTAACATAATATTCTTTTTGTTATTGTTTTTTTTTGTGCATTTCATACTCTTAGTCTGAATGATCGATCACATGATTTAACCGTTCTTCTCAAACGTGGGCACAGTCCTGCATGGGGAACAAGTTCAAAATTGGCATCCATAAATAATTTCTTTACTTTTAACATAATATTCTTATACACTTACAATAAGTTTGTGGGGTAATCATAAGCGTGCTGATCTTGCATTCGCTTAATTGTGGGTTCGAATCCCGCAATGACTGTTGTTACCTGCCCCAGTAGTCCAAGCGCATAGGGCAAAGGTGATGGTTTCGGTTGCAGCTACTCAGCGTCTCTTGGTGTACGCTACTCATCATTTGTAATACACACAACATATTCTATGATTCTGATCAGAGATTCATACATGGATGAATTTATACATAACCCTGCTGTCCAAACACACAAGGCCAAGGTGGTACGTTTTGTTCGGTGAGATTATTAACCTTCCACAGCCAGTGGTAGATGACGTGCATCGTGCTACCTGACATCGCATTTGGTTAAACGCGGTGCTAGGTTCGGTTAAAATCATTAGCCTCATATTTTGCTGCCCAAAACAAAACCACCCCATTAAAAAAAAAAAAAAAAAAAAAAAAAAAAAGTGCTCTAGACAATCGTTGGACGATCATCACATGAACGATCATCGTTGAACGATAATCGCATTGAGCCAAACGTTCCTTGAAGTCTCTCATCGCTGCTGTTGCCGCCAACAGATCGACTTGCATCGATGTCTCTGCAAGGAAGTTTTTATTTAATTACACATCGCCAATTATAGCAACGTCACGGCTAGATAAGAAGTTAAGGGGATTTTTGTTGGACAAGGGATGCAGTTGCAAAGTTACACCACATGTATGTGTACACTTAATTTTTTTTTTCTAATACGAATATGTACAAGTTTGAGATGCAAGCAGACATATTCACTTGCACCAGAGGCCATTTCAAGGTTTTGTAATGACAGGAAAGCCGCACAGTAGCGCAATGGATACCGTGTCGAACTCATGAGTAGGTGGTCGCGAGTTCAATTCCTGGGACCCACTGCGGGCTATGTCACGTTGATTCCCGGTAGCCCTGACCAGTCGGGGAGGTGACCCAAACATCGGTATGAAAAAAAAAAAAAAAAAAAACAGCGGCTAGCTGCAAATGACAGGGCTTCGTTCTACCAGGGGTTTCTCACTTCCCACTGCGTGGAAGTGGGATGGTGAGGTTTATGGAAAGAAGAAGACTTCTGATTGATCCGATGCTGGACGATGACTCCCTCCTCCTCCTCCTCCTTCCTTCTCTTCCTTCTTTCTCTTCCTTCCTTCTCCTCCTTCCTTCTCCTCCTTCCTTCCTTCTCCTCTTTCCTTCTCCTCCTTCCTTCCTTCTCCTCCTTCCTTCCTTCTCCTCCTTCCTTCTCCTCCTTCCTTCTCCTCCTTCCTTCCTTCTCCTCCTTCCTTCTCCTCCTTCCTTCCTTCTCCTCCTTCCTTCCTTCTCCTCCTTCCTTCTCCTCCTTCCTTCTCCTCTTCCTCCTCCTCCTCTTCCTTCTCTTCCTCCTACTCCTCCTCCTCCTCCTCTTCCTAGTTCTCCTCATTCTTCTCTTCCTCCTCCTCCTCTTCCTTTTCCTTCTCATCCTTCTCCTCTTCCTACTCCTCCTCCTCGTCCTCA
>NC_134796.1:44644750-44654750 GCF_046742065.1 Oratosquilla oratoria
GCTTGACATCGAGAAATATGGTGACCAGGTTTCTTACAGTAGTTATAGGTATCGGAGGAAGGAGGGGTATAAGAGGACTTATCCCTAAACCGCTTATCATCCTGAGACGCGAGGGAATCTGCTGATGACTTTACACATGGACGCTCGCGTTTTGATCCCAACCTGTGCACCACCGTAAATTGATCGCCAACAGGGCAGCCTCATTCAAGTCTAGTACTTCCTTGTCAGTGATATACATCATTACTTGGAATGGAATTCTTCGTTTGAACTCCTCAATGACCATCAAGTTTATCAATTGATCATACGTATTAATTTTACGGGAGGAGAACCATTACTTGAGGAGCTTTAGCTTTTTGGCAGCAAATTCTACATAAGTTGAAGTTTTGAACAAGTTTCTAAATTTTTGCCTATAGGATTCTGGAGTAACTTGATAGGCTTTATGGATACTGATTCTAACTCCTCAAGACTGTTAAAGACCTTGGCGGTGGTTCCTACTAGTTTACATTGAATAAGCCATATCCATTCTTCCTCGGGTCACTTGAGGTGTACTGCGAGTCTTTCGAACTGTCGAAAGAAGTACACTGGTTCTGACTCGTCAAAAGGGGTGATAGAGGATATGTTGTGGTGTAGTTAACCGGAAGTCTTGTCTCTCTATTATATTGAGCTAATTCTATCTCGTGTCTCTTTTAACGTTCTTTCATCTCACGTTCATGTTTACGCTAACGTTCACGCTCTTTTCGCTCATATTCAATTCTCTCTTTTTCTAACATAAGTCTTTCTAATTCTAAGGAAACTATTGATCTATTCGTGTAGTCAGGGGTGGGGTGGATAGTACTAGGATCTGGTGGGGTGTTTAGTGTTTGGTCGTGGATGGCTGTCTCTTTTGTTTCTACTGTGTCTTGATTCTACATTACGTCCTGTGGTCCCACTCGTCCCGGGAAGTAATTGATAGGCGTCAACATCTAAGACTTCCAAATCAATGAGGCGATTTATGACAATGCTTTTAAGTTCTGTTTTGTTAAGAGAAGGAGGGACATTTATATGATAAGTTTGGGCCAAAGCTCGCCTGTCTCTCAGTTTAAGATCATCTGCTAGTTGATCCACAGAGGGATTCTCTTGGAAAGTGTCGATTTTGAATACCATTTTGAATGGCGGGTTAATTAATCATTTAGGAGTGATGCAAAATTCCACTCCAATGAATTACGTTAACCAACTCTTGAACTTAACAGGGAATAAACGAGACGTTATTCAATGTTCGGTTAGAAGTGGAATCCATGGATTTGAAGTACCCAGGTCAGAAAATAATTGTTCTGATGAATGTATGCTAGTTAGAATACCAGCGCTCAGGATTACCCAACCAAAAGTACAGATAGCCTGCATAGAGAGAGTTCGCTTTGAACGAGGGTTGTCGTTCTCCAATTCGGGCGCCGTGATATTGAACAACGGGTCTGGATACTAATTAGCACGACTTACTGTGCAAGTATACAAAACTTTGGAAATTGCTAGGAGCAAACAAACTCTTTATAAAAATACTAGGAAAGTGTCTACGAGAGTCATAAGATTTGACTGAGGGTTTACAGTAAATATAGAAGTTTAGGTGGGGGCGACAGTTAACTCGAGGATTGGTAGTTGAATACCGAGTGAATGGGTGAATTATACTGGCGCCAAGAATTGCCGGTTCTCCTTTGGAACAACAAAATAAAGAGGTGGCTTGGTCGGACATATGAATGTCGAGTAGTTTGGATGGGAAGGGGGAAAGGGAGGGGTAAGTGATCTCACGCTTCACAGATTCCGTTTTCTTTTACCATAAAAGAAAATAGCGATAAACAGTAGAAAATTGGTAATTTGTCGGAATGACAAGCGCGATAATATTTATCTGTATGGGGATGGTTACTACGAGAAGAAATTGAAAGACTTCAGAAAAAATCCAAGTTCGTTGATTTACGTATGGTAAACTAATCCCGGACAGGCCCCCATTTTGTTACAGGCTTGCTTGAAATGTGCCTAAGTACTCCAGGACTCGGGAGTAGTGGCCAGGTCTATATGGAGTGGAAACTGATAGTTTACGAAGGCACGAAGCAGCCGTAACAAAGTATGTTGGTAATGGCTCTCGGATAAAATTTCACACACGTAAAGGCGAGTCGAGAAGTCTATTACCATAAAAACCTTTAATGTTCACCATCACCAATACATTTAGATATTATCCCGAGGGATGACATATATTAGGTAAATAGGTACAATGGAACAAAATATATACATAAAAAATAAAGTAAACACAAGGGGAATATTCCCAAATACACAGTAAATACATAACAAAGAAAGACAAATAGAAAAGAGAGGGGGGGGGGATTACACTTTTACCAGGTACAAGAGTGGGGGTACTTATACTAGTTGTAGACGGAACGAGGCTTGGCCTGGGAGAGAAGGCCGGTGGTCGGACGGTTGGTGAAACAGGCTGGAACTGAGCGTATGGAGACCTTGAAGCCCGGTTCTTGGATATCGGAGGGAGTCTCGGGGATCGAGTCTGGGTTCCGATGGGGATGACCGCCCTTAAGTAGTGGGTCGAAGTGGGCGGAGCTTTGGCGTGGCCTCGTCAGCTTCGAGTCCAGCTTGAAACAGAATCGAACCAACAGCCCATTCAAGCTGGTAGCAACTTGATGACTTGGGTGAGGGAGTGAGTTGATAGGTCGTGTATGAGAGCCTTTGAATAGTCGTGGTTCGGGGGGTTGACAAAAGAGAATGACGATGATGACCACTTACTATAACTATAACTATATATATATATATATATATATATATATATATATAGACATATACATATATCTATATATATATATATATATATATATATATAGAAATATATATATATATATATATATATATATATATATATATATATACCTTTCCTAGAGTTGACCTTGACTTGGTGGATAGGCTTGAGAATCTTAATGACTACAAAAGCTAAGTCAATAGAGAGAGTCTCTGCAGGGTCACCCATATCGAACAGGTTTTGTAAGAAAGATCAGGCAAAGAGCAACTCACACGCACAGTCGCAGGACCCACTGCCAACTGGCACGTCCCTGATGGCGAACAGGGAAATTCCTCATAGATATATGGGGTACCGTCATAATGACGGCGTGGAACATTGGACACTCTATAGATATAGGGCTTCACCGAATATAATGAATGAGGTGACACCAGAGAAATATCTCGCAAGAATCCAGTTGGCACGGAGGTGAGATTACTGCCAAAAAAGCCATTCATTGCAACCATGAACAGCACAACCAAAACAAAACCGGGCGTTCCTGTTGGATCATCGTTTCCTAAGGCTCCAACCGCATTGTCTCGTGTGCTTACGGGCAGTGTGCCACCGAATGTGAGTAAGCACTGTCCAAATAGATCCAAGTCTTGGACATTAAACAACATGAGGAAAATGAAGATCTACACTTACAACGTAAGAACTCTCTCAGAAGACCACAGGCTGGAGAGTTTAATAGAAGAACTAGACAACATCAAGTGAGACATCATAGGATTGAGCGAAGTCCGAAGAGCGGAAGAAAAGCTGATAAAATTACACGATGGTCACCACATGCTCTACTACAGAAGTAAGGAAAAAGAAAAATCTAGTGTAGTAGGATTTTTGGTAAACCGAGAGGTTACTGGTATTGTAGTCAAGTTCATTAGTGTATCAGACAGGGTAGCTTGGGATGTGATTAGGCTTTGTAAAAGGTACATTCTAAAAATAGTTGAGGTTTATGCACCAACTTTACAGAGTTCAGACAATGAAATTGAATTTTAAGATGATTTAAATCATGTAATTGATCAAGAAAAAAGTAAGTACACATTGGTAATAGGCGACTTTAATGCTAAAGTAGGGAAGAAGATGGGAGATGAGTTGTGCATTGGGAAGTTTGAAGTAGGCGAAAGAAACGGCAGAAGCGAGATGTTAGTCAATTTTGCAGAAAACTACAACATCAGGCTAATAAACACTTTCTTCTAAAAGCGTGTAGGTCGCAAATGGACCTGGAGAAGTCCAAATGGAACAACAAAGAAGGAAGTAGATTTCCTATTAGGAAATGAGAGCAAGAGCGTTAGCAATGTTACGGTCATAAATAAAATCAACATAGATAGTGATCATAGAATGGTAGGTTGCAAAACTAAATTCGGTTTCAGAGCCGAGAGAGAGAAACTAGTTAAAAAAAATCAGCCTAGCAAAGTAATTTCAGTTAGAAATTAAAATAGATTCGAAGCTTTAAGAACTAACGAGGACATAGCCTAGGATATGAATTTGAATTTAGTGAATATCATTAGGGAATCGGCAGAGAAAGTAAGAAGCTCAAAAAGTATTAGAGGAAGAAATATTCCAAAGCTATAAATGACCTAATTAAAAGAAGGAGGACCATATAGATCAAAAGCAGGAGGGACGAAGTAGAAAGAGTAGAACTAAACAAGCTAATCAACAAAAGGCAGAGATCAGAGAAAAGAAAGAAAAACATGGATGAAATAGAGGAAACTATTCGGAAATGTGAAAATATTAAAGGGAATGAGCGCAGACATGCTTTAGGAAGACAGCAAATGATATGCTTGAAAGATAGAAATGGAGAAATCACTAACTGCAGAGACAGAATGGTAAAAAGAGTAGAAGAAAATTATTAAGAGCTTTACTCGTCGAAGACCGTAGTTGAGTCAGTAAATTCATCTGTAGACGTTAGTAGTGTACCAGAGATTACAAAGAAAGAAGCAGAATTTCCTTTAAAAAATATGAAACGAGGAAAAGCACCCAGGGAAGATGGTATATCGATAGATCTCTTGAGAGACGCAGGGAAAGAAGTTCATATTAAGTTAGCTCAGTTGTTCACCCAGTGCTTAGTCAAGAAAGCGTTCCTGAATCATGCTGCAATGCTATAGTGATTTTGCCTCATAAAAAAAGACCAGAAGGACCTTAGTAACTATGGACCGATTAGCTTGCTATCAAAATATACAAAGTATTCTACAAGATCCTTACATTTAGACTGAGTCAAGTTTTAGATGAAAACCAATCGAGAGAACAGGCAGGTTTTAGGAGCGGATACTCGACTCTAGACTATTTGCAGGCGATTAACCAACTAATCGAGAAAACGACAGAATACAATATACCTCTGTGTTTAGCTTTTGTAGATTACGAAAATGCCTTTGACTCGGTAGAACAAATAGCAATCAGGGTACAAACGAACAGATCGTAAGGGTTTTAGAAAAGATTTATGCGGATGGTACCGCTATAATTCGACTACATAAAGATTCAGAAAAGATCAAGATCGAGAAAGGAGTACGGCAAGGCGATACCATTTCACCCAAATTATTTACAGCTTGCTTGGAAGATATTTTCAGAAGGTTGAGTTGGGAAGAGAAAGGTTTGAAGATTAATGGCGAATATTTAAACCACCTAAGATTTGCGGATGGCATTATTCTTATTTCAGAAAGAGCAGAAGACTTGCAAGATATGCTGAGTGATCTAAACAAGGAAAGTCTCTAAAAAGGATTAGAAATGGATAAGATTCTCACAGTGTGCGGAAGGCTCGTGGGGTCGCTTATGCTCTAAAATATCTTCAGTGGGATGATGTTGACTGGCTGGATGTACTTTGGTCTGATGAAGCAATGTTCAGTGACCAAGGGGAGGTGTGGTAACGTGTATCGTCGGAAGCGTGACAGTGACCCCCTTGACCCACGCTACCTTTGTGGAACCGTGAAACACCCCAGTTCATTAATTAATGATATAGGATTGTTTCTCAGGCAGGGGCTTGGGGAGGCTTGTGTTGCCTGCCAACATTAAAATCAACCAGTGCATTTATTATGAGCTGCTAAATGAACATTTGATGGAGTGCTTCGAGTTAACAGGCGCAAGCGTGTTCCAACAGGATAGTGCCTCCTGCCACACTGCCAAATATGTTATAACCTGGCTTAAAGACTGAGATTAAGTTGAATGAGGATTGGCCCGGAAACAGTCCAGATTTAAACCCGATTTAGAATCTTTGGCAGGTGGTTAAACATGGGTTACAAGGAAAGGACGTCAGCACTCTCCCCAAGCCGGAAAAGGAAATTGGGGGTTGCTGGGATGCTATGACTACCCAGAAGCTACATGATCTTGCTAGTGACCGTAAAAGGAAAAATAATCATGATAGTGATGATGATAACCCCGATTATTGAACAATAAACCCGAAATACTAATAAAGTTTTTTATGTGGACTTTTTCTGCCGCCAGATGATTTTATTCAGCTGAGGAAAATATCCCATAAAATGTATTCTGCCAGGTATTCTTGGCAGTGGTTTCGTAAAAAAATTCGTTTGTATAGAATCATTCTTGTCAGCGGTCTCATAAAACTTAATTTTCTTTATAATAAGCAATGATTTCCTCAATTCTTTATCGCATCAGCCTTGAATCCAGGCATTTTCTTCGATGCTTGAGATGTTTGCTCGCTTTTCAGGAGCTGGAGCGAGGATTTTTTTTTAAAAGTGCGAAAGATTCTTGGGGGAACTTTTTCCAATATTTTGCTTTGGCAATTTTGGAAGTTACCCCCGATTCAATGGCGGTCGACCAGACCTGGAATCTTGCGTCTGCGATGACGGCATTTCGCCAAGGATACCGAGCAGTGAGGAGTTTGAAAAGGATTATCCCGCAGGACCAAAGATCGGCCGGCTCTCCCTTATAGTGTCCCTTGTAGACTTCGGGAGCCGCGTATTCTGGAGTCCCACACACGCAGGTAAGATATTCGTCTTCCACACACTCACAAGCGAGACCGAAGTCACCAATCTTGACAACGTCGGCACTCGACAGAAGAAGATTTCTGGGCTTCAGGTCTCGGTGAGCGATGTGGAGTGAGTGGAGGTATTTTACTCTTTGGATAAGTTGAACAAAGTAGAAACGGGCGCGGTCTTCTGGCATTCCAGTGGCACCGATTCTGTCGTGCACTGTGCCGCCGCTTGCATATTCGAGGTAAATGAAGATGAATTCATCGTCGCTCTTTTCGCCGAAGAAGACGATGACGTTCTCGTGGTCGAGTTTCCTGTGGATTTCGACTTCTTCCTGTTGGCTTTCAGAGCTATTGATTTTGATCGATTTTCGAGCGCAGATAAGACCAGAAGAGAGGTCTTCCACAAGTACCACAGAACCAAATTGTCCTTCTCCGAGAAATTTGAGCTCTTTCCACTGGTTCTGGCTATCAATATCTTCGAAAAAATTTTGCTTCTTGTTTAGATGCAAATTTTCTTCTTCGGAATCTGAACATTTCCGTTTCTCGGTAGACTGTTTTCTGGAGGCTTCAGTCTTGTTCAGTTCCTCTTTGTTTTCCATCTTGAGTCCGCATTCTTTGTCTCCTGCGAGTTCGCAGTCCTTGAGCAAGTCCCTGGAAGCCTTTTCTTCCTTGATGGAGTTCCCTTCCACGTCTTCTTCACCGTTGAGAATGGAGAGGCTGTTGAATCTCTGTCCACAAAATATATATACAAAAATCACAAATTGTTTTAACAGCTAAACCTTTCGAAGAAACTTGGATATGTAGTATGTTCAAGAAGCTACGCAATGCTTTTGAAGGAAACATCACTGACATTCCTCCTGGTAAAAAAAAATCAATTCAATCAACAAGACCATTATCCTCTGTCTTTATCTACCTATGAATGAGGAGAAAACAACTTCGGACAAACCTATCTCAACAAATAACGTGATTGGTAACTCTTAGGCTTAACTTGTACAACAGAAAATTAATTTTCATGTTTCCGAGGAGTCTCTTATTGCAGCTCGTTAGAATAATATTACACACACACACACACACACACACACACACACACACACACACACACACACACACACACACACACACACACACACACACACACACACACACACAAACACACACACACGTAAATATACAATGATTAAGATGCCCAAACACCTCGTCTTCGTACTAAGTGATATGCGTACATGTGTATACACACACAAACACACACACACATACACACACACACACACAAGCACACACACAAATAATGCATTTATGTATGTATGCATTTTAGTATGCATATAAGTACATTGTTCGTACTAATCTACCTTATTGTAGCATATGCTGTTTCCTAATTTAAACTTATGCTAGTCAAACTTAGCATTATATATACATGTATATATGTAAATGTATGTTGTATGCGCGTTTTCCTCATTGATGTATAAAGGATAACATCAATGCACTTGTCTTCCTTGTCTATACTTCTATTACTCAAACTTAGCTATATATATGTATACATATATATATATATATATATGTATATATATATATATACATATATGATATATATAATATATATAATGTATATATATTTATTATATATATATATGATATAATATATGTAATGTATATATATATACAATATATATATATATATATATATATATATATTAAATATATATATATACATATATATATATATATGTATATGATATATTTATTATACATATATATATATATATGATATAATATATGTAATGTATATATATATACAATATATATATATATATATACATATATATATATATGTATATGATATATTCATTATACATATATATATATGTATATGATATATTTATATATATATATATATATATATATATATATAATGTACATATATATATATATATATATATATATATATATATATATATATAAATATATATCAAGAACTACTATTACACAGGAAGTGCGCACCCAGATCCTTGGGTCCGCTAGCGGAGGCCATTGCTTTCTTTGTAACCTAACATTATATATTGGACAAATATATCAAAACTAGAAACCTAACATTGTATATAGGACAAATATATCAACTATTGACTTATTCAATGCAGTATAAGTTAATATAAACTTTTATAGTGAAATAAGAAACTATTTTTAAGGCACTTATGCTTTGAAATGCCAATTTTAGCCGGACTTAACAGGTATTATTGTATGAGGTTAGTGGACACCAGGGTTGGCGTTTTTTTTTTTTTTTTTTTTTTTTATATTTTTGAAAAATATAAAAAATATATTTTTTTTTTTATATATTTATATAACATCAATGCACTTGTCTTCCTTGTCTATACTTCTATTACTCAAACTTAGCTATATATTTATAAAAGATTTTTTTATAGATTTTAAATATTGTGGGATTGCTATCTGATATGCGATCTGATTGCTAAAGGACATATTTAGCATATCAATATAAGGAGGAGTGTTATATAGACTTGCCACAAGTATACAAGGAACGGTATAAGCCGTATGAGGACGGAATGCTCAGGTTCACTTGATTTCTCCAAGAGTTTTCTCATCTTGGTGACATTTGCTGCATTGTCTGTCACAACACTTCCAATGTGACAACCAAAATCTTGTTCAGCCTTCTTCATCGAATTTTGTACAGATTGTAGAAGATATTCAGCAGTGTGAGGTTTCCCTGATGTGTCGATTGTGTCAAGTAAATAAAACTGACCAGTGGATGTTGTTAGAGTGACACATATTATGGGCTCATTATGGATGTTAGACCACCCATCAATTGAAAGACATATAGTTTCATTATTCAGGTTATCTGTACACTTTTTATATTCCTTTTCATACACAAGATCCAAGTACTTATCAGCAATATCTTTTCTGGATGGAGGAATATAACCTGGCCTCAGGTTCTGAACCATCTTGAGAAACTGAGGATGCTGAACAAGACGAAATGGTGAATTTTTAGCAAATATAATTTTTGCATCTTTTTTGTCGAGCTTTTCCTTTTGAGAGGCTGAAGTTTTTATGATAAATCTGTCCAGAGATTTTGATGACTTTCTTTTAGATGAAAATGATTTAGCAGAAGTGGCGCCTGTGGAGGAGTCTGATAGTGACCTTTTTAATGGTGGAGTCAGGTTTGCAGATAATTCAAGTGGAGCCGATGATGAAGGGATTGAAGCTGTTGATACAGATCCTGAAATGGAAACAGAAAATTTTAGCATATTGCATAATTTATAAAT
>NC_134796.1:44659750-44662250 GCF_046742065.1 Oratosquilla oratoria
TTGCTAAGAGAAGGGAGGGAGAGTGTGGTGCCATATCAACCCAGAAATTGCGGCCTGGTTGGCCTCGGAAGACCTCTAGGCGTCTTGATAACATTGTTAAGAGAGACCTAGAGAAGATTCCTCATATTTCATCCCGTAAAATTAAGAAAAATAGTGGTCTGTTCAGTGAAGTGTCTGTACGTACTGTTAGCCGACGTGTTCACGAGCTTGGTTACACAAGACACCATCCCGTCAAGAAACCGATTCTTACAGTGTGCGGAAGGCTCGTGGGGTCACTTATGCTCTAGAATGTCTTCAGTGGGATGATGTTGACTGGCTGGACGTGCTTTGGTCTGATGAAGCACATGAAGTCCAGGTAATGTGAAAGGACTTGAGCCCTTATGTTCTATGTATCAGCCAACTGTTTCCTTAAGTGCATCTCACTATCATGTCTCAAATCAAGATCAACAGAGGTAAAGTGAAAGTTGAATTTATATAAGTTTAATCATAAATGAAAGTTTAATCATGTTACAAAACAATTCCAATGTAAAATAGAAGAAAGCCGGCGAGTGAAAATTGATACATATGGGAAAAGCCGGCAGCCTTTAACAAGAGTATTTAAACATGAAATTTTTTGGAAAAAGTATAGCTATCACCATAGAGACATAGAAACGCAAGAAATATAAACATCAAAATTACGTTACCCACTAGAGACCTAACTGCACTGGAACCAGATTATTAAATCTTACTTGAAACAGGGTATTCTCACCAGGTCCTTAATAGCTCGGTCCCTCCAGGCAAACTCTCCTTAACCAGCCTGTCTAACTGCCTTCGTCACATTTGGCAACTAGTGCATCAAACCATAAGGCCTCCACAATCTTTTTTACAAGATATAATTTCTTACATCAGATTATACATAACAATTACATAAGATTATTCATGTACCAGTGCGTGCTAAACATTCATACCCAACACCACAATACAAAGAATACATATATAGTAACCCCAAGCAACGTATCTCACCTAGCAGACGACACCATCAGTCGCTGGAGGCGAAGGGACACTAAACTTACACCCCGTTTTTACGTAATACATAGTTTATCATAGAAAAATGCACTGTTGCATAACAATGTATATATATATATGTATATAATATATATATATATGTATATATATAATATATGTATATCAATACATACATGTATATGTATATATGTATATATGTATATATATGTATATATATATATGTATATATATGTATATATATGTATATATATATGTATATATACATATATATGTTTTCTCTTAGGCAGGCTTGGTTAAAAGCAACGGCAAATTCAGCACTGATCAATTTCTTATACAGAATTTCCAACTTCCTGAAGGTATACTGTACAGCAATGGGTAAAGGAAAGAGTAGATTTCCTATTCCGGTCATTATTATTGACGTTTTCGACTCTACCTGAGTCATTATCAAAATACAAAGATGGAACAAATGCATGGGTTTATATATTACAAAGATACTGTATCTTTGTAATATATAAACCCATGTATTTCTTCCATCTTTGTATTTTGATAATGACTCAGGTAGAGCCGAAACGTCAATAATAATGACCGGAATAGAAAATCTACTCTTTCCTTTACCCATTGCTATAAAGGATACCTTCAGGAAGTTGGAAACTCTGAAGAAGAAATTGATCAGTGCTGAATTTGCAGTTGCTTTTAACCAAGCCTGCCTAAGAGAAAATTTACTCCCGCGGTATACACACATATATATGATCACTGTTAACCCACTATTGGAGAAATAATACCGGAAAGTACAGAGAAACTGTATATTTCGACTACTCTCTGTAGTCGTAGTAACCTGAGCCACCCCCCCCCACTTTCCTCATCCCCTTCTATGTACCCCTCATTTCTTCATATATACTTGTACCTTAACCTTATGTAAGCATTCTGCTGAAGAGGACTACAGAGAGTAGTCGAAATATACAGTTTCTCTGTACTTTCCGTTATTATTTCTCCGATAGTGGGTTAACAGTGATCTTTTACAAATGTGTTGTAACATACTAGTTTCCAAACAGATATATGTATATATATGTATTTGTATATATGTATATATGTATGTATATATAGTGTATGTATATGTATATATATATGTATGTATATATATATATATATATATATATATATATATATATATATATATATGTTTGATGAATGGTTTAGACAGATGAGAGAGTGGGCGGAGGAAGAAAAAATGAACATGGGCTTGAACTTTTTATAGAGTCCATAAAGATATACAATTCACTGTAGAGATGGAAACGACCACAAGTTACCATTCCTTGACACGTTGGTGCACAGGATGGATGAAGGAGTAAGATTCTCAGTGTACAGAAAACCCACCAACAGAGACGACTTTGTGCACTATTTTTCAGGATACAGCGAGCTTTTAGAATTTGCAGTGAGGAATTTTTAGAAGATGAATTAGCCTACATAACCAATGCCTTTAAGAAATTAAAATATC
>NC_134796.1:44669750-44674750 GCF_046742065.1 Oratosquilla oratoria
TAGTAATTTCAGAGGGATTAGCCTGTTGAGTGTAGTAGGGAAGGGTTATGGGAGAATCTTAATTGAGAGGATTAGGAGAGGAACAGAAGGAGTAATTGGTGAGGAACAGTGTGGATTTAGGACGGGTAGAGGTTGTGTAGATCAGATCTTTGTGGTAAGACAATTATGTGAGAAAGCTATAGGAAAGGGGAAGGATGTTTTTTGGGCTTTTATGGATCTGGAAAAGGCTTATGATAGGGTAGACAGAAAGGCACTGTGGGAGGTTATGCAGATTTATGGGATAGGAGGAAAGCTTTTGGGAGCTGTCAAGAGTTTTTATGTGAGTAGTAGAGCATGTGTTAGGATTGGAAATGGAGAGAGTGAGTGGTTTGAAGTAAAGGTGGGACTTCGTCAAGGATGCGTTATGTCGCCCTGGCTGTTCAACTTATACATGGATGGGGTGGTGCGAGAGGTGAATGCTAGGGTAGTGAGTCAGGGATTGGAGATGGTTAAAGAAAATGGAGAAAAGTGGGAGGTGAGCCAGCTGTTGTTTGCGGACGACACTGCGCTTGTGGCAGGGTCAGAGGAGGGATTGAGGAAGCTGGTGGCAGAGTTTGGGAGAGTATGTGATAGAAGAAAGCTAAAGATAAATGTGGGTAAAATTAAGGTGATGAGATGTACAAGGGGTGAAAGTGGCAGTAGACTGGAAGTGAACATTAAGGGAGAGCGACTGGAGGAAGTGGATAGTTTTAGATACTTGGGTGCAAGTGTAGCAGGAAAAGGTGGAGTGAAGGTGGAGGTAGAATGTAGATTGAGAGAAGCGAGTAAATGCCTTGGTGGTTTAAAGAGTGTAATGAGAAATAGACATTTGGGAATGGATGCGAAGAGGAGACTGTATGAAGGAGTGATTGTGCCAACAGCACTGTATGGGGCAGAAACGTGGAACATAAGAGAAGAAGAGAGAAGGAGTTTGAATGTGTTTGAGATGAGGTGTCTGAGAAGTATGGTGGGGGTTACTAGGCTAGATAGAGTGAGAAATGAGGAGGTGAGGAGGAGAACAGGGGTGAAAAAGGATTTGGGAGAGAGGGTTGATGAAAAAATATTAGGATGGTTTGGACACATGGAAAGAATGAGTGAAGAAAGACTAGTAAAAGAGGTATGGAAGGCAGATGTGGAGGGAGTGAACATGAGGGGACGTCCTAGGATGAGGTGGATGGATGGGGTGAAGGGGGCTTTGGGGAAGAGGGGAATGTCTGTTGAGGAAGGAAGGGAGAGGACGGAAGACAGAGGTGAGTGGAGAATGGTTGTATATGGATGATGTTGTGACTGCATGAGGAGGAATAGGCGGGGGGGGGGGTGGGGGGTGGGGTAGTATGTGTGAGTAAATTTTGACGCAGCCCGAAGGGATTTCTCCCCGTCCTCTCCTTATATGCAAAGGGGGACGGAGAGGGGGGGTCGCCGATTAAATGAAGCGGCCTTGCTGTGGATGTACTGTGTCTTGCGACACTGCTTCTGACCCAGGGCGGTGGGCAGGGTTCAGGGATGACCCGTCATCCAGGAGGTGCTCAGATGAAAGGAAGGGTGGGAGGGGTGTGGAGTGTATTTAGGGATGAAATGGGTGGGAGTGTTTTTATGCCTTTCCTTTTGTGGCTACCTCCCTTGGAAGGGGGAAAAAGCCTTGGTATATGTATGTATATATTACATATGTATATCATATATATATGTATAATATATATATGTATATTATATTGTATATATATATATATATATATATATATATATATATATATATATATATATATATATATATATATATATATATATATATATCAAAGGCTACTATTACACAGGACGTGCGCACCCAGATCCCCGGGTCCGCTAGTGGAGGCCATTGCTTTTTTTTGTAACCTAACATTTTATGTTGGATAAATATATCAAAACTAGAAACCCAACATTGTATATAGGACAAATATATCAACTATTGACTTATTCAATGCAGTATAAGTTAATAGAAACTTTTATAGTGAAATAAGAAACTATTTTTAAGGCACTCTTATGCTTTGAAATGCCAATTTTAGCCGTACTTAACAGGATATTATTGTATAAGTTTAGTGGACACCAGGGTTGGCGATTTTTTTTATTTTTTTTATTTTTATTTTTTATTTTTAAGACTTTTTTCTTTTTTTTTAATCAGATTTATTTGATTCAAATATCTTTTTTTTATAAATCTTAGATATTGTGGGATTGCTATCTGATATGCGATCTGATTGCTAAAGGACATTTTTAGCATATCAGTATAAGGAGCAGTGTTATATAGACTTGACACAAGTATACAAGGAACGGTATAAGCCTACATGTAGTATATATCACTGTGCAGCCCACAACAAGTTTCAACAAGATTCTTGTTGAAACTTGTTCTAGGTAAGCAGCTTCTCACTGAGTCAGTTGCTGCTTTGGAATCAACCAGGAAGGATGTCCTCTAGACCTGGCAGAGTGGTTCCTTCAGGCAGAAAAAATTATCCTGTCTGGAATTATTTTGAAAACTACCAACAAATTCTAGCAAAGGGTACCGAGCTAAATGCAAAGACTGCAGCCAGGAACTACAGGGCATTGTGTCAAGATTAAAATCTCAGAGATAAATGCCAAGGTCAGCCACAGCATACAGAAGAAGAAATTGATGACCCAGGTAAATAATTTTACTTATACTATGTGCATTTCTCCCTTTTCATACGCAACTATATAAATTTGGTGAACAATGGAGAGCATGTGCAATAAAAATGTGAAGGCCTAAGGAGATGACACTTCAACTTCATTACTTCTAAATTTGGGTAATGACTATATCACTATAATATACTGTATCCACTCAACTTTGGGGCCTAGATGATTGTTATTCATTTCATTCAACATTGTGTAATATATTTCCCAGGTTCCATTGGAATTCAGCCCACATGGGATTCAGCCCAAAGGGATTTAGCCTAACCTAACCCAACTAACCCATTATTTTTAGTGAATTTAAAAGTGGACTGAATCCTGTGTGGGCTGAATTCCAAGCCCGCCTATTTCATATCCTGTTAATTATTTCCACATAATTTAGTGCCTTGTGTGAATATGATCATTATCTAAAAAATAACTACTGTACTCAAAAGTAGCCTAAATCATACTGTATTCATTCATTTATTTATTCATTTATAAATTATGCAATATGCTAAAATTAACGGTTTCTATTTCAGCTTCAATCCCTTCATCATCGGCTCCACTTGACTTATTTACAAACCTGACTCCACCATTAAAAAGGTCACTATCAGACTCCTCCACAGGCGCCACTTCTGCTAAATCATTTTCATCTAAAAGAAAGTCATCAACATCTCTGGACAGATATATCATAAAAACTTCAGCCTCTCAAAAGGAAAATCTCGACAAAGAAGTTGCAAAAATTATATTTACTACAAATTCACCATTTCGTCTTGTTTAGCATCCTCAGTTTCTCAAGATGGTTCAGAACCTGAGACCAGGTTATATTCCTCCATCCAGAAAAGATATTGCTGATAAGTACTTGGATCTTGTGTATGAAAAGGAATATAAAAAGTGTGCAGATGACCTGAACAATGAAACTGTATGTCTTTCAATTGATGGGTGGTCTAACATCCATAATGAGCCCATAATATGTGTCACTCTAACACCATCCACTGGTCAGATTTATTTAGTTGACACAATAGACACATCAAAGAAACCTCACACTGCTGAATATCTTCTACAACTTGTACAAAATTCGATCAAGAAGGCTGAACAAGATTTTGGTTGTCACATTGGAAGTGTTGTGACAGACAATGCAGCAAATGTCACCAAGATGAGAATACTCTTGGAGAAATCGAGTAAACCTGAGCATACCGTCTTCACATACGGCTTTTACCGTTCCTTGTATACTTGTGGCAAGTCTACAGTATATAACACTGCTCCTTATATTGATATGCTAAAAATATTCTTTAGCAATCAGATCACATATCAGATAGCAAACCCACAATATTTAAAATCTATAAAAAAAAATCTATTCAAATCAAATAAATCTATTTTTTTATATTAGAAAGATAAAGAAAAAAAAATCGCCAACCCTGGTGTCCACTAACCTTATACAATAATACCTGTTAAGTCCGGCTAAAATTGGCATTTCAAAGCATAACAGTGCCTTAAAAATAGTTTATTTCAATATAAAAGTTTATATTAACTTATACTGCATTGAATAAGTCAATAGTTGATATATTTGCCCTATATACAATAATAGGTTTCTAGTTTTGATATATTTATCCAATATAAAATGTTAGGTTACAAAGAAAGCAATGGCCTCCGCTACCGGACCCAGGGATCTGGGTGCGCACGTCCTGTGTAATAGTCCTTGATATATATATATATATACATATATATATATATATATATTATATATGACAGCGAAAGTACGGACAGAGGTACCAAGAAATTTCTAGTACCTCCGAATTCGAAAATGGCCAATAATATTAACAAATTCTTACAGAAAGCAGGAATGAACATTGCCGTCACTTCAGGTCAGAAGAGTAAGACTTGGTCGGTCATAAAGGTGAGATCAGTTCTGATCAGATCAACAAAGAAAGCACATTATACAAAATTCCATGTGGTGATTGCCAACGAGCCTATTATGGAGAAACAAGTAAGGGGCCTGGGGTAAGAGTGACACAGCACAAATCAGATCTAAGACATCACAGAACAACAAATGCTATAGTAGTACACGCAGAGGAGTGTGGACAACTACCAGACTAGAGTGACATAAAATGAATCCACACAGGAATGAGCAAGAAAATCCGGAAAGCAATGGAAGCAGCTTGTATTAATAAGGAAGACTGTATAAATAATAGAAAAGAGTTTATCAGCTGGTCTAAAATAGGGGCGGAATTGGCAGTACACGACTGGCCACGAGAAAATGAGGCGGGACATAGAGGGGACCAAACGTCCGCGGGTCAATCGTCAGCGGACCAATCGTCCCCGGATCAATC
>NC_134796.1:44678242-44695742 GCF_046742065.1 Oratosquilla oratoria
TCCCAGTGTACCATAAGAAAACAAAGGAAGATCCCAAACAAAACTCATTATTCCGCTCTGTTTCATCAGAGAAAAGGTTGAAACTCGGGCTGGGGAGGGAGGAGGGAGTGGGGGCTGATAGTCTTACCCCCTTGTAAAGATGCAAAACAACATCTATTTCAGGAGTTCTGGCCGCCACTCTGCACTGCAGATTAAAAATATAAAAAAAAAAAAAAAAAAAAAAAAAAAATAAAAAAAAAAAAAAAAAACCCCAGGAAAAAAAAAAAAAATCCACACAGGAAGGATACGCCTTACAAAAGAAAAAAAAAAAATCGCCCAGCACGCGGACGGAGTGAAGGCTAGGAGATGGACTTCAAGAAGAATAAAAATGTAAAAAAAAGAATGATGGAAGGAAGGATGGATAGAAGGAAGGAAAGAAGTAACAAGCAAGCAAGCAAGCTAGGAAGGAGGGAAGGAAGGGAGGAAGGAAGGAAGGCAGAATGGAGAAAGAATGTCTGCCTGAGCAACCACTGAGCCATAGTGAAGCTTTGGCTAAGTCGTCGTTGGTGTGGACGTAGGAAGATGACGTGGTGCTGTGGTACATGGTTGTAACGAAAGAGGGAAAAGAAAGAAAGAAGAAAAAATGTAGAAAATAAGAAAGTAAAGGAAAATGACATAGAAAGGAAGAGGAGGGAAAAAGAAAGGAAGGAGGAAAGAAAAAGTATGAAAGGAAGTAAGGAAAGAGGGAAAAATAAAGGGAGGAGGGAACAAAGGAGGGAAGAAAGATAATGAAAGAAACAAAGAAAAACAAATAAACAAAAAATAAAGAAAAGATGGAAAGGAGAGAAAAAAAAAGAGAAGGAAAGAATAGGAAACGACAAGTTGAGCTTGAACGGCGTTGGATATATCGTGGTTGTTTCACCTCACTTTTAGATGTAAGTGATATTTATTCAGAGTCCACTTCCAAGAACCCAGCACAAAAGAAGGATGATGCCTAGAGAAACAAACTCTCAGTGAGTAAATATAGTTATATGTTAAACTGTGTCTATGTATGAATGCAAATAAAACAAAAAATGTCGGCATTTTCTTGTATAAAGCATGGCGAGACACGCGCATTATACTGTAAATGTGGTGGTACCATGCCCGACCACTAAATCAACGAACCGAGTTTGAGCCCCACCCACGACTGAAAATTTCAGCATTGGTGCATTGCGAACCGGCAAATCTAATGACAAGAAGTTGTGCGTTGAATGCATATATATATATATATATATATATGTATATAAATATATATATATATATATATAGTATATATATAATAAATATATATATAATAATATATATGTAAATATATATATAAATATATATAAAAATAATCAATATATATATAATGAAATTATATAAATATAAATACTATATATAAAAAAATGAATATAAATAAATATATAAATATATAATATATAAATACATAAAAATATATATATAAAACATATATATATAACACACATATATACATATACACAATATACATATGTTGTGGTGTGTGTGTGTGAGTGTGTAAACCACAACATTAGATCGGGCCATATACGAGTTCATAGATCTCATCCGTGAGGGTAATTGAATTAGCAAGGTAATGGCCAAGGAAACTAGTCGGTACCCTTTCTCTATGTTTGGCACAGTCGCTACATGGCGTAGATCGTCCGGGACCCATTATCACCTATTAACTCGCTCTACTGGGTCCGGTCTCTGTTCATAAGCCATCTAATTGCTGAAATCAGTTTTCAGGAAGGGCAGTTAACAGTTACATCATTTCAATTGATTGTTACAAATAGAATGTTTACATAGTTACAATATAAACTATAGTTAGACCCTCTTTTGAAGTTATTACTAGAGTCCTTCATTTAGAGTTCAGGTTTATATAGGACCGTATGGCGTAGATTGTGTTTGGAGTATATGTTCATTGGCTGATCATACTCGTATTGATGGTTGCTTGCCTTAGGGCGTGGATTGTGTTCGGTAGTCGTATTTTTATTGAAGTTTTCACATAGTAGTGTTGCAATATGGGTTAGTTACATAATACCTTCCTCCCCGCGAGAGGTGATTCCTGTCACCTGGAATGAAAAGCAGTGAGGGTATTGTCTAAAATACATATATATTAGAAGTATGACACGATACCTGTTGTGAGCCTTAGGAGGAGTTGAGGGGGGAATAGTAAAAAAATTTATGGGGCGTAGTCAAGTAGGTATCATGACATGCTCATTTGATCAAGGGATGATAGTTATTAGAATGGAGTGACCAACTCCAGTTTTCATTAAAATCAGTAACCACTTCTCTCTACTACGCCGCTACTCATATTTTCATTTCCACTCATTATCAGGGAGCCCTTTTGAAATATGTGTCAGTTCACTCCTGAGTAGATGGGATTAGACACATTTTTTCTGGGAGTTGTACTTTGTCTACTGTCACTGATGGAAAAGGGTACTCTTTTCTGTGAGTTAACACTTTTGGGGTGGTAATAAGGTCAAGGGATGAAAGATTCTAACATCTCTTGGTGAGATATATTTCCTAAAGGCTCGTCGGATTGGCAGCGAGCTTGTAGCGGCAGTTCTAATATAGTTTACAATTGATAAAATACACATTGGTGAGACTTAATTCTAGGGATACAATGTATTTGGGAAGCTATGGTCTTATCCAATGCGTTGTATTGCGCAGATATATACTAGTCTACAAATGAGGAGGAGCAGGACCGGTAGGGCAAAGGAACTGAGGGATATAGCGATTGATGGGAGTGTGGGTGTGGAGAATTGTAGTGTGTCCATTATGTCTGATTGGGTGATGTTAGCCAGGCTACATCTTGTTGGTTTAATGAAAGGGATAGAGGTTTGGGTGGTGTTAGGGGTGTTGGGAGGGGTACGATAGGGTCGAGGGTGGAGCCGAGATTGTAATGAAGAATGTTGTGGTGGTTGGGGTGGAATTTTGTGTAGTCAAAATATATTTGGCATGAGTTGGGGATCGAGGCGGGTCCACGGATTGATTTCTGCCAAATTGAGGGATTGTCTTCACAGATTACTGAAACGAGTGTGGTTCGTGGGAAGAATAGGAAATATTTCGTGTTAATGTGTACGCGAAGGGTCTTATTAGGGTTGACCTTTTAGTACTGGCAGCTCTCTAGTGTGCTGGCGTTTAGTTTTATGATTTGATTAATACAAGAAGGTTCTATAGTGTGATGAAAACTGAAAAGATAGGCGGGGTAAACATGGAATTTAGCAACAGCTGATTTACATAAAGTGAGCTCAGGGGAGGTGTAGGAGTATCATTGGCCGTCTTCATATTTAATAATGGTGGTGGTTGAACATCGAGGGTAATAGTCGAATTTTTGTAGATATATGGGGACGGGATTATATTCCAACCTATGAATCTCTTTCGTGGGTCGAGAGGGATATGTGCATAGATTGCCTTTGTACCTAGCGTTGTTTCAGTGCGGGAGTAATACCTTTGTAGTCGTTCGGGGGGAAAGATGCTTTTTAGGTGGAGATTTCTTAAGGTGATGGAGAGTGCAGTCTTTAGTTTACCTAAGGGGAGGAGGTTTGGGGTGGCCTTATTGTTGGCTGCGTCGATGAGATCGAGCATAAACACATGGTAATAGTGTCTAACCATGTTTCTGTATTTGCTTATTCAATTGATTTCGTCTGTGTAGTATGTGAACATTTTTAGGTCATGTAGTCGGGAAGACTGAGCGAGAGAGTATTCGTGAAGTTGTGAGAAACGGTCTAATAGAATGTTAATTTGGTCTACTAAGTGTTGTGAATTTTGAGAGTTCAGTAGGACCATTTTTCCCATCTTATTGAGTCTGGAGGTCATTTTGTCGATGCACTGTTGTATGTTTGTCATCTTCTGTGGCAACGCCGGATAGGGACTTAGAAAAGGAACCCATGAAGTTCATGAATCATCTCTTTTGTCTGAAAAATGCATGGTGGCGTTCTGTGTCATAATTTGTCATCATGTCTCCCCGTTCAATTGTAGAGAGTTGGAGTATTGTGTTTAGTTTGTCGGTGATTGAATAGAACATGCGGTCTCTTGATTCTGAAGAGTTTATTGTGGGACGGGTGTTTAAAGCTGGTATAGAAATGGTTTGATGTTTACGTATTGACTTTAGGTCTGTGTGTGACTTTGTAATGTCTATCCCCATTTGGACCGTGATCATGTCTCGAATAACCATTACCTGTCCCATGGGTGAGAAGATTGCACCTGGGACCATTCTCGATGGGCTATCACTAGAGAAGCTGCGAAGACGCATATGAGGAGGAGAGGTAGGGGTGTCCTAATTGTCACCTTTCCAGATGTATAATTCTGTGGGGGTAGTTCTCTCAAGTGGTTTGTTTCTGTGGGCCGATGGCTCGTTCCGGGCTTGGATTGGGGTGAAGGAGGGGAGTGGGTGGGGCAGAGCACTCGTAATGCTGGGGCGTCGTGGAGGTGGTTGGCCGTGATAGATAGCTATTATGTAACTAACCCATATTGCAACACTACGATATGGAAAACTACAATACACACACACACAAATCTACGCCGCCGCTCCCCCCCCCCCCCCCCCCCCCCGGCCCCCCCGCAACCGACCCCCCCGACACACACATCAGCTTCCTGCCACACACACACACACACACTACACACACACACATCACACGCATACAAATACACACACAGCACATACACACACACCATCATCCACACGCACAAATACACACACACACACACACACAAAACACACACATCAACACAAATACACAACAACATGTGGAAAAACACACACACACACACACATCACAAATACACTACACACACACACTAAATAACACACACATCTCCAAATACACACACACACACAAATACACACACAACCACACAAGCCGAAACACACACGACAAACACTCACGTTACACACACACACACACACACACACTCAACACACCAAAACACACACACAAATACACACACACACAAATACATACACACACATCATACACACACACACACAAACCACACCAACACACTACACAACACACACACACACACACAAACACACACACATATATATATATATATATATATATATATATATATATATATATATATATATATATATATATATATATATATATATATATGTGTGTGTGTGGGGGGGGGGGGGGGGGGGGGGGGGGGGGGGGGGGGGGGGGGGGGGGGGGGGGGGGGGGGGGGGGGGGGGGGGGGGGGGGGGGGGGGGGGGGGGGGGGGGGGGGGGGTGTGTGTGTGTGTGTGTGTGTGTGTGTGTGTGTGTGTGTGTGTGACAGTATTCAGCTTATCAACTCCAATTACTTTATTTTAATTCTTTGCAAATACAATTAAGACTAGTGTATCTTAATGGGAGCATATTTATCAAGGTACACTCCTGTTTGTCTCGATCGTGTTTGCAAGGAATTAAAATGTAAAAGTTATTGTGGTTGTTAAGATGACCATGCAGTACCTGTAAATATATATATATTAAATAAATTTTAAAAATATTTAAATTAATTTAATGTAATATATATGAAATATATATATAATATCATATATATATATATAAAATTAAATAATATTTGCCTCTTTCCCCCCTCTCTCCCCTCTTTAATATCTTTCCTCCTTTTACACACGTCACACGGGGACAGGCACACACACACACACACACACACACACACACACACACACACACACGCACACACACACACACACAGTTCAGTTCTGATCCATCCGAATAAAGGAAAAGAACACAATCCTCTTTCCTTCTGTCCGTAGCTTCCCGTCCCTTCACTACAACCAATAGATCGGACGGTGTGAGCTATGAGCTCTCATCCACCTGTCGATCATGAATCCAGCATGTGATTCAAGACTATGATTATTCATATACGCGTGCACATGGTGTGTTGTAGTAGTGGATAGTGTTGCGAGGTACCAGGGTTGGGGTGCCAAAGTTCCCAAACGCTGGAGGCCGTGTTTCTGTCTTCCTCGAGCTTTCACTACGAAACTACAAGATTTGAGAAGGAATAGGCAAGAACTGGTTTGCCAATAACAGTTAACGAGTAGAATAGACATAGTAACCTTGTAGTGAGCTTTGAAACAATTTGTGGTTTTAAGAGAAGATTAGATAGCTTTATGGTTAGGGACGGCAATTGGTATTGGAAATGGAACTACCTAGTGTAAATCTAATGCTCTCTAGAAGTCTCCTTCATTTATATGTTCTTAAGTTGACAAATGCCACAAGTAGTGTGTAGATTGGCCACAGCCGTCATACAGATAACGACTGAAGTTATTTCAGTAAATGTACATTATGCTTTGTGTGATTATTAGCTTCCTACCACAGCCAAAGGCGGGTGATCCCCATCATAACTGACATCTTATTCGGGTCAACGCATTGGTTGTAGATTCGGTTAACCCATTAAACTCCGATGACAAGATTCCTTGTCATTTGGTCAAATAAAACAAAAAATCATAAAACACCAAAATGTTTGATCAAACACCAGAAAAATATGACGTCAGTACTCGCATCGCGCGAGGACTGACGTCATAATTTTTCTGGTGTTTTGATCAAACATTTTGGTGTTTTATGATTTTTTGTTTTATTTGACCAAATGACAAGGAATCTTGTCATCGGAGTTTAATGGGTTAAAATGATCAGCCTCGTATTTTGCAGCCCGAAGCAAAGCCCTATTCAGAAACAAAGAATTGATACTCCAGACAATTGTTTGATGATTATCTTTGAGCCATAAAAGATCATCACTGGATGATAACTGTACCAAGCAACTGCCGTTTGGAGCCTGAACGGAGGGCAGAACAAAATTTTGACTTCAAGATGAGACGAAAAAATAAAAAAAAAGTCCAAGGCGCCTTTATCGTGTATAAAACCAGTGCAGACCGGTTTTCTTCTGAGGAAAAGCGGGCTAAGAGTCAAAAGACCGGACGCTCTGTGTGAGGTAATAAAGGAACCAAGGTCTTCGTTTAGAGAATGAAGGACAACCTACATTTTTTCATCTATTTTGAAAAAAAAAAAAATCGCCACTATTTCTAAGACGTAGTTCGAAGAGATTTTCCCCAGTCTTCTGTATTTTCCGCATGAAGGGGGCTAGGAGCGAGGGAGGGGAGTCGCTGATTAAATGTAGTGCCTTGCTGTGGATGTACTGTGCCTTGCTGCATTGCTACTGATCCAGGGCAGTGGGCAGCAGACAGGGATGACCATTCATCCACGAGGAGCTAAGACGAGAGGGGGGAAAGGGTGGTGGAGGGGAGTGTGATGGTTAGGAATAGGTGCGTGCCTTTTGATTTGGCTATCTCTCTTATAAAGGAGAAAAAGGCTTTGTTCTATAGATAGCTATTTCTAAGATAGGGTAACTGATGGGGTGGGAAGAAATGTGAATGAACAGAAATACTGACGCCGGAGTATCGGGGTGAATGTCTGTAAAGTGATGAGAGGAAGACGTCATTTTACAATTACATTTGCAATGCATCTTGTTTATAACATTTACAATTACAAAGAAAGGTTTTGTTCAGCAATGACATCCATAACTTTATAGTGTTCCATATATTTAGTTTTTCTTGAAGAGTGCTAAGATAGAATGTTAGTTTTGGAGAATACATTCGTGACACAGCTGAAAATCAATGTAGAAACTTGATCAGACAACATTAAAGGCACAACTACTTCAGCTAGCTATCTCTAATTTGAAGCAAAACACAAGAAAAGGGTTATGGCAACGACCAAGGAGTGGTAAGGCAAGTTTTGATCTTGAACATGTGTTTCCGAAAGGAGTTGAGGATGATTTCAATAGGATTATTTGTGCAACATGACAAACCAGTTCCCTAGACTTTTATTGCAACAGTGTTTGGTACGTGTCCAACCAGCCAGTGTTGTTACTGAGGGGGAAGGCTATATTATGGGAAGGAATCATCTTTTTCACTCCTGCATAAAAATAAGAATATCGTTCTTTTTCACACCATTTAAAGGTTTATATGAGGACAAACAGAACCAAGCAAGAAGTGTATGACGACCAAATAAGAGTATTAGATATTACCGCAATCCTGAATGTATAAGATTTTTTTTTTTTTTTTTATAAAAAATCGATGTCATTGATGCAGGTAACAGGAATCGTTATTCTCCGGGAACAGAGAATAGAACTGAATTAAACAGATTGGTGGAATCGCTCTAGGGTCTATAACTTATCAATAAGGAAGTAGACGTAGTTTCGCACGCCCTCTTCACTTTCTACCTTCCTTTCACTCACAGTTTTAGTCGCTAGGCCCTATGACTTAGATCATCTGACTTAGTCTAGTTCTAGACTGTTAATTTCACTTGGTATAGGATATAGCACATCACATATTTTCTTTTAGTATTATTTTGTGTATAGGGGGTGGGGGAATTAAACGGTGGATATTTTTTCTTGATTTTCTTCACAAATTCTGCAACGTGATTCTCTTAGGTACACCAAGGGGCTCCCGTCGAGAATACGAATTTTAGGTCCTAGGTAAGTTTTGCAGTGACGTAATGATTTCTTTAGTCCAATGATCTTATTTAAGATCCTCCCCAAAGGACGTGATCTTAAAATCGTGAAACAATTGAATTTTCTCCACCCTTCCTCCAATCAGATTCGTTGTTATAAGTCTGTATGCAATATAGTTTACTTAGGAAATATCGAATCTCTGCATAACTTAATTGGTTTACAGGTCAGCAAAACATGTACACGTCATAATTGGGTATCAGGCCTCCGGCCATTTTTATAACTGAAAGCGGAGAGCGAACTTATGCAATCCCTCGCCTACGAACTGTACTGTTTACAAACACCCAAACCATAAAGATACAACCCTCACCGTCTTCCCCACTTTCTACCTATTTCTCTACCAGCCTCTTATAGTAGGTTGACTGAGAAAATGATCCAGGGATACATTCAGCCCTTGGCGACAGCGCTAATTCATCGTAGTTAACGGTACATTTCTTCTTTACAGATGACATTAATCTTAGAGTTTGGTATAAAAAACATTAGTATTATCCATCTTAAGGATGCTCCAGAAACCGAAAAGGTCACTCTCACCGGTTGATAAATAATTTCTCGTTACCTAGGATAAATTCTCTCACTCCCTCTCTCTTTATTTCTCTCTATCCTTTCTTACAAGCAGAACAACGAGCAAGCACCCTCCCCCTCCCTTCCCACTCCCTCTCCCCCTCCTCCGTCCCCCTTCCCCTTTCCCCCTTCCACTTCCCTTCCTCCCCCCTCCCCCTCTCCCTCCCCTCCCCTCCCCTTCCCCTCCCCGCCGTCCCCTACCTCCCCCTCCCCATCACCCTTCCGCATCCTCCCTCCCTCTCCCCTCCCCATCACCCTCCCGCATCCTCCCTCCCCAACCACTCCCTTTTCCCGCCTTCTCTCCCTCTCCTCCCCCTCTCCCTCCCCTCCAACTCTCTCCTTCCCTTCCAGCCTCCTGCCACTTCCTGCTTCCCCCTCCCCCTCCCCTCCCCATGACCTTCCTTTCCTCCAGTGCTGAAGGTAGGAGGGAGTGGGTCACCGGCGGCGAGATTGTGCGAAATATCCCGGCGCCAGCCAATAGGAAAGCCTCGAAGTGTCGCTCGTTAATGAAGAGGTAAACCCAGATTAGCTTAGGGGGCCGTCGCGCTCGAAAACGAACTTCGTCAATTACGATCGGAATTTCGCGAATTTTTAATATGTTATATATACATATACTGAAATGTTCACCACCAATTTTCATATCATTTGGTTGAAAAAACAATGAAGTTATTAATAAAAAAACGTTTTTTGACCAATTACAAACTTTTTATCTCTTCATTTATCTATTGACTGAGCATGCTGAAAAAATACCAGAAATGCTCTATAGCAATACCTAAAAAATCATCGTACAGTTTTTGGAATTTTCTCTTAGTTTAGGAGAAAGAATTTTTTTTTTTTTCAAGTGTCATATTTTTTTTAAATACAATATATCGACTTCTATCACAAAAAGTGAAAAACTCTACGATAAAAAATTTGAAAATTGATTCAGTTTTCAAATGATCCAAACCCCATTAAAATCGGCCAAGTAGTTACGGAGGAGATAGAAAAAATGTAGAGAAAAGGGTAGTTTTGAGATATTGAGCTTTGAAGTTCAAAATACATTTCCCTGCATTTTTTTTATATATTTCATTTAGATTTTTTTTTCTGCGATAATCTTCATGCATTCTATGTCATTCACATGTTATTATAAAGTGTAGCTGGTACCTGGTCCCCCCTTTTACGAGGTATTAGCAGCTCAGAAGGCGAGGGTTTCAGGAGGCACCACCTCCCTCATTGTCGCCAGGTTCGCTTACTAGAAAGCTCCCGGCTGGAAATCGGAGCTGAACGATAGTTTTCTCTTCCTCTTTCTGGTCTTTGGTGTCCCTTTCCGTTCTGTGTCTTTGTCTTGTTCCTCAAGTGCTTTTGTAATGATGGGATTGACTCCAACCAAGTGAGAAAGAAGATTATGTGTCCTTCCAAAGTTATGATCAATGACAGTCGCTCTTGTGACGAAAAGCACTCGGAGCGTTTCATTTGAAGAGGCACGTGATGGTACGTCACGCATGCTCGATGTTTGCGGTGACGTCATTTGAGAAAAGAGGATATGGAGGGGTAGAGGAGTGCGATAATGCGCGATCAGCGTAACCAAGCCCGGGCGCGCGCAGCAGCACTGCTATGAGTCATCTCCAGTAATAACCGAGGCAGAAGTACACTCTTTCTCAATAATTTGATTCAGTTTCTTAGCTTTCATGAAACGCACGTTTCTTCTTCGAATGTTTAGGCATTCTTGAAATGATTATAGCTTCAAATAAAAGTAAATAAAAGTTCTCCAAGGAGCGACAATTCGCTTTCTCCGCCTACTCACAATAATTCTCTCAGTTTACTCACGAGTGCGAAGTGCTATCCCCGTGTAGGACAAGTTTCCAGCTAGTCTATATTAGTGAATAACAAAATACATCGCATTTGTGCCATTTTTATTGCGATGAAATAACTTAGTCGAACATATGTGCAGCGAAGGTGTACTGGGAAGGTGGGGGAGGTCAGAAAAATAGTCATAACTCCTTTTTTCTTTTTTGGTATTTCGCTGAAATATTTCAGGACTGGCTTGCCAAAGGCCACTGGATGACAGGGAATTTTTTCGAATATTTCGATTTTTTTCGGAAATTCATCGCGACGGCCCCCTAACCCCCTTCCCAGGAAAAAGTGTGTGCGTGCGCGTGTGTGTGTGTGTGTGTGTGTGTGTGTGCCACTGAGATGAACGATGTGGTCCGTACGTGGTAAACACGAAGGAGTACTTCCACCCCCTAAGGGGGAGGAAAGGGTCCTTGTTGGTAGGCGAGGAGGAGGAGGAAGAGGAGGAGCAGCAGGAAGAGGAGGAAGAGGGGGAAGTGGAGAGGAAGAAGAGTAGGAGAAAGAGGAGGAAAAAAGAGGAGGAGGAGGGGAGGAAGAGGAAAAGGAGGAGGAGGAGGAGGAAAAGGAAGAGAAGGAAGAGGAGGAAAAGGAAGAGAAGGTAGAGGAGGAGAAGGAAGAGTAGGAGGAAAAGTAGGAGAAAGAAGAGGAGGAGAAAGAGGAAGAGGAGGAATAGTAGGAGGAGGAGGGAAAGGAAGAAGAGGGAATGGAAGAGGGGAAGAGGAAGTGGAGGAGGAGGAAGAAAAGGAAGAGGAAGGGGAGGAGGAGGAAGAGGAAGAAGAGGAGGAGGAAGAGGAGAAGGAGAAGGAAAAGGAAGAAAAGTAAGAGAAGGAGAAGGAAGAGGAAGATGAGGAAGAGGAGGAGGAGAAATAGTAGGAGGGGGAGGGAAAGGAAGAAGAAGGAGGGGAAGAGGAAGTGGAGGAGGAGGAGTAAGAGGAGGGGATGGAGGAAGAGGAGGGTGTGGAGGAAGAGAAAGAGGAGGAAGTGGAGGAGGAGGAGTAAGAGGAGGGGATGGAGGAAGAGGAGGGTGTGGAGGAAAAGAAAGAGGAGGAGGAGGAAGAGGGAGCCCAGTCCGTGGCCACAGGATGCCTTGGGAGGTTCATTTCCTTCCTTCCCGAAGAGTCTTATCGTGATCCGCCGGAGAACCGGATCGACCCTGACCAGAGAAGAGAGAGAAAGAGAAAAGAGAGAATGAGAGAGAGAGAGAGAAGAAATAGAAAAGAGAGAATGAGAGAGAGAGAGACAGTGAGTGAGAGAGAGAGAGAGAGATAGTGAGTGAGCGAGAGCAAGGATATCTTCCTTGAACCCGAAGTTATTTTTACGCGAACAAGAAAACCTGCCGTGGGACTCAACCTTCTCCTCCTCCTCCTCCTCCTCCTCCTCCAGCTCTCGGACTACCATCTCGCTCACGAACACAATGTGGATTGATTGATTGATTGATTTGATTGATTGATTTGATTGATTTGATTGGTTGGCTGGTTGATTTTATTTAAATCTGTGTTTATTATTTTATATATTTGATTATATATTCATTTATTAAACAGCTTATTTATCTACTTATATGTTTATCTAATTTTTATTTATTCGTTTAATTTTTTCTATCATTTTTTGTAGCCTCGAACGTCAGTAATTATCAGAATGGTACCGTCATTGATTGGCTATCATTAACGAACACGAAATATATAAAAGCGCCAAGAAACTTCGAATTTAGGAAAGTAAGGACACGAGGTACAAAATGAAAAAGTAAAATATAACAAATTTGTGCACGGTGGGACACTTCGATCAATGTGGGAGGGCTGGAAATAAATTTCACCCAAGACTAAAGAATGACCACCTTGTGGAAAGGGGGGGGGGGCGGGCGGGCAATATTGCTTCATGGAAACCCTCAATTTTCACGAAAACGACAAGAATCGGTTGGGCTGAGCAACACAGGGCACGACTCTGAGGAAGGCGTTGCCGAAGTACAAGAACGACTCTGAGGAATGTGTTTTCGAAGTACAAGAACGACTCTGAGGAAGGTGTTTTCGAAGTACAAGAACGACCCTGACCAAAGAGCCTCTGCCTTGGGAGGGAACGGCATTCAGTGCCTAAACTGCCCGAAGACACACACCTGGGCCCTGAACTCTTGGAAGGATGATAGCTGTCGATCACGAGATCAACACATGGTCTCTTTCTCTCTTTGTCTTTTCCTCTGCTCTCTCTCTTTGTCTCTCTCCCCCTCCCCTTTTCTCTCTCTCCCTCTCTCTCTCTCTCTCTCCCCTCCTCTCTCCCCCCCGCCCCCCCCCTCCCTCTCTCTCTCTCTCCCTCTCTCTCTCCCCCTCTCTCTCTCTCTCTCTCTCTCTCTCTCTCTCTCTCTCTCTCTCTCTCTCTCTCTCTCTCTCTCTCCCTCCCCTTCCTCCCTCTCTCCCTCCCTCTCTCCCTCCCTCCCTCTCTCCCTCCCTCTCTCCCTCCCTCCCCCCTCTCCCTCTCCCCCTCTCCCCTACCCCACTCTCTCTCTCCCTCTCTCTTTCTCTCTCTCTCCCTCTCACTTTCTCTCTCTCTCCCTCTCTCTTTCTCCTCTACCTCTTTCTCTCCCATTTCTCTCTTTCTCTTTCTATCTCTGTCTCCCCCTCCCCCTCTCTTTCTTTCTCTTTCTGCCCCCCCTCTCTCTCTCTCTCTATCTATCTATCTATCTCTATCTCTTTGTCTCTCCGTCCCCCCTCTCTTTCTCTCTCTCTCTGTCTTCCTCTCTCTCTCTATCTCTATCTCTATCTGTCTCTCTTTCTCTCTTTCTATCTCTTTGTCTCTCCCTCCTCCCTCTCTTTCTTTCTCTTTCTGTCTTCCCCCCCCTCTCTCTCTCTCTCTTTCTCTCTGTCTTCCCCTCCCCTCTCTCTATCTGTATCTGTCTCTCTCTCTTTCTCTCTTTCTATCTCTTCGTCTCTCCCTCCTCCTTCTCTTTCTCTTTCTGTCTCCCCCCTCTCTCTCTCTCTCACTTTTTATTTCTCCTATCTTTGTCTCCCCCTACCCCCTCTCTCTTTCTATGTCTTCCCCCTCTCTCTCTCTCTCTCTCAAGCACACACACACACACAAATCAAACACGAGACTTGTGTTAACAAGATAAAAATTTGGCCTTTACATCTTAAAACATTCACTGAGGCTCTATTTTTAGCATAATATTATTTTTCCTATTCTTTTCAGTTCACGCGACTTCGCGATATGATTACATGCAACCGAGAAGAGCGACAGAGGATGAGGAACTCTGAGGTGGAAAGGGAAGGATCGACATTGAAGGAAGTAATTCTGGGGTTTTGGTTCGCTGAATAAACTCGAACCCACTGGCCGAGTCCGTAGACGCGCGCAAAGAACAAACGTCCCGCACGTGCGGAAAATGTGACATAACGTAACAAAAGTGGTTTTTGGTCCTTTGTAACGCGACAAGAAAGGAAAACTATAACACTCCGGAGGCCATAAGAATAGTGTCACAGTTACTAAGTTTAGAAGAAAAAGTTAAATATAGGAAAATATAAAAAAAATCAAAGTAAGTTCAAACCCAAAAAAGGAAGAATGTGACAAAAAAAGAAAAATGTAGTACTTGTATCAGTGACACAAAATCGATTAAAAAAAAGAAGAAAAAAAAAAGTTTCTTGAAGCACATTTCATCGCAAGACTCCCAGTGACTCTTCCTCTCTTTACTCTCATCCAGAGCTTCCTCCTCCTCCTCTTCCACCTCCTCCTCCTCCTCTTCTCTTCTATGGTGAGTAGAAGTCTGTGTTTCTTTATTTACTTGGATTAACCCCACGATACGAAATCACGTTTTATTTTATTTTCTTTTGTTTTATTTTTTGAGGGTCACGACAGCGTCGTGGCTACTGGAAAGCCATTGATTTGCATATCGATGTCCTCGGCCAAGACACTCTTTCATGGCCATCCTCTTCATTCTTCTTCATCTTCTTCCTACTCCATCCCCTCTCCCTTCCTCCGTCCCTCCCACTCCCTCCCTCCCTCTCTTTCTCCAGCCTCTTGCTTGACCTACTCCTCTACCTGACGACGACGACTTCTTCTTCTTCATCTTCTTCTTCTTCTTCTTCTTCTTTTTCTTTTTCTTCTTTTTTCTTTTTTCTTCTTTCTTCTTTTTCTTCTTTTTCTTTTTCTTCTTTTCTTTTTCTTCTTTGTCTTTTTCTTTTTTCTTCTTTCTTTTTCTTCTTTCTTCTTTTTCTTTTTCTTCTTTTTCTTCTTCTTTGTCTTTTTCTTTTTTCTTTTTTCTTCTTTGTCTTCTATTTCTTTTTTCTTTTTCTTTTTCTTTTTCTTTTTCGTCTTTTTCTTCTGATTTTTCTTGTTCTTTTTCTTCTTTTTTTTCTTCTTCACTATAATCACTAGTCATCATCACTATAATCACCATCATCACTATAATCACCATCATCACTATAATCACCATCATCACTATAATCACCATCATCACTATAACCACTATAATCTCCGTTACTACCAATATTTCCATCCAACAAACCTTTATTCGCAAAACAAGGTGGCCTAGAATGGATTAGGCCCCCCCCCCACCTCTCTTCCCCAAACTTCCTTCACCTTCTCCCCCTCTCCCCCACCCTTGTCCAAGGCATCTCTTTCCCTCCCTTTTCACTAACGATACGAATACTTTAGCTGGTCTTTTCCGGTGTATATATATATATATATATATATATATATATATATATATATATATATATATGTGTGTGTGTGTGTGTGTGTGCATATAGACATATGTATGCATATATACACATGTATACATATGTCTTTATACCAAGAACTTTTTCCCCTTTATACGGGAAGTAGCCATGTCAAAGGCACGTACTTACTCCCACTTATTCCACTCTCATCCATCACCCTTTCTCCCCTCTCATTATCATGATAGCAAGACACAGCACATCCACCACAAGGTTGCTTCACTTAATCGGCGACTCCTCTTCTCTCCGTCCCCTCATGCAGAAAAAGAGAAGACTGGGAGAAGTACCTTCGGACTGCTTCTGAAATATCATACACACATAATTATCCCCTAGCACCCAATTCCCCGCCACTCACTTCCTTGCATAACAGTCTCATCTATATACAGTCACTCTCCATTCATTCTTATCTCCTGCCTTCTCTCTTCCTTGCTCAACAGGCATTACCCATATGCTTAACACCCCTTTCATACCATCCATCCACCTCATCCTCTGTTGTCTCCTCAAGTTCACTTGCTCCACCTCTGCCTTGCACACCTCTTTTACTAATAATTCAACACTCATTCTTTCCATGTATCCAAAAGATCCCAATCTCATTTTCCACTCCCGCTCCCCTCCTCACCTGTTTTTCCCTCTATCCAATCTAGTATCCCCTACCATACTTCTTAGACAATTCGTCTCAAACACATTTACAGTTTTTCTCTCTGCCTCTCTTAAATTCCCAATTGCATCTTAGAGATACATATATATTTATATCTATACTTGTATATATATATATATATATATATATATATTATATATATATATATATATATATGCATATATATAGTATACGCACACATGTACACATATATATATATATAGCCTACATATAAATATATATTCACACACACACACACACACACACACACACACACACACACACACACACACACACACACGTACACACACGTACACACACATACACACACACACACACACACACGTACACACACGTACACACACACATACATACACACACACACACACGTACACACACACACACACACACACACACGTACACACGCACACACACACACACACACACAATTACACACTTACACACACACACACACACACGTACACACACACACACGTACACACACACACACACACACACACACACGTACACACACACACACACACACACACACACACACACACACACACACACACACACACACACACATTCGATGTCGCTGTGGTAGAGTTTCCGGCTGCCACTACAGTGGTCCGGGTTCGAATCCCGCCCAGGGCTGAAATAATTTCAGTATCGCTGCGCTGCGAATCGTTATTCCAGCTCCCGTGGGCGGGGAGTTGGGGGTGTGTGTGCGCGTGAGGTCACAGCGTTACTCATAGATCGGTCATATTATGAGATCTGAGCTCTCTTCTGGGAGCTAGTAGCTGTCGATCACGAGTCCAACACGTGATCCAAGACCATGGGATGGGTAATGCTGTGACCTCACATGCACACACACACCCAACTCCCCGCCCATGAGAGTTGGAGTAACGACTCGCAGCGCAGCGATACTGAAGTTATTACAGTGCTGGGCGGGATTCGAACCCAGACAGCCATAGTGGCTGCCGGGAACTCTACCAACTTCGCCATCGAGTCGTGTGTGTGTGTGTGTGTGTGTGTGTGTGTGTGTGTGTGTGTGTGTGTGTGTGTGTGTATGTGTGCGTGTGTGTGTTTACCTGATTTTAGTATACAGGAAAGGAGCAACGCTTGTTGGGTGCCGTCTCCTCTCCTGCAATTGTTATCATACCTACACATAATAACACATAGATTTAAACTCGTGTGTGTGTGTGTGTGTGTGTGTGTGTGTGTGTGTGTGTGTGTGT